>NC_050452.1:50488208-51088208 GCF_903995425.1 Onychomys torridus
GGTCAGCAGCCAATTAAATATTGGTAGTTTAAACTTAGAGAAGAGATTCCCTATGAAATGTTAAATTCTTCTGTTGGCACCAACACATAGACACTAAAAACAAGCACTATATCAGATACAGTCATCTTTAAAATTCAAAATAACCTGCCAGGTGGTGGTGTGCACACCTTTAATCCCAGCACTTGAGAGGCAGAGGCAGGTGGATCTCTATGAGTTTGAGGCCAGCTTGGCCTACAGAGTGAGTTCCAGGACAGGCACAAATCTACTCAGAGAAATCCTGTCTTGAAAAACCAAAAAAAAAAAAAACAACAACAACCTTTACTTTATATTTACTAATTGGAACTGCTATATCTTTGTATTTTAATAGTAATTTAATAACTTCATGTTTAAATGTTAATTTTTGTAGTCAAATTTAACATACTTATTATGTCTTAACTTTGAAATAAATGTTTATTGTGTTTGATGTATAGAATTTATATATATATATATATATGTATATATTTAAATGATTAAGCTTATTGGTATACTTTATATGGAGGAACAGAGTTGTAGATATAGTATCAACTAAAACAAAGAGTAATTTGGAAATAAAGATGATCATTTAATTATTCTCTTTTTCATATCTCAAGCTTACATTGATTTCAATATTAATTACTTCTCATAATTTTTCCAGATACTCTTCTATATAAATTAATGTTCTAGCATTCTTGTGGTGCACAAATGGTAGTGTAAAAAGTAGTTGAGAGTTTCTTATTTTGTCCTGTTTGGCTGTCATCTGTTGGAGGCCTGGTCTTTTCTGCAAAGGAAATGGAGAGGAAGTTGATCTGGGGGAAAGAGGAGGTACAGCTGAACTAGAATGAGTGGAAGAAAGGTAAACTGTAGTCAGGATGTTGTATGAGAGAAGGGCCTATTTTTGATAAAAATAAAAAATATAGAGACAGTTGAGAAATTTTGAGTCTGGACAAAATGCTGAAAGTTAATTACTCTATCCATGAGCCAAATGGAAACTGAGTAAAAGTACAAAAGATTTTTATATTCAGTGGACCTGAAAGCAAAGGTGACTTTTGGTATCACTTTCCCTTTCAAGAGTATGACATTTACAATAGTAGAGAAGAAAAAGAGAAGAATTTTAACTAAAATACAAATCTTTCCCCTCCTTATTTCAAGAATGCTTGGGAGTTCTAAGCAAAAGGCTTCTGACCTCCTAAGCACCTCTCTCTTTTATGAGAACAAAAATATCTCAGGTAGCGCTGTGCTTCTTCTACCTATGAACTCATCAATTCAGATATCCACTAAGTGCTGCTTTGAGTGCTCATTCATGGTCAGGTCAAAAAAGACAACAAAGGGATCCCAGAGGAAACTGCAGGACTGGGGACAGTGTGCTAAATCCCAAGAAAGGCCTGCTGATGGAGAAGAAGCCAGTTTCAGCAGACATTTCATTTCACCCTATTAATCCTCAAAGCATCTGCTTACTTTCTTTCTCCTTCATACTACTAACCTTATTTATGTATATAATAATTACAAAGGTTAGAAACCAAGTTGTCATTAAAATGTTGTCTTAGAGTTTCTATTGTTGAGGTAAAACATCATGACCAAAAGCAAATTAGGATGGCAATAGTTTATTTAATCTTACTTGTCTCAGATCAGACTCCATCACTGAGGGAAGCCTGGTAGAAACTCAAAGGAGGAAACTAGAGGCAGGACCTGAACCAGAAGCCAGGGAGGCATACTTCTTACTGGGTTGCTCCTCATGCCTTGCTTAGTCTGCTTTCATAATATTCCCAGGACCACTATCCAAGGGCATCATTTCCCATAGTGAGCTCTATCACATCAATCAAGAAAATGCATCACAGACTTACCTACAGGCCAAATTTGGGAACATTTTCTCACTTGAGGTTCTCTCTTTCAAAATGACTCTAGCTTGTGTCAAATTAACATTTTACTCTCTGGTATGTATACTTTGAGTTAATGTAAGTGGCTTGAATTAAAGGGCAAAAACTAGAATACATTCAATCTCTCCCTAAAAGGTGACTATGATAGTCAAAATGTATTAATAAATGTACATATTACACATATAATTTATAGAATTTATTATTAAATTATTCAAATATTTCATATATATTATATAATCATTATGTAATGTAAAATAATAAATGAATTATATAAATACAATTATTTTATTTTATATATAACATATTGTATATTATATATAATCTAGGGATTTTATTATTATTGTATTATGATTGTAGTATATTAACTTAGTAGTTTTAAATAAAAGAAAACAAGAAGCAAACCACATATGTCATTACTAACCATGTTAGTGATAATCAGCATCTGTCTCATTGGACTTAAAAAAGAGAAAAAAAAAGAGCCTCTCAACAAGAGGCAAAGCCTATCTGGTTCTAGAAACTTAGGCAGTTTCCTGGAGCTAATGAAGTCATGGACCTTAGAAAAGAATATCTACCACCATCACTTTGCTTGACCAGCATAATTCCTCATTACATTAAAAAATCATTTAAAACACAGTAAGTCACAAACCATCTTGAGTTAGTTGTAATACCAAAGGCAGACATACTTTTAAAACTGTGCTTTGCTTGGGTATTGATTTAAGATTTTACTCTTGACAAGACTTTTTGTTTATTTCTTTGTTTGTTTGAACCTAGTTATGTCTGATCTAAAATGGGAACATTGATACTAAAACAAGAATTCAGAGTCTTTTAATGTGCTTAAGATTTAAAACACTGTGACAGCGGTTTTTTTTTTTTTTTTTCATTAGTTAAATGACTAGTTACCTGAAGTATAAGGTGACGTTAATATTTAGTCACGGTAACAAAACTTCTACTTTCCACTTTACAGAAATAGGCAAGTTCTAGATTCAATTATACTGTCATTTATTTCACTTGGATGTTTGAAAATATATAACTCCATAATAGTATTGTTCTCATTAGACAGTAGATAGTTTTCTGGGAGCTGTTTTGCATAGGCACATATCAACTTCTCAAGGGAGTAAATAATCTGATTATGAAAATAGTTCTGGTAGGGTAAAATCCTGCTAATCAAAAATACTCTGTGTTTGTAATGCCAATTGCACTCCAAGACAATGAATCACATTCAGTCTAAAAAAAAAAATGACTTCAATAAGAATATAGTCACCTCTCATTTTTACTCTATGGGAATTTTGGAATTGATTTATGGCAATCTGAACAATTGACCAATTTTAAGAGAAATTATTTCAAACTGTGTTCCCTGTAATTTTGAAGTTACTATCATTCCTGGAGGTTACCACATCATTGATAACGGATATTTTTCTCAGAGCTTTTCAATTGCAAATAAACAATTTAAGCTTCACTTTATTTATAATTCAATGGTGTCAGGAACAATGAAGGAGATATTCATCTCTTTGGCAGATTTCATAGAAACATGCACTTATGAAATACTGATTTTATTTCTATACTGCATAATGGTAATATGTAGTCAAGAGTAACCTGTTTGGAAGACTATTGTATTATAATCTCAATCCTCTGGGGAGTTATTTAATCAAAATAGCTCTACTTAAGTGCACCACAAGAGAAGACATGAAGAAAAGATGTCAAATGTTCAAGGAGACACAAAGGCCTGGAAATTGCAATACTAAAAAGTAATTCAGTGCTTTGGGGCATGGTAATTTTTTTTTTCCTTAAACTCAAGGTGGAAAAAATCTCAGAGAAGTCAGGAATAACAGAGCTACAACTGTGATCTCAGTGAATGACAAAATACATTCTCAAAGTCATGATCAACTAAACACCTAGATTAAATGTGTTAAATCAAAATGCAAATCCAAATCACACTGTTCTCCTTAATAGTCAGTGTTAGTCATATGGAAATTAGTAGCATATGAAAATAGTGCAGCCCTTGCGGATTGCATTTTTTGTGTCTTAACTCTTCTTAAGCATCTAATTTCTTGTAGACTTTTCAGTAATTCTATAAGCTGAAGTCTAGAGATACTCATGATTTCCAACAACAAGTTAAACAACATAATGTCCTTGCATAATAAATCAGGTATGGAAGAATACATTCTTACCTTACTATGGAAATCTATGGTAATTACCCTATTAATGAGTAGTAGGTGTTTAACCAACATGTTTAATTATCTTAAACTTTAATTATTGAGGTTAAGACAATAAGGAAGCACTGGATGTTCTTGTGGCTTTTATTTCTATTTGTGTATAGATTTATTAACAACTTTTCCCATTGTAAGTTAATACTGGTAGCATTTCTTTTCAAACTATTATGCCAAGTTCTTGTTTTTCCCAGCCTCATAAATATAATCAACACTCTAGGCTTTTGGTTATTTGTGTTACCATCTGAAACACTTTTAATATTTTTCAATAGCATTCCAATTTAATATCCACAGCCATAACCCATGAAAATTTTATGATTAATTTCAATGAAATTAAGAAAAAATTATTGGATTTCCCTGTCTCCAGAATTATATACATTATATAGGATCATCTTCCTATAGCTACTTTATTAATAATTTGTAATAATTTGTATTAATAATTTGTAATTTATTTTTGTTTTTTTTGAGACAGGGTTTCTCTATGTAGCTTTGTGCCTTTGCTGGAACTCACTTTGGAGGCCAGGCTGGCCTCTAACTCACAGACATCTGCCTGGCTCTGCCTCCCGAGTGCTAGGATTAAAGGCATGCACCACCACTGCCCGGCAAAAGGTTTATTTTTTGAAGACTAAATTGTATATATACATTTTTGAATATATATTTCCAGTTAATTCATCTTTAAGAAATATTTAGTTTTTCTGTATATTTAGTTGAAATTATTGGCATGTATTCTCTGGTAGTTACACTGACATAAAGGGTATCATCTGGCTTATAAGCCAACCAATCAGTGAACAGCCATCTATTCACTATTACTCAATTTCCTTCTTCTGAGATGCTCTTAGAATAACCCTATATCCATGTAGTCTTTTGTTTTACTTTGGTTTGGTTTCTTGAGACAGCTCCTGGATGGAATGAACTCGATATGTATGCCAGGGTGGCCTCAATCAAGTAGGCAATGCTGTTCTTCTTTTTGTCTTTTGTGTATTAAGATGAGAGATACACACCACCATCAAGTTTATCTACTGATATTTACATTAATAAACTTCACAGGCTAAATAACCTGCCTTAAGATTATATTTGGAGGTTTTATATTCTGAAGTTATTTCAAGAAAAAAAAAAAAAAAAAGAACAAGCTGGAGAATGGGAGAATACAGGGAGGTGAGCTAGGCAATTTGGCTGAGGCAACAGACGTGGATGAGACTTGCATGCACAGAGTCCCCCTGTAGCCTACTGCCAACAATAGATGTACATATTGTTTATTGATTATTGGTCTGTCAGATGAAGCCATATTTCCCCAGCAAAACCAGAGGCTTGAAAGTACCTGTCATTCTAACTATCTTTGTTTTGCAATTTTTGGCTATAGCAAATTATTATACTGCAAGGTTAAAGTTGCAGAAGATATTAAATTAGCAATAATACATGTTCATACAATATATTTGATAAACTTCAGTCTGTATTGGTGAATGAAAATATCTCTATCTTATCAGTAGCATGAATAATCCACATTAACATTAGTGACCAAAAGTCATTTATATATACACACATTTTTAACATGTACTTTACTGCCAATAAGCTCTATTTGCTATCCTGATCACCTTTGTGAGCTTGAACGTTGCTTATAATATAATGTATTCTATTATATTTTCAGAGCATGTATCTATTTCGTTAGCTCACATAGCCATATATCTGAGATTTTTCTTCATATCAAGATGGTAACTTCTTAAATTGTAACTTTTACTGTTTGATCTGCAATTTTTTTCAAATGATAAAATAATTATCAAAAATTTAAAATGATTTTCTCCTGCTTTCATTATTAGAAGTCTTTGATTCCTATTTCTCTTGATACCAATTGCCAACAGTAATGTAAAATTGTTAATATCATTATGAGATGATGGACAGATGACAGAGGTTTAGGTGATGGATGCTGTGGATTGAACGTATAAAAGACCAAACTTGACAGTTATTTTGGTTTTGCTACTAGTTGGGTATTTCTTTGCATAAGTATTCAACAAACAAATTCAGTTGAATTTGATAACTTAAAACTCCAGCAGTCTTTGCAGTACTGGCTGAAGGTTGGGGAGAAAAGGCACAGGGAAGCAGGTCCTTTTGGGAAGATTTTTTCTGGGGATGTCTTGGCCCTTCCTGCTGGAAAAGAAACCACTCTGATGGCAAGAGTACAAAAAAGCTTTCTGATTGGAACATCAGTTCATGTCTGAGGTCCCCTTGACGGCTGACAACCTATGCTGAGCAACACATCTCTTTGCATTTTTATTGATCTTCATCTACACATTGATAATTTCCTGCCATTGGTATTATTTAGACAAGGGGATCAAAAAAAAAAAAAAAAGGCAAGATGAAATGAAGCACAAGGCCACATTGTATGGTAAATTTAAAAGTTACTTGTAGCACCGCAGGTGACAGCTCATGGTGAAAGAAAGAAAGAAAGAAAGAAAGAAAGAAAGAAAGAAAGAAAGAAAGAAAGAAAGAAAGAAAGAAAAAGAAAAAGAAAAAGCATTGCATTAATTTTCAGGTGCCACATAGAGCCAGGAAATAAAAAGGCTCAATTGAAAAGGGGTGAATGGCTTCAATACCACTCCACCCCACCCCCCAGAATTCTCATTGTCTTCATTACTTATGGACAGTTTTTTTCATGTTGTTAACACAAAAAAATTGTGTCACAATAAGATCTCTACACCTGGCTATCAAATAAGAAGAAGAAGAAGAAGAAGAAGAAGAAGAAGAAGAAGAAGAAGAAGAAGAAGAAGAAGAAAGAAGAAGGAGGAGGAGGAGGAGGAGGAGGAGGAGGAGGAGGAGGAGGAGGAGGAGGAGGAGAAGGAGAAGAAGAAGAAAAAGAAGCACAAAATACTCCCCCACAAAAAAAGCATTAAAATAGACAACTATATCTTTTACAATGAAATTAAAACATGCCTCTGGAGGATTGAGGCTGATGACTAGTGTCTCAGTGTTCAAACTTGCTTCTTTTCATAAGAATTATGTTATTCACATTGCTTTTCAGCCTTGAACACTGTTTAAAAAATAGCCCAGGTAAAGAGAAGGTAAGCAGTGGTCTCTTGTGCAGCTGAAACAAAAAGAAATAATGACATCAAATAATTTCTGACTCTGGCAACCACACCTCAAGGACACTTAGGGGCTCAAAGATTTGTCATATACTTGAGGACACAGGTGGCAACTTCAGGGACTGTGTTTTGCCATTCTGAATCAGGAAAAAGGCACAGAAACTCTGGCCTCGAGGTGTTCTCTCACAGGTTAGGGTCAAATGAAGTCATCTGGAAGGACTGTAATGAAAATATCACCAACGTGAGCAGATTTCTGGTACAAAAATCTGACCATGTTTTTATTTTCTGATACTTCTTTAGTATAGACTTACCTAATATAATTATTACACATTTCATAATAATGAAAAAGACTATGACATTGTTGCTTTTAAGTAAAATGACTATAGAAATCTTTGTAGAGATCTGTTATTGAAAATTTCTCTGAATATTCTTGAGAGGTGACTTTTGTATCTTTTGCTCTATAGACAAGCCTGACCTCTAACACAGAGAATGGTTTCTTGGTTCTATCCCAGAAATTGCCTTCTAAAAATGTGAAACCTGATTATATATCTAAAATGAATCAAATGTTTCTGCTTAGAAATTATGTCTCAGTAAATTTGTCTCCCATTTGTATATATGACTTACAGTATTATCACTTATTTCTTATGAATTAACTGGGAGAACAGACATGAGGAACTCCCATAATATCTAGGAAACTGTAATGAAACACAACATTGAAATATTTATTCCAACTCATTCCTGAAGAAGAATTTCTGTAGAAAATACTTTATGATATGATACTCTGTGTAATATTTTGTGTAAAAAAATATTTTCTGCACTATATTATCATCATTGAACAGCAATGTGTTCATCTGAAGTCATGTTTCCTATGTAAAAAAAAATAAGTTTTCCACTCCATGAATGAGAAAGCGAAAGCAAACAATACAATAGTGTTCATTTAATAAGCAAATGACATTATGCAATTAATGCATCGTATCACTATTATAGATTCTTCAGATCATGGGAACCAATGTTATATTAATTTTCAGACTCTTTATAACATTTAACCCACCACACCAAGCTACACATGAATAAGATAGTATAATTTTAATCAAGACTGTCTTAAAATGCTACATCACATTGTCCAACTCAAACTCTGAACTCTCATAACTTCTTATCCATGATATCAGAACAATTTCTTGTTAGTTTCACATTTGTTGGTTCTGTTGTTCTTTTTTTAATCTATATAGTTTATAAGACTGTGAAGAATTTATAAAGTCAGACCTTTACAAGTTCATGTTTAAAAAAAGAAATCTAGGGCAATTAGTTCATTCCAGATGAGAAAATTTTTATTTTAATGATGAATAAATACACAGTAATTAGTAATGGTCTTCACTATTTTATTAGAAAGGTAGAAATTAGTTATTGATAAACAAAATGGAAATATATAGAGGTCTACAAGGTTTCACTGAGAAAGAATGAGATCAAAATAGGAAGTTAAGCTGAAAGCTTGCCATAAATGCATTATTTATGGAATGATTCATGCCAGCTTTTGCAGAAAAGATAGCAAAACATCAACAGTTCCCAAGGAAAGCAGACATAGAATTGTGAGTCTGGCTTCAATAATCCTGAAAGCAGCAGCTGAGATGTGTCAAGTCTGAACTCCAGCTGCTGGTTCTGTAATGGTGCCAATGGTTTCACACTCTAAATATGGACCATATCTCTGGGAGAATACCATTATTTAAATCTGCATTGTTGATACACAAGTCACAGCAGACAGAAAACTATGTTTCATGTCTTTCACAGACATTTTAAAACTGTTATTTAATTCTAAAATTTGTTGTAACTTTGTGACTTCAAGTTAAAATAAAAACTATTGCTCCCTGTGATTTAATATGTATTCAATGCAAAAGTGAATACAAAAACCTACACTTATAGGTGCACATAAATATAATAGTAAGGTGTCCATTGTATAAAATTAAGTATTCTTTTAGAATGGACACTATTAATGTTGCTCAAAGTTTATTTTTTACCATATTTGCTGGAGAAGAATTGCTACTTTAACTATTCTGATAAGTAAGGATTTGATTTTCTCATTTTTAATTTGATTTAATATCTTAAATTAATTTGTTATTTTAATTTGTTAAGTTTATTCAATGTAAAGAGAATGTATCTACTTTTAGCATTAACAATGATGAAATGTACCACTAAATAATAAAATTTATCATCAAAGGATAAAACCATCACTTAATATCAAGGGTATACTTTTCCTGTACATCCTTAGATGTCATTGAAACTGTCCCCTGGAAACATAGCCCTCTTATGCCACAATGCAAAGAAATACCCTGTATTTCATGACAGTGAAATAAAGCTAAAGAGTTATTTAAGTAAATTCATGGAGTCAGCTGATTATATATCTTTTAAAATATGTTTTCAATATGAATAGATCTATATCTCTTTCCCCCTCTTTTTTCTTCCTTCACACAGTACAAACTACCCTCCTTCATATGCCCTGCATGTCCCCTCCTAGTATTGTTACCATTGCACACACACACACACACACACACACACACACACACACACACACGCAGGCATGCATGTATGAACACAAATGCATATATATATATAACCAAACCTTCTCAGTCAGTTTTTGTTTTTGTATGCACATGGTTTCATGGATGACCATTCTTCACTGAACAGTCAGTAACTGGGCTCCTTCCTGTGAAAGGCTAAATTTCTTATTGGTAAATGTGTTTTGAATTAGAATTTCACTATGTTATGATTTAAAAACTTGAAACTATTTTGCATTTTCCACCACTATTTTCTCACCTGCCCATGTTTCAACTTCCTAAAAGACACTGCAAGCTATTAGAAGGATTGTGAATTAGTCTGTGGCTAGTTTGTCAGTTGGGTGACCTGGTGATCTCATTTACATAGTCAGTATTCTGTTAGGAGAAGACGCTGCATTTCAGCCTGTGAATTTAGCTCTTGAAGACTTGTAGTCAGCAGTAGTTCCTTTGAAAAACTCTTTTCTAATATGTGTTCAGTTAAAAAAAAATAACTATCTCTCTGTTTTCATATTCTACACACTTCTGTCTCCAGCTCAGTGCACTAATGTGCACATCCTAAACATGAAACACAAGCTTCCAAACACAGAAGAATGTGGCACACTTGGCTGCCTAGAATGTTGTTATTTTCATCTCTCAGTTCACTGAGGAGGAAATAGAGAGCTTCTGAGATGCTGTCAGATTTACATGATAAACTGGAAGAAATGCTATTGTAGCACATATTTTAAGTATATGAATCCCTCTCTCTCTCTCTCTCTCTCTCTCTCTGGAAGGTTATCTTCAAAATCTAATTCAGAATTAAACCCAGAGATGTTTCTAAAGCACAAAGTGCAATCTTGTCACTTTCGTTCATAAATACCCAAATAAACTTCTTAGCCTTATAGAGAAATTACAATACATTCAACAAGTTATGTCTTTATCACTCAATTTCTTACTTAATAATTTATTTCAGATGTATTGACTTCACAGTGGAGGCAAATGAGTAATTAACAAACCCATTTTGTACATCCAGGACAGTGTTCAGAGACTGTCTAAACTAGATCCTCATACCTGAAATTAAATAAGTATCAGTCTCCGGCACATATCCACAAACGGCCAGACCCCTACTCTCTATGTCACATACTCTCTTTATCCTTACTTAATCAAATGAAATTGTTTCATTTTGCTGTTCATTTGAATATGCCAAGGCAGTTTGAAATATCCAAGTTTCTTTTGACCCATGGAAAAGTCATCCATCCCTTTTATGTTAAAATTATGTCATCATTATCTCTGTAGAAACAATCTTAACCAGAGCCTGCTGAGTACCTTTTAGTTGCCCTAAGGCCCTGTCTTTGTATCTTGTTGTTAGGTGGTTCAGATCAGTCTCTTAAAATATATGCCTTGCTCACTAGTTGACAAAATAGTTCTAGAATTACATGTTTGGGTTTGACTCTGGTCTCTTCCATGTTTGTCCTTCCTCCCTCCCTCCCTCCCTCCCTCCTTTCTTTCTTTCTTTCTTTCTTTCTTTCTTTCTTTCTTTCTTTCTTTCTTTCTTTCTTTCTTTTTCTTTCTTTCTTTCTTTATCAGACAATTCCATGCTAGACTATATGGAATTTGGGGCATTTCACTGGATTGTCCTTTTCTATCTCACCTTTCTCTCACTAAAACTCTTCTACTTCAACAAAATAAATAAATAACACAAAAACAAATCTACTTTGATGTCATTTTTTTTTAGTTTCTTTTCAAAAAATTTTTCCAACTGAGTTTAATTAAATTGCTTACATGATTATGAATGTGTGGGGTTAATTACTAGAATGTGGGCAACTTACCAGAGACTATGCCACTACAAAATTGTACCTCCTCCCCTAGAACATAAGAACATAGTCCCTCAGTGAGAGGTGTGCCTGATGAGCATATCAAGCCTTATTGTGTACAGGTAATCACAGCTGAAGTCAGTTCATCAATACAACATTTGTGTCGCATGCAGAAGGCAGGGCTTTGCAACACCGCTCACCAGACTCTGGCTCTTACATCCCTTCTTTCTCTTCATCTACAATGTTACCTGGACCTTAAGATGAGGTGAAACAGATGTTCTGTTATCATCACTGCTTCTCTTCTCTCCATTGTTGTTACCTGTACTGCTCTTTGGCTATAAATATAAATTGTTGCTAAACCATTGCTATTTAGCAAAACAACAGAAGCAATTCTTCCCTTAGGGCCCATTATGTATCCAACTAAAGGCTATGGATCAGATTTTCAATACCAGTCATGAGTTCCCTCCTAAAATATAGGCCTGAAATCAAATCTAATCTAAAAGTGGTTGATATCCAAACTTATCCAGCAACTCACCATTGTAGCTCATGGGGTCCACAGCTTGGTAGAACCATTAATGACTTTCCACCCTACTAACTTTCACAGCACCTTTCTACATAACAATTTCTAATCAACAGATACTAGCTTTCAACTCTGATCAAGCTTAATTTTTTAATGTTCTGCATTCAAATCTGTACTATTATAGCATGATGGTGCGATGATCTACTACTAGAGGAAAACCAAAGGGACTATATTTGACAATAGGGACTTCCTGACCAATGTTTCATAGGAGGTATTCCATGCCTGGTACTATGATTTTAATGGAATAGCATTAGGGTTCTTGGAGGAGCATAGACCCTTAATGTGATAAACAAATGATTTATGAAAGATCTAACACTCAGTTTACTCATTTTTGAAATTGGGCTATATTATTAATTACTCCTAAAGGTTATTGAAATAAAGAAATAAGTTAGTACTTGTAAAACATTTATTCACAATTGCTAAATGATATTTTATTATTAACAGTGCCTGATAATTTTAGAAATCAAAATTATCTAAATTATTAATCTTCAGTGAATGTATAATAAATTGTGAAATTTTTAAAGATAGAGAAATAACTCAGAAGTTAAGAGCACTTCTTGTACTTAGAAAGGACTAAAGTGCAGTTCCAAGAACTCCCACTGGAAAATTTGCTACTATCTGTAACTCAAGCTTCAGGGGATCCTGTAACCTGTTCTGACTTCAGCAGGCACCTGCCTACACTGACTCCATAGAAATACACACACAGACACACACAGACACACACAGACACACACACACACACACACACACACACACACACACACACACACGTAGCAAAGCACAGATACTTGCACTTGTGCACACAAATGAAATTAAAAATACACCTTTTAAAACTGTGGAAATTCAAATTTATATCTGTTCTTGACTATTCATTGGACAGTAGATAAATAAAGAATAGTAACTACTAGCTGAAATCAGTGCTTATTCTACTTTTTAAGAAAGAAAGAGAGAGAGAGAGAGAGAGAGAGAGAGAGAGAGAGAGAGAGAGAGAGAGAGAAAGGAAGGAAGGAAGGAAGGAAGGAAGGAAGGAAGGAAGGAAGGAATAAAGGAAGGAAGGAAGAAAGAAAGTAAACTCAGTAACAGTCAGTATTCTAGCCTGTTCTATGAGGACAAAAGATGCACATTTTTTTTCCTTTTGTATCCATTTGTCTCAAATTGACATTGATAGTGTTATGAAGGTTACCTCCCTTTGTGTGTTTAAAATTATTTTTTTCTGTTTATTTAAGAGTGTAATGAAGCAACACAACTATGTAGCAGTTACACTGTTCCTTGTGGGACACCCCATTTAATCATCTAAACATTGGAAACTTTATCTGAATCCAAATAAACAGCCATGAAGTACACCTTAAGAAATCATCAAGCGTTTGAGTTAAAGGAAATTGAAAACAATACATTGAACATTATGAAGCTTGCATACTTTCTTATAAAATCATATCACTCAATTTACAAATATCAATGTGCATGAAGCAAAATTTAAATCAAAGACGGACCAAAATTCCAGGTGGTGGTGGTTGTGCATGTCTTTAATCCCAGCACTCAGAAGGAAGAGGCAGGTGGATCTCTGTGAGTTCAAGGCCAGCCTGGGTTACAGAGTGAGTTCTAGGAAATATGCTAAAGCTACACAGATAAACCCTGTCTCAAAATAAATAAATAAATAAATAGATAAATAAATAAATAAATAAATAAGAGCAAATCAAAATGGAAAAATGTATAGTCCTTATAAAAGACATACTTCTGCTAAGATATGAAAAAAATCTGTGATGACATTAGCCTTACTTCTCCATAAATTGCACAAGTGTCAGACTCTGGAGGTCAGCTGTTACTGTAGAAGAAAGATAATTACAGTTTAAATTATTGCTAATTATATACACCACTGCCAGTCATTGGCTAATTTTATTTGCATATAATGATGTTTTTAATACTTTTAGCTAGAAATTACTGCCCATCTCCATCTTAAATATTCTCTACCAAACTTTATCTCACCATATGCATCAAACAGTTATGGATTCCATTCTCACAAACCTGATTATAGTAAGGATCTGAATCAGATAGAATAATGTTTGTCCTTAAATATTGGTCCTTGAGTCAAATGCTTTAGACAAAATGAATAAGCCCAACCTGAACATGCTAATAATGATAGGAAAAGGCCATAAAATATTATATGAATGATCTCAAAGCTATCCAAATATTTATAAAGATTATAATTCACTTTCAAGTAACAAGAAGGAAGTAGAAGATAATGACAATTTGCAAAGTATGCTGACGGTTAAAATGATGTTTCTGCAGGTCAGAGTAAAACGTTGATAAACTGAAAGTGATATATTTACACAAAACATAAATATATCATTTACAAAAGTATCACATAGAAACTAGATAATTTAAATTTTCAAAAGTTATCTGGGTCATTTGAAATAACAAAAATCAATGACTTTTTAAAATAGTTTCGGCATTATTTTAAAAACTTCTTAGTAACTACAAATAGTTGACTATTATCATATATAAAGGACATAGAAGCCTGTAGCTGGAGTTTTTTAGGTGGAAACTTGAGCCATGGGGCACCATTTGTGGCTGGAGTTTTTCCAGTCCGGCTCAAGCCTATAGCCACTCAGATCCAAGTAAACACACAGAGACTCATATTACTTATAAACTGTATGGCCATGGCACACTTCTTGCTATCTAGTTTTTATATTTTAAATTAACCCATTTTTATTTATCTATAAGTTGCAATATTAGCAGTACTTTATATATTACTTCTCATGGTGGCAGCAACTGGCAGTGTCTCCTGACTGAGCCTTCCTATTCCCAGCATTCTCCTCTCTGCTTTGTCCTGCCTATACTATACTTCCTGCCTGGCTACTGGCCAATCAGCATTCCATTTATCAACCAAATCAGAACAACACATTCACAGCACACAAAGTGATATCCACAGCAGAAACCATAAGGAGCACAGTCTACACAAGACATTTCAAGTTGTAGGATATTTTAAACATAAAGTCATTCTCTGATCCTTAAGGCTGATAACTCACAGTCTTTTAGGTTGGCATTAAGCCCTGGTTTACTAACAACTGCTTCCCATGTTATGTTAGAAGAAAAACAATATTAATGACTGCAATACATGCAACATTAATGTCCCCTGCTAAGTGATCACCAAGGGGATAAAATTATAAACAACATGATCACCATCCATTATCAGTGCATCAGCACTGCAACATATAGCATTAAATTTCGTATGTAAAAATGCATGATTCCCATATATCTCACTGTGTATGAATTGATACCAAAGCTAAGATCATCACACTGTTGTAAAACCAAAGTTCTTCAACAGTTCTATTAATAACAAGAAAAGCATTAAAGTTTTATGTAGCAGCTAGACCACACTTGCAATCACAGCACTTGAGTGATGGAGACAAGAAGACTAGCCATTAAAGATGTTCTTCCAATACATAATAAGTTCCAAGAGAGCTTCTACAACATTAGACATTGTCTGAACAACAGCACAATGAAGAGTTAGACATTACTACAGCAAAATCAGATAGGGGCAAAAACTACCATAAATGCATCTCCCTAGAACTTTTGGTGCAAAATATAAATCTTTTATAAGATTAGTGATTTTCATTTTGGACCACATCTATTTTAAAGAAAGGTTTTGCTTTTGTCATAAAATATGTTCATTTATAATGTAATAGATATATGAATTAGATAGGATTTTCCTACTGATCTGTAGCCATGAATTCACATCTTTGATATTTGATTCCTATAAGTAATGGACAAATTATTCAAATGTTTCCTGTTTATAATATAGTGTGTATGAATAAAAGTGCTTAGCCTAATACTTTAAATATACAATAAATATTTTTATTGTTTTGATTACAGAAGAGTATCTGTGTAATGCACTTGAAATAGTTCCCAAAACATAGGAAACATTCACTTTACATTACAATAGTTAAAACTCTAGTAGTTTTGTACTATCAGTTAATATAAGCTTCATATTCTTTCCTTTAAAATTAGGGTCACTCAGAGTAGATTCATTGCTAAGTTGCAAACTTCCTATAGGTTCCATCTCCAACCTGTAGTGATATAAATGAAGATCTCCAAATGACAATTAACATATTTCATTAGTAGTCTTCCATGCATATTCTTATCAGAGAACAATCCTTTTTCACACTGAGGAATTTAAAAGTGCAAGGCCTGGTTACATTATTCAACTGCACACATTAAGCATATGCACACATTTATGCCTTAAAGAGTTCAGCTTTGCATATGATATTTCTGCCACATTTGCCATCCATTAAATAAAGTCCATTTTGGCATTCCTCCCAGATATAATTGCTACAGTTCCAGGTAAAAAATGTGTTCCTGTGAACCACCTGACATTTTTAATAAGAGCAATTCCTCTTCACTTCAGTCTCATGATAGACACTTCCTTGAGTTGCCTTCCTATTGGCCCAAAGCCCTGTTAAGTTAACAAAAAGGCACCTGTACCTTCCAAACTCCACATTTTTCCTCTGTTTTATGCACAGAAAGAAGTGCTTTGTGATGTTCTTTCAATGTATTTCAAGTCATTATGGATGACTTACGTGGATCAGCCATGCCTTTAGTTTTTCAACTTGAATCAAACCTTCATTTCTATTGTAATATTTCAAAAAACTTCTATATATTCAGTTATATTATAGGCTAAAATTACAAGAATTTTTTATGACTCATTAATTTTAGCCAAATAAAAGTTCATATAAGTTTATATTAAGAGAATTTTATCTCAGTAATTTTAAGGGAAAACTTCTGAAAACATTTCAAGAAATTTTTCTTTTATTGAATTTCAGCTTTTAACTTTGGTGTTTACTCAAGAGCCATTTGTGGATTTGTTTTTAATTAAATGCCTCACAAAGGACTCAGATGTTTGTGCATCATAACGTTAGAATTATTCTTCTCATATTTATATAAATGTGCATTAGATGCATGACCAATCCTCTATTTTCTAAATCTTTACCATATGCCTTGTATTTTAAAACTACATTTTATGAATCAGTTTTTAAAAAGCATATATATACATATATATGTGTGTGTATATATATATATATATATATATATATATATATGTGTGTGTGTATATATATACCTACAAACACACACACACACACACACACACACACACACACACACACACACACATGCATGCACACACATGTGGGATGAATTAAGCAGACAGAAAACCTGCTGCTAGCTTAAACCTACAGAAAACAAAGGGCACAAAACACAAACACTAGTTATTGTTATGTCTGTTATCAATGAGCTTCAAATGTAAATAAATCCACATAATAAGCCCCTGTGCCTTAATTTGTAACATGAAAAGTAAATGATCAGTTGCATATGACTGCTTGGAATGCTCACACACACAATATGCTGGTGAAGAGTTTGTGACAAGCATGGAACGAAGAAGTGCAGGAAAAGTACTAGGTAACACTTAGAATTTCTGGCTTTTATATAACTTCAGATTTCCACTGAAATTACACTGGAACACACTTTAAATAAAACATTTAGTATAAGATGTCTGTTTCTTCCTTTAAATTAGTGGCATGGAAAAAATACCTGCTTAAATCTTCATTTGGAATCTCATGTTTGAGTTTTGGAGGAATACTAATATTGGAATTTCTTTTATATTTCATGCACACAGCTAAGTGGAAGTGCTTCATGGGTGTGTAATGCTATAAAACTATTTAAAATCAAAGGAATTTGGTTTGGATTATTTATATTTCTAATCAAATCAGCAGCTTTGATCCTGCTGAGACTAATTTTATTTGGTAGCCCTGAAAAGGACCATTGAGAATAGCTTATCTTTATCATGTAGTCATGAGTTCTTACTACATTATAAGTCATTTCAAATTTTAGATTCACATTTTAATGAGAAACTTTCAGCATAAAAGCTACAGCACTCAAATTATTACATTGAATACCAAATTATTCTATTACCATATTCATTTCAATAAATTATCTTATTTTTTCGACCCAAATCATCTTCAATTAATCTCTCATCAGAGCAATCAGATATGTTTTGTCATTAAAGTATGAGAAGATTTGCCACTATATTCTTCTGTTCCACTACATTTTTATCATCCTTACAATTTACCTTCCTTTTGAAATGTCATACATACAGCAGAACAAGTTCATGGAGTTGAGGATATCAAGCACGCCAAAGAAATATCTTCTGGGCACAACAGGACTGTTACGCATATGAACTCACCGAGACAGTGTGACAGCACACAGAAGAACTGCACAGGTCCAAAACAGATGCACTCCCAGCATTGAGTAGTGAAAGTAGACACAATGTTCCACACACAATCAAAAAGCTATTTGAAGTCAACACCTAATGGCAGTAGGAAATTCAGTTTTTTCAAGTGGACTGGCTCAGTTCCAGCCTATTCCCATGCCCAGGAGTGCTTGGGGATGTACAATACAGATTCCATGTTTTCGTTTTCCATTTTAGGTATGCTTTTTGGTTTTGATTTTTTTTTCTTTTTGCTTGTTTGATTTTCATTGCGCGCGGGGGGGGGGGGGATTTACTTGAAAGAGAGATGTAGAAGGAGAAAGATAGAGAGGAACTGAAGATGAGTAGACCAGGAAGTGGTATGCATGTGAATTTGGGGATGGGAAAGATAATTATTAAAATACAGTATATAAAAATTTAGAAGCAGACTGGGGGTGAAGCGGGGTAATGGAGAGCAAGGTTGGGAAAAGGGAGCTTAGGGGAGTGGAATGTTTGAGCTGGATCAGGGGGCAAAGTGGGAGAGCAAGGAAAGTGATGCCATGATGAGTGAAGACACCAAGGGAATAGGGAGAGGCAGAGTTCTAGTGAGGTCCCTGGGAGTCCACAGAGATGACTCCATCATGTGGTTGATATATTGTGCACCCCAATAAACTTACATGGGGGTCAGATAACAGAACATAATATTAAACATAGAAGTTAGGCAGTGGTAGCATTGCTTTTAATGCTAGCATTCCAGAGGCAGAGATCCATCTGGATCTTTGGGAGTTCAAAGCAACACTGGAAACAGCCAGGCACGGTGACTCACACCTTTAATCCCAGGAAGTGATGGCAGAAATGTACATAATGGCGTGAAGACCAGGAACTAGGCTGGTTAAGCTTTTAGGCTTTTGAGCAGCAGTTCAGCTGAGACCCATTTGGATGAGGACTCAGAAGCTTCTAGTCTGAGGAAAGATGATCAGCTGAGGAATCAGCAAGGTGAGGTGACTGTGGCTTATTCTGCTTCTCTGGTCTTCCAGTATTTACCCCAATACCTGGCCCTGAGTTTGTTTTTACTAATAAGACCTTTTAAGATTATTGCTACACCATCATAGACTACTGGCAGTAGTTGAGAGGGTGCCTGAGCTGACCTACTTGGTGATTGGATGGCTGAATACTCTGACTGTCATGATAGAACCCTCATCCAGAAACTGATAGAAGCATATACAAAGATCCAATGCTGGGTTCCAGGGGGAGCTCCAGGAATCCAATCAATGGGAGAGAGGAGGGATTCTGTGAGTGGGAGATATTGAAACCATGATTGGAAAAAGTGCAGAGACAACTAGCCAAACTAGTGAAACACATGAACTGTAGACCAATAGCTTCCTGAGGAGTCCCCATGGTACTGGACTAGGCCCTCTGGATAAGTGAAAAAGTTGTTTAGCTAGAACTGTTTTGAGGGAGCCCCCAGGCAGTGGGACCGGGACCTGACCCTAGTTTATCAGCCAGCTTTTTGGAACTTGGTGCCTAAGGTGAGAAACTTTGCACAGCCTTGGTGCACAGAGGAGGGGCTTGGACCTGCCTCAACTGAGTGTGCCAGTCTCTGCTGAGTCAGGGTAGGTTGAGAGGGAGGACTGGGGGGTGGAAGGAAGGAGGACAGGGGAATCTGTTATTCATATGTAGAATGAATAGAAAAACTCTTAATAAAAAATGGAGAAAAATTCAAAATAAAATATATTATTTATAAGCACAAAAATTGTCTAATTTACTGAAAGACTTCCCAAAATATTAAATAGTTCTACATAGTAATCAATACATTTGTTTACCACCACATATCTTCTGTAAGCAATTGTAAACAATTAAGTAATTTTACACTTATAGGAAGAGGCATGCTTGACATATTTTGACATTGTTTAATAAATATAATTTTCTACTATGGATCTTTTATTCTTTGTATGGTATTTAATGTTATTCTAGTTCCCAAATGTATTCAAATATTCTTAACAAGTTTCAACATTCAGACTTTTTCCAAAATTGCTAATTTTGTCATGGACAGGACAAAATGAACACTATCTATATAATAGAAGAATTTGAAATGAAATAGAAATTTAGGATGGAATTTATTTAATCATTCAAAAATATTACTCAAAGTTCACTTTATGATAAAAATCTTGATCAAGGTTAAGATTCATACAATCTTCCACAGAAAATAAGAATATAAATTTTAGATCTGAAGGAAGTACCACACCATAAATGTTTCAACAATATTGTACATATTGTAGTTTCTTTTGTAAGAATTCAAAAAATTTAATTTATTACAAGGGATCTTAAAAATCCATGATGCTGATTCCTAATTATTTGTATTAGGAACTCTAAATGTGCTTGGATTTTATCCAAAAATGTTTTAAAATCAATTTGTTAGAGACATTAAGAATAGTTAATGGAGAAAGGAAAGCCTATTCATCACACTGTGCCAGGAAAATGAAATCCACAAGCACAATAATAAATCAGACTTACATTTCTCATCAGTTACAAAGAACAACTCAACATGGATTAAGGATATAAGCAGAAGGTGGACATATTATAGCAGAACACTATGAAACTTCTAGAAGAAAACATACAGGAAGTGGGGCTCTATACAATTCTCAGATATAGGAAAAGACATACAAAAGTGCAAAAGGTGCATTTAAATATACTCACTCTTACCAATCATTAATGGAATTCAATTAAAACTGCAATGCAATATCATATTATCCCAAATGAATTGACAATTATAGGTGAGGCTAGAAATAAGTGATACTAACAAGGCTATAAAGAAAGGGAGAGGCTATAGTTTGTTGGTGGGTGTATACACATAAGACAGCAAATAATATTTATGATTCTAAACAAATCAAAAAATAGAGCATATGATTTAGTAATATTTTGCTGAATTGGAAAAAACAATGTGGAAAAAATATCTACACTGTCATATTTATGGTAGCACTGAATACATTAGGAAAGATATGGAATGGTGTAAATATCCAACAATAGTTGAATGTATTAAAATATGGAATGTATACATTGAAATATTACTCAGCCATAGAAAGATGAGATCCTGTAATATTCATGACATACAGGGCTTTGAGACATTACCAAAATAAGGATAAGTGACTTTCAGAAATTTAAATGCCAAGACTTCACTCACATGTGGACAGTAAATATTAGAAACATGTAATTAGTGATTAAACATATATTCATATTTATACATGCAACAAATATTTGAGAGTGTGTAACAATAATAATCAATGAAAAGGAGGCTATCTATTTGAAAGTAAAGTGAGGAATGTATGTCAATTTTGATGGAGGAAAGTGTAGTTCTAAGGTGCTGGAGGGAGGAAGAGAAGAGGAAAGTGTTATATATATATATTTCATGTGTATATATTTAACATATATATTTCACATATATACGTAAAGGCATACTAAACCATAATCAATGTGGCCATCTATTACATATTTTTGAGTTTTAAATTTTAAATAATATAAATAATTATGATTTATTAATGAATATCATTTTGTAGCATGTTCCAAATGCAAATTAAGAATGTATTTGTGATTTTTATTTACGTGTTATTAAAATAAAACTAAACTAGATGCTTGTGATTTGTCTTTGCTGAAGTTGCTACTTTTAAGGATCACAATGAGAACTTCTACATAGAGTTCATTCAAAGGAGAACCCAATCATTTATTTAATACTTGAAATTACAACATTAATTATCATATCATCCACCTCATTAATTTTAGAGTCATTTATACTTCAAAGATCATATACTCTATAAAAATCCTTGTCGTATTAAGTAATTTGGTTTATGTATTATGCTAGTTTTCTTTGACCGTTTGAACTCTCCACAGACTTGGAGACTCTGATACCCCTATTACACCATAGTTGGCTTAGTTGGAAGTTCAGGTATGTTCTTTGGTCAAAGCCTCACCAAGCTATAAGTAAATGTTGCGGGATGATGATCTCGCCTGAACTCAAGCTTTCTTTCAAGTTCACACATCAAATGTCACATTTTAGTGTACTGTTGTTCAAATTTATTTATTTATACTTAATAAAATTGACTGGTCTTTATACATAATTTTGACTTTTAATGTGTATATAGCTTATTTATATAATGTATAAACTACTTATCCTTTCATATTACTTATGTTTAACCTAAGGAATGACATAGGACATAGTATAATTTGTACTTTAGTTAATATTGAAAAATTGTATAAAAGAGCCATCACCTTCCTGACTCTTTATAAAATATTATATGACTTACTACTTTTTAGAATTTGTTTAAAATATTGGACTGTGTTCACATAAACAGAGATGGAATCAATTATTAGATTGAAAATTTATCTGCTATTTCTGTTGATAAATATAGAGGAAAATATGTTCACAGGAATATAATAAACATGCAAGGAATTTCATAAATTACATCTAGATGCTCAATAAAATATTCTCAGTATGCATAATGTCTTTTCCTCACCTCATATATGCTCATTAAATTGGACAGAAGAAAAGAGAGAAAAACAAACTTTGATGTGTACTCTTATTTAATATAAATCATTAATGGAATAAAACATCTTTTGGTATTCATTTGTTATCAACCTTCCTGAATTTCTTTCTTTATATAACATCTGCTAGGCTGTACCAAATCCCATTTACTATTAAATATTTTGAAATGTAATTAATGAGACCTCATTTAGAAATTGATGTTCTGTTGTTATTGCCCTTACCATAATGTACTTCTGTGTATTGTATAATGCTTTTCAATATTTCAATGTCAAGGAAAAGGCTTAAAAGTCTTAATATTTATATTTCTACTTTACAAATTTATTTGCTATTGATTGGGAATTGAAAGTTTCCTTAAAGTTCTTAATGTGTTTTGTTTCCAAAATAGTTAAATTAAGAAAATTGTTGAACTCCCAAATGGACCAGAGGTGAGTGCCTTGGATCATACCCCAAGAGGTCCGCCCCTAGGTCTCAGACCTGAGAACCAGCCATTCAGGCAAAGACCTGCCCAACTTGGACCCAGGTTCTGGCCATAGGGCAGGACACCCCTCCCAACCCCACAAGGAAGGTTCCCCTTCTCCAAGACCCCTGGCAGACCTTACAATCTCCATGCCCTGCCCCCACACCCATCTGCTTGAGACCCCAGCCTCTTTCTGCGACTTAGAGACCAGCCCCCAGCTACTATCCCACCCCAGAGCTCCCATCTGGACAAGATATGGAGATCCCAGCCACTTCCTGAGTCTCCAAGACAAGCCCCCAGCTCCCACCCAACCCAGAACTCCCATCTGGAACAGAGGTGAGTGCCTGGGATCATACCCAGAGAGGCCTGCCCCTAGGTCCCAGCCCTGGGGACCAGCCATTCCAGCAAAGACCTGCCCAACTTGGCCTCAGATTCTAACCATAAGGCGGGATCCCCCTAGCCCCACCAGGAAGGCTCCCCTTCTCCAAGACCCCAGGCAGACCCTACAATCTCCATGATCTGCCCCCACACCCATCTGTGCAAAACCCCAGCCACTTCCAGAGACTTAGAAACGAACCCCCAGCTTCCATCCTGCCCTGGAACTCCCATCTGGACCAGAGGTGAGTGCCTGGGGACATACTCAGAGAGGCCGGCCCCTAGGTCCCACACCTGGGCAAGAACAAGCCCAGGGAAGACCTGCCCAAATTGGCCCATTTCTGGCCATTCAGTAGGCCCCTCGGGAAGGTTCCCCTTTTCCAAGACTGCAGGCAGACTCTGCAATCTCTACACCATGCCCACACACCCATCTGCCTGAGACCCCAGCCAGTTTCTGTGACTTAAGAGACCAGCCCCCAGCTTCCATCCTGCCCCAGAACTCCCATCCGAACAAGATACAGAGACCCCAGCCACTTCCTGAGACTCAGAGACCACTTCCTGAGACTCAGGGACTAAAGGAAAGGACAATTAAAGCAGAAGAAAACAATAAGTCACTGAAAGAAAATCATGAAAAAGCAAGGGAAACAGTCTAAGACCTGAAGAGGGAAATAGAAATAATGAAGAAGACACTAGCAGAAGGAATGCTGGAAATAGAAAATATGAGTAAACAAACAGGAACTTCAGATGCAAGTATAACCAACAGAATGCAAGAGATAGAAGAAAGGATCTCTGCTGTTGAAGATACAGTAGAGGAAATAGATTCATCAGTCAAAGAAAACACTAAAACCAACAAAGTCATGACCTAAAATGTTTAAGAAAATTGGTACACAATTGAAAGACCAAACCTATGAATAACAGGGAAAGAGGAAGGAGAATACCAACTCAAAGGCACAGAAAATATATTTAACAAGATCATAGAAGAAAACTTTCCCAACTTAAGAAAGGAAATGCCTATGAAGATAAAAGAAGCCTATAGAACACCAAACAGACTAGGTCCCCCCAAAAAGTCCCATTACCACATAATAATTAAACAACTAAATGTACAGAATAAAGAAGAATATTAAGAGAAGCAAAGGAAAAAAGGCCAAGTCCAAGTGACTTATAAAGGCAAACCCATCAGAATAACACCCAATTTCTCAATGGAGACTTTGAAAGCCAGAAGGACCTGGACAGATGTAATGGCAAAACTTTCAGTCATCATAGATGGAGTGAACAAGACCTTCCAAGACAAAGCTAGATTTAAACAATACTTATCCACAAACCCAGCCCTACAGAAAGCACTAGAAGGAAAATTCAGATACACAATCAAAAACACAGGCAATAGATAACACCACAGCAGTAAATCCCAAAGAAGAGAAGTACACACACACTACCAACAAAATAAATAAATAAACAAACAAACAAATAAATAAATAAATAAATAAATAAATATAAAACAGGAATGAACACTCACTGTTCATTAATAGCCCATAATATCAATGGACTTAATTTACCTATAAAAACACACAGGCTAAAAGAATGCATATGCAAGCAGGATACACATGATCATCTCACTAGACACAGAAAAGGCATTTGACAAAATCCAACACCCTTTCATGATAAAGGTCTTAGAGTGATCAGGATTACAGGGCACATACATAAACATAATAAAGGCAATTTACAGCAAGCCAATAGCCAACATTAAATTAAATGAAGAAAAACTCAAAGCGAATCCACTAAAATCAGGGACAAGGCAAGGCTATCCGCTCTTACTTACAAGTAACACACCTCAAATTCAAAGATAGACACTACCTAAGAATAAAAGGCTGGGAAAAGACTTACCAATAAAGTATTCTTAAGAAGCAAGCTGGTGTAGCCATCCTAATATCCAGAAAATAGACTTCAAACTAAAATCAATCAAAACACATCAATAAGGACATTACATACTCATTGCAGGAAAGATCTACCAAGAATTTTCAATTCTGAACATTTATCCCTCAAATACAATGAGTCCACATATGTAAAAGAAACATTACTGAAGCTTAAATCACATATAAAACCCCACACATTAATAGTGGGAGACTTCAACACCCCACTTACACCACTGGACAGATCTGTCAATTTGAAACTTAACAGAGACATAATGGACATAACTAATGTTATGGTTCAAATGAACGTAATCGATATCTACAGAATATTCCATCTGAACAAAAAAGAATATACCTTCTTCTCAGCACCCCATGGAACCTTCTCTAAAATCGACCACATACTTGGCCACAAAGCAAATCTCAACAGATACAAAACAATTGGAATAAACTCCTTCATTCTATCAGACCACCATGGTTTAAAGTTAGATTTCAACAATAACAAAAACTACAGAAAACCTACAATCTAATAGAAACTGAATAATGCTCAACTGAATCACCAATGGGTTAAGGAAGCAATAAAGAAAGAAATTAAAGACTTCCTAGAGATCAATGAAAATGAATACACCACATACCCAAACTATGGGACACTATGAAAGCAGTGCTAACAGGGAAATTCATAGCACCAAACACACACAAAACGAAGTTGGAGCAATATCACACTAGTTGACTTAACAGCACACCTGAGAGACATAGAACAAGAAGAAGCAAAATCTCCCAGGAAGAATAGACACCAGGAAATTATCACATTGAGAGCTGAAATCAATAAAATAGAAATAAAGAGAACAATACAAAAAAAAATAATGAAAGAGTTAGTTCTTTGAGAAAATCAACAAAATAGACAAGCCCTTATCCAAACTAACCAAAAGACAGAGAGAGAGCATCCAAATTAACAAAATCAGAAATGAAGAGGGGAACATAACAAAAGACAATGAGGAAATCCAGAGAATCATCAGGTCATACTTCAAAAATCTCTACTCCACAAAACTGGAAAATCTAAAAGAAATGGATAATTTTCTGGATAGATACCACATACTTAAGTTGAATCAAGACTAGATAAACCATTTAAATATTCCAATAACCCCTAAAGAAATAGAATCAGTCATTAAAAGTCTCCCAACAACAACAACAACAAGCCCAGGACCAGTTTGTTTCAGTGCAGAATTCTACCAGATCTTCAAAGAAGAATTAATACCAATACTCTTTAAATTGTTCCACACACTAGAAGCCGAAGGAATATTACCAAACTCCTACCATGAGGCTACAATTACTCTGATTCCTAAGCCAAACAAAGATGCAATAATGAACAAGGACTACAGACTGATCTCCCTCATGAACATTGATGCAAAAATACTCAATAAAATACTGGCAAACAGACTCCAAGAACACATCAAAACAATTATCCACCATGATCAAGGAGGCTTCATCCCAGGGATGCAAGTTTGGTTCAATATACAAAAGTCTGTCAGTGTAATACACCATATAAACAAACTCAAAGAAAAAAACCACATGATCATCTCACTAGATGCAGAAAAGGCATTTGACAAAATCCAACACCCCTTCATGATAAAGGTTTTGGAGTGATCAGGAATGCAGGGAACATACCTAAACATAAAAAAGGCAATTTACAGCAAGCCAACAGGCAACATCAAATTAAATGGAGACAAACTCAAAGTGTATATAATTAAATCAGGAACAAGGCAAGGGCAAGACTATCTGCTCTCCCCATACTTATTCATTATAGTACTTGAAGTTCTAGCCAGAGCAATAAGACAACTAAGGAGATTAAGTGGATACAAATTGGAAAGGAAGATGTCAAGCATTCCCTATTTGCAAATGACATGATAGTATACATGAGTGAACCCAAAATCCAACCAAGGAACTGATGAAGGTTATAAACAACTTCAGCAACATAGCAGGATATAAGATGAACTCAAAAAAAAAAAAAATCAGTAGCCCTCCTATATACAATAGACAAACAGGCTGAGAAGGAAATCAGAGATACATCACCCTTTACAACAGCCAAAAATAATATAAAATACATTGGGGTAACACTAACTAAGCAAGTGAAGGTCCTATGCGACAAGAACTTTAAGTTCCTGAAAAAAGAAATTGAAGAAGATGTCAGAAAATGGAAAGATCTCCCATGCTCATAGATAGGCAGGATTAAAATAGTAAAAATTGTGATCTTACCAAAAGCAATACACAGATTCAATGCAATCCCCATCAAAATACCAACACAATTTGTCACAGACCTGGAAAAAATAATACTCAACTTCATATGGAAAAAAAAAAAAAAAAACAGGATAGCCAAAAGAATCCTGTATAATAAAACAAACTCTGGAGGAATCACAATCCCCAAACTCAAGCTCTACTATAGAGGTACAGTAATAATAAGAGCTTGGTACTGGCATAAAAACAACACATGAACCAATGGAATAGAATTGAAGACCCTGACAGTAATCCACACACCTATGAACATATAATTTTGACAAAGAAGCCAAAAATGTACAATGGAAAAAACAAAGCAATTCAACAAATGATGCTGGCATAACTGGTTGCTGCAAATAGATCCATATCTGTCACCTTGCACAAAACTTAAGTCCAAGTGGATCAAAGACTTCAACATAAATTCAGTTACTCTGAACCTGATAGAAGAGAAAGTAGGAAGTAGTCTTGAATGCATTGGCACAGGAGACCACTCCCTAAATATGACACCAGTAGCACAGACACTGAGAGAAACAATCAATCAGTGGGACCTGTTGAAACTGAGAAACTGTTGTAGAGCACAGGACATGGACAACAAGACAAAGCAACAGCCTACAGAATGGGAAAAGGTATTTACCAACCCCATATCTGGCAGAGGGCTGATATCCAAAATATATAAAGAACTCAAGAAATTAGATATCAAAATGTCCAACAGTCCAATTACAAAATGGGCTATAGAACTAAACAGAGAATTCCCAACAGAGGAAGCTCAAATGACCAAAAGACATTTAAGGAATATACACAATTGAGTACTACTCAGCAGAGAAAAACAATGACATCATGAGGTATGCAGGCAAATGGATGGATCTAGAAAAAATCATCCTGAGTGAGGTAACCCAGACTCAGCAAGACAAACATGGTATGTACTCACTCATAGGAGGATACTAGATATAAAACAAATATGACTAGACTGCTACTCACAACTCCAGGGAGGTTACCTAGAAAACAGGACCCTAAGAAAGCCACAGGGATCACCCAATGAAAGAAAAATGGATGAGATCTACATGAACAACCTGGAATTGAGTGGGAGTAATGAAGGGCAAGATTCAAGGGAAAGAGAGCTTAGGGGAACAGGAGATTCCAGCTGGATAAAGAACAGAAATGGAGAACAAAGAATAACAGACCATGATAAATGAAGACCACATGAGAATAGGAAGAAGCAAAGTGCTAGAGAGGCCCCCAGAAATCCACAATGATACCTCCACTGTAGACTGCTGGCAATGGTCGAAAGAAAGCCTGAACTGACCTAGTCAGGTGATCAGATGGCCAAACACCCTAACTGTCATCCTAGAAATCTCATCCAATAACTGATGGAAGTGGTTGTAAATATCCTTGGACAGGCCCCAGATGGAGCTCCATGACTCCAATTGTTGAGATAAAGGAGGGATTGTAAGAGTGAGTGAGAATTGTTGAGACCAAGATTAGAAAGATTTGCTCAGCTAGGAGAAGGGGACTGGACCTGCCTGTACTGAATCTACCAGGTTGAGCTGAATCCCCAGGGGAGTCTTTGCCCTGGAAGAGATGGGAATGGAGGGGAGGGGCTGGAGGGGAGGGGCAGCAGGGGGGGAGGACTGGAGAACCCATGGCTGATATGTACCATTAAATTATAAAAAAGAACAATTAAAAAAAGAAAAGTGTTAACACACACACAAACACAGAGACAGAAATTTATTGCTATTCTACTAGCACAGATACTGACAAACATGAATAATGTAAGATTTCCATAAAATCTTTTCACAAAATAATCAGAAAATATGTATTCAGCATTCCTTAAAGAACAATAAGCTGTAGGAAGCCTGAAATCTGAAATATTTAAATTAAAAATTTTCTAATATTCATTATATTCCATGTGAGGTATAACTGGAGAAAAATTAGCCTCCTGGTCTTCCAGGATACCATTCATTATGAAATTAAATTTAAAAACACATTTATAGGACTCTGTGTTGGTACATGCATGTAAGTGTGGGTTTTTTTAATTTATTATCACCCTGTTGTTTTTTAAAAAAAATAACATCATGAAAAATGCAGGCAAATGGATGCAACTAGGAAAAAAAGTCATCCTGAGTGAGTTAACTCTGACCTACAAAGACAAATATTATATATATTCACTTATAAGTGGATATTTCCAGTTAAGTAAATGATAACCATGCTATAACCCACAGACTCAGACAGACAGATTAGGTAAAGAGAAGTGTTCTAGGAGCAATGCATGACGCTCCCAGGGAAGAAGAAATAAAACAAATACTATGAGTGGATAGGAGCAGGAGAGATCAAGTGAGTGGGGTATAGATGAAGGGAGAGTGTTCCAGGAAAGAAGGCTTTAATTTGGAGGATAACGTGGAAATCCATTACAGTAGAAACTTCCTGGAATCTGAGAGTGACCCTGGTGAGGACCCCTAGCAATGGAGGATACTTACTTTTAACTGGCTATCTTTTGTAGCTAGGCAAGTATTCCATTGTTGGGACTGAGTTGCATTCAACTGACTTGTTGACCAAGTTGTTCCCTTGGAGACCCCAAAACAACATCCTGATGCTAGGAGAGAGGGTCAAAATTAATTCTCATATGTTTAAGGGTTTGAGAAATTGCCACTATATTCCTTATTTTTATAAATATATATTTAAAAATTTTTAAAAATATCATACATGCATATAATGTATTTTGATTATATTTGTGTCTCCATTTCCCCTTAGCTCATTCCAGATCCATTCTCATCCTTCTGCCTTAAATCCATATCTTCTTTTTCTTAATTTTTAAATAGGTCACCAAGTTCAATTAGTGATACCCATACTCTAATGGCCTTAGAGTCATCCACTTTAGTTTAGTGGAACTACAAGCACCAAACTGTTTAAGAAAATAAATGTCACTCCCATGAAGATATTACCTATCAACAGCTTCTCATCTATGGGTGAGAACTGTTGAAGTCATCACCCACCCATTCTAGAATGTTCACAGGCTTAATTTCTACTAAGTAAGCATAATGATAGACTGTTTATAAATGAAATTGTTTCTGAATAACTATATCATCTAAAAACATAAAAGTAAAAATTATTTCAAGGTCCGCATGAGGTTGACCTTTCCAAAATTGAAAATATTAACTAATTACTATGCTTTGCTTTGCTCTATCCACAAACAAATAATCAATGCAGATTTCTATAGGTACTCTCTGTAGAACCATATATTGAATCAAAATTTGAATATATCTATAGATTAAGTAGTAGTATTATCTACAAGCAGTTCAGGCTATAATTGCATGAGTAAACTTTGGTTATGTTTGCCTAATGATTTTACTTTAGTAAAATATTATTTAATAAAAATGTACAGATTAATCAGCAGTCATTACAGTTATCAAAAATTGTGAAGTATCTATAAAACTTACAAGCTTTTTATGTTACTAATTATTTATTTTATTTTATTTTTGAGCTTATGATTATAACATGTTTCTTTTACTTTTCCTTCCTGCAAACCCTGCCATATACCTGTTCCCACTTTCCCTCAAATTCATAGCCTTTTTCTACTAATTGTTGTTGCATGTATATATACACACATATATTAAAATATATAATCTCATTTTTCTTTAGTCTTTATTTTAATGAGATATTAAGTCTATATTTTTCAATAAAATAATTTTCTTGTTCTGTTTCTAATTTTTTTTCTTATATCATTGTAGTAAGCCAGTACGTTTGCTTGAGAAAATAGTGAACATCTGGAACTTATTCAAAATTTGTGAAAACTGCAATTATATATCTTTTGAGTCACCATAAGTGAATGATTACTTGATTTTCCAAAATAACCTATGCATATTAGATCATATGTGCAATCCTTGAAGTATAATCAAAACCCACTGAAAGTGGCTGGGCAAACATATTCTCAAGCTTGTCTACATTTGTTCTACCCTTGAAATATACAGTCTTCTTATGCTGTCAATTTTCCCTCTGTCTTTCAAAATCCATAGAGCCGGTATAGTCTCACATATCTGTGAACAAGTCAACGTATGTCATTCTTCTTGCTCACAAGACAGTGATGTTGCTCAAGGGAGGTGTTGACATTGCTGCTTCTGGGTTTTTATCTCTCTGGAAGGAAGTGTCTCACAGACAAGGGTTATGTTAGATTTCTTTTGCTTGTCAGCTTTGTCATATGCTGTTCCTTGACTGTGTATTTTGTGATTATGTTTTCATAATTTTCCACAGATTGTATTAGAGAGACTTTCTCCACTGTGACAGGTTCTATTTTGCATTCATTTTAACCAGATCTGAATTTCAAAAGAGGGCATGAAAATTGGTAGAAGATCCTGTCTAATTTTATGACATACAATTTCCTTAGTTGTCAGGAGCTCTATCATATAATACAAAATAACACAAGGCTATACATTGCTTATTCAAATTATGAAACAATTTATGGTATTTTCTGTGCTAAAGAACTATTATAACCATGTTTTGTCAACAAGTGTCCACATTATACAGCCATGTTTGTATTAACTGGTTAGAAAGATGTTATAACATCACATAAATTACAAGAAATGAGATAGTCAAAGGAAAGGTAAGTTTTGTGAGTGTGTAATAAATACCTTCTTGGCAATAACAGTCAAAAGATATATATATATATATATATATTTATATTTATTATATCATATATTTGTATATAATATATTTATATATATTATATATATATATAATCTTTTCATTCAGATAATCCATGATCTTGTCATACTCCATCTTACTATCTGCCTTGAGATGTTCCAATTTAGATCAATATGTTCATATAACTTCTTTTCAAATTGCTACTATATAGGTGTACTGGTTGTTTTTGTGTGTAAACATGACACAAGCTAGAGGATCAGAGAAAGAAGCCTCAGCTGAGGAAAGGCCTACTTTAGATCCAGCTGTAAGGCAATTTCTCATTTAGTGATCAATGGGGGAGGGCCCAGGTCATGGTGGGTGGTGTGATCCTTAGGTTGCTGGTCTTGGTTCTATACGAAGGTGGGCTGAGAAAGCCAGGGGAAGCAAGCCAGTTAGCATATCCCCTTCATGGCCTCTGCATGAGCTCCTACCCTCCCAAAATGCCCCAACTTTACAGAGCAACTTTGGATGACTGTCCAGGCTGCCAGCTGTCTCTGTCTACTCTTGCAGGACTCCCAAAAGTTGCTTGAGTCCTTCTCCCATTTCTTAGGTATTATTATATCCTTCTGAGGTCTTTGGTGTAGTTGAAGACTAGATAGTTACAATTTGCTTAGTTATGAGAAAAGACAAGTTAGATATAAAACCTTCGACTCACATATATAGGAAAGATAGGATATCTTCTTTAATTTTGTCAAATAAAAATAGACTAGATATTATAACTATAATTCTTGCTTTACTGTTTTGTTGTATGTAATTTTACTATGTTAAACCCTTCCTTTATTATTAGACAGAAAAGAGGAATTGCTGTGGGATGTTCTGTATGCTGTGATTGTGTTGCTTGGATTGATTAATAAATAAAACCCTGATTGACCATAGCCAGGCAGGAAGAATAGTATAGGTGGGATAAGCAGAAAGGATAATTCTGTGAACAGGAAGGCTGAGTCAGGAGATGCTGCCAGTCACCACTGCCATGAGAAGTAGGATGTAAAGCACCGGTAAGACACAAGCCATGTGGCAACGTATAGATTAACAGAAATGGGTTAATTTAAGATATAAGAACTACATAGCAAGAAGCCTGCCACAGCCATACAGTTTATAGGTAATAAGTCTCTGTGTGTTTAATTGAGTCTGAGCAGCTGTAAGAGCTAGGTGGACATCAGCTACATTCTTCATTTTGATAACTGATATGAATACAATGACCATTTGAACATTTATGTCTACTCACCCCAAGCATGCCTCCTTACCACTTCATGTCAAGTTCTTAATAACCTCCTAAGACTAGTTAATGCTCCCTCTGGGCTCTTTCACTGAAACAGATGTCAACATCTTAAAAAATGAAAGTCCCAAAAATTGTATGTTCATAGGTGAGCGGGTTAATGTCAGGGTCTTCAATTTGATTCCATTGGTCCACAGGTCGGTTTTTATGCCAGTACCAAGCTGTTTTTATTACTGTATCTCTGTAATAGAGCTTGAGGTCAGGAATCTAGATGCCTTCAGAGGTTGTTTTATTGTACAGTATTCTTTTGGCTATCCTGGGTTTTTTGTTTTTCCATATGAAGTTGAGTATTATTCTTTCCAGGTCTGTGAAGAATTGTGTTGGTAATTTGATGGGGATTGCATTGAATCTGTAGATTGCTTTTGGTAATATTGCCATTTTTACTATGTTAATCCTACCAATCCATTAGGATGGGAGATCTTTCCATTTTCTGACATCTTCTTCAATTTTTTTTTTTTTAGGGACTTAAAGTTCTTGTCACATAGGTCCTTCACATGCTTAGTTAGAATTACCCCAAGGTATTTTATATTATTTTTGGCTATTGTAAAGGGTGATGTATCTCTGATTTCCTTCTCAGCCTGTTTGTCTATTGTATATAGGAGGGCTACTGATTTTTTTTTTGAGTTGATCTTGTATCCGGCTATGTTGCTTAAGGTGTTTATTAGCTGTATCAGTTCCTTGGTTGAGTTTTTGGGTTCACTCATATATACTATCATGTCATCTGCAAATAGGGAAAGCGTGCCTTCTTCACTTCCAATTTGTCTCCCCTTAATCTGTGGTGGGTATTGTGTTCACTGAAATATTGTGTGTTCCCTGAAATAAACATATCTGGGGTCAGAGAACAGATAGCCAGTAGAACAAAGCCAAAAATGGTGGCTAGAAAATGGGTCAGAGCAAGCCATAACAGAAGTTGGGTGGTGGTGGCACACTCCTTTAATCCCAGGACTTGGGAGGCAGAGCTAGCCAGATCTCTGAGTTCAGGGCCACTTTAGAAACAGCTAAGCATGGTGACCCATGCCTATAACCCCAGAAACCCAACCTTTAATCCCAGGGAGTGGGGGCAGAAAGAGAAAGGTATATAAGGCATGAGGACCTGGTACTAGAGGAGTTAAGCATTTAGTTAGTTAAGCATTTGGCTGGATAAGCGTTCAGGCTTTGGAGCAACACAGTTCATCTGAGACTCATGTGGAGGAGGACTCAGAAGCTTCCAGCCTGAGGAAACAGGATCACCTGAGGAACTAGCAAGGTGAGATAGCTGTGGCTTGTTCTGCCTCTCTGATCTTCCAGCCTTCACCCCAATAACTGGCCTCAGGTTTGTTTCATTAATAAGAACCTTTTAACATTCCTTCCACATTAATCTCCACTGTACAGGGGAAAAAAGAAAGCATCTTCAACAAATGATGCTGGCATAACTGGATGTCAATGTGTAGAAGGCTGCAAATAGATCCATATCTGTCACAATGCACAAAACTTAAGTCCAAGTAGATCAAAGACCTCAACATAAATTCAGTTACTCTGAACCTGATAGAAGAGAAAGTAGGAAGTAGTCTTGAAGGCATTGGCACAGGAGATCACTTCCTAAATATGACACCAGTAGCACAGACACTGAGAGAAACAATCAATCAATGGGACCTGTTGAAACTGAGAAATATTTGTAGAGCACAGGACATGGACAACAAGACAAAGCAACAGCCTACAAAATGGGAAAAGATCTTCACCAACCCCACGTCTGATAGAGGGCTGATATCCAGAAATTAGACATCAAAATGTCCAACAGTCCAATTAAGAAATGGGCTATAGAACTAAACCAGAGAATTCTCCACAGAGGAAGTTCAAATGGCTGAAAGATATTTAAGGAATTGCTCAACATTCCTAATTATTTGAGAAATGCAAATCAAAACGACTCTGAGATACCACCTTACACCTATCAGAATGGCTAAGATCAAAAACACTGAAGACAGCTCATGCTGTAGAGGATGTAGAGCAAGGGGAACTCTCCTGCACTGCTGGTGGAAATACAAGCTTGTACAGCCACTTTGGAAATAAATGTGGCACTTTCTTAGAAAATTGGAAATCCATCACCCCCAAGACCCAGCTATACCACTCTTGGGCATATACCCAAGGAATGCTCAATCATACCACAAGGGCATTTGCTCAGCTATGTTCATATCAGCATTGTTTGTAATAGCCAGAACCTGGAAACAACCTAGATGCCCTTCAACTGAAGAATGGATAAAGAAAATATGGTACATATACACAGTGGAGTACTACTCAGCAGAGAAAAACAATTGCATCATGAGGTTTGCAGGCAAATGGATGGATCTAGAAAAATCATTCAGTGTGAGGTACCCCAGACTCAGAAAGACAAACATGGTATGTACTCACTCATAGTAGGATACTAGATGTAAAACAAAGATGACTAGACTGCTACTCACAACTCCATGGGGGCTACCTAGAAAACAGGACCCTAAGAAAGACACAGGGTTCACCCAATGAAAGAAAAATGGATGAGATCTACATGAACAACCTGGAATTGAGTGGGAGTAATGAAGGGCAAGATTCGAGGGAAAGAAACCTTAGGGAAGCAGGAGATCCCAGCTGGACCAAGAACAAAAAGGGAGAACAAGGAATAACAGACGATGATAAATGAAGACCACTTGAGAACAGGAAGAAGTAAAGTGCTAGAGAGGCCCCCAGAAATCCACAATGATACCTCCACTGTAGACTACTGGCAATGATTGAGAGAAAGCCTGAAATGACCTAGACTGGTGATCAGATGGCCAAACCCCCTAACTGTCATTCTGGAACTCTCATCCAATAACTGATGGATGTGGATGCCAAGATCCTAGGCCAGGCCCCAGGTGGAGCTCCAGGACTCCAATTGATGAGAAAGAGGAGGGATTGTAAAAGTGATAATTGTTGAGACTGGAAAAATCACAGGGACAAATAGCCAAACTAATGGAAACTCATGAATTATGAACCAAAAGCTGTGGATCCCCCAACTGGATCAGGCCCTCTGGATAAGTGAGACAACTGAATAGCTTGAACTGTTTGGGAGGCATCCAGGCAGTGGGACCCTGACCTGTCCTTAGGGCATGAGTTGGCTGTTTGGAACCTTTGGCTTATGCCAGGACACTTTGCTTAGCCAGGTTTAAATGAATCCCCAGGGGAGTCTTTGTCCTGGAGGAGATAGGAATGGAGGGGAGGGGCTGGGGGTAGCTGGGGCGGGGGCTTGAGGGGGGAGGACAGTGTATCCCATGGCTGATGTGTAAAATAAAAAATAAAAAAAACAAACAAAAAAACCCAAAATTCTCCTTTGAGACTAAAAGTAATCTTTTAATTGTAAGCTCCAGTAAAATAAAAAAGCTGATTCTAAATGCGTGCATGTATGTATGTATGTTTGTGAGTGTTATTTTGTGTGTGTATGTGTGTGTGTGTGTGTGTGTGTGTGTGTGTGTGTGTGTGTGTGTGTTTCTCTAAAATGGAAAATCAAGCATGTGTGAATAGATGGGACCAAAACAAAACCCAAACCACAGTGTGTCTCTGTCTTTTTTATCTCTGCTATAGGAGGAAGCTTCCCTGATGAGACCTGAACAAGGCATGGATCGTGTTTGTCTTTCTTTGTCTCAGATACCTCATTCAGGATTATTTTTTTCTAGTTCCACCAATTTTCAGGATGTCCTTTTTTCAATGGTTGAGCTATATTCCATTGTATACATTTACCACATTATCTTTATGCATTCTTCTATTGATGAATATTTATGTTGTTTCAAATTTCTAGTTACTATGAAGAAAGCAGCAATGAACATGGTTGAGAAAGTATCTCTATGATAGGAGGAAATGTCATTGGAGTATATACTCAAGAATGGTATAGATGGATTTAGAGGAAGATTGATTCCTATCTTTCTGGGGAGCCACCATTCCATATTGGGTGTGCAAATTTGCACTACTGTCAGCAATGGATGAGAGTTTTACTTAGCCAACATCCTTGCCAGCATGATCTGTCCTTTTTTTTTTTTTTAATCTTAGTCATCCTAACAAGAATAAAATGAATCTCAATGTAGTTTTTATTTTTTTTCCTCTGATGACTAGAGATGGTGCACATTTCAGTTATTTATTTCCTTGACAATAAAAGTATGGATTAATAGTTTTGTTAGGACTTGGAATACGTATTTCCAGGCATTTCTAATATTGAATGTTTAGTTGAATGATTAGGACTTATTCTGATGGGTCTGTCTCTGTACATGCTTTGATTATTCTCTCTTGCAGATTATAATGCCCTTTATTTAGGCTATGCTATTAATATTTGAATTAGACTATCTTGTGGGAAGTTTATATTCTGGTCCTGTTTATTTGGACTTTTACAGAGTTTTGTACCTGGATGATCATTCCTTCTTCCATGAAGTTAACTTCTTTGAATTTTGCATGTATTTAAATAATGCTCATCTAAAGAATTTATCACACCTATAATATTTGTAAATTGAAGTTTAAAATGTCACTTTCTTGCATTCTTGATTTTAGTGCATCATATTTCTTTCTAAACATAAAAAAGCAAAAATAAAAGAATAATGCTCAATACAAAACATTATTTCATTTGATCACTTGGCACACAATATAATATTTTGTTGTTTTCATAAATAATCTCAGTAGCATTTTATTTATAATACTCTAATTAGTATATATTTGTCTCTTCATGCAAATTATAAATCCTGGAAAAAGTCATTATATGATTTTTCCATCGAAACTCCAGGATATAACATTATAGCAAGAATAAAAATTAACTTTAATAGATATTTTTTTATTAAATGTTAGTCAATTAGGATATCAAGTTCTTATTTTCTAAATACTTGCTCATGTGAAAATGAACACATAAGTCTAAACATTATGTAATAAAACATGACAAATTATTTTAATTATTGTTGGTGACATTGGGTATTCTGGTATTATTTCATAGCAACAGTGTGTTATTTGGCCATTTACTGAAAAAGTACTCACATTATTGGGATGAAGCAAAAAGGGACCAATTTCCTTTCCTCGTAGCTCTCTCTCTCTCTCTCTCTCTCTCTCTCTCTCTCTCTCTCTCTCTCTCTCTCTCATCTATATATATATATATATATATATATATATATATATATATATATATATATATGTATATTTATACCTAAAGATAAGGACACTAAATCAAAAAAATTTAGTTATCCAGTTATATTCAAAGAGTGTTTTGCTCAGAATGTGAACTCAAAACTGAATGAGCTTTCTTTAATTTAGTCACTCTCATTCAAATGCATTTGACTAAATTTATCATTTCATCACTTAGAAGCTTTATTCAGAAGTTTATTTTAAAAATTTCAACCTCATGTAATATATATGGGGATGGCCTTATTGCAATTATATGCATTATAGATTTTAGTCTCATATAACAATTGTCTTGATTTGTTTTTAACATAGCACTGAAGTCATTCTGAATAACATTATAAAATTGAAATTCTATTAATCAAACACTTTCCAAAAAATTTGTTGCCTTAACCAAACTATTTCTCAACCCACTGTTATAATGTGACTAAAAAGTAAAAGTGCTACAATATAGTGTTATAGCTCTGCTTCTACGTAAATATGCACATATTTGAAATTGACTGAGACATTGCTGTTCAAATTTTAAATCAGCAATTTCTGGCATTGCTTAGGAAATTTGAATTTTTAATACCAATATCAACACAGAGCTTTTTCAAATTTTGCCTTTTCATGAAAATCATTCAATCTTACTTCATACATTTTTCCTTTTCATTGTACAATCTTTAGGCAGACACATTTAACTGACTGTGCCTACATATCACAAGCCCCTTTCCACCTGTAACTGACTTAACAAACAGATGACATTTCTGAGATATTGCTAGACACCACTGCACATGAGGCTATGCCCACTGGTTACACTTCTATCTCTTTACTATCTTTCTGTTACCCTTGGATTTATCTCTTTTTAAAATCAGATGTTTCTAAATCTCACTTTATTTCTGGAAGCCCAAGGCAGTTGTGAGTGTGGTTTTCACCTTGTAATTTTGCATGTCTTTATAATCCCTATTTCTAGCAGGTGGAAAGAGTTCAGAACTATGTGATCTTCATGTACAACTATTTGATATGTGGGTAAAAAAAAATCACATCTTTTGTTTTATACTTTCAAAAAGCCCAACTACATATGGTTTCTCCAGTGAACTCTCAGCAAATACCAGCAGAGTATGTAATTGAAGTACTATAACAATATGAACCAAAAAATCTACAACAAGTGGACAAAAATATGAAATTTACAGAATGGGGAATTGTTTATAAACTTAAATTTTTATTAAACAGAAAGGAATGTATACATCCATGACAATTATGCCTTCCAATGATTTAGTCAAAGACTAAATATGACTCATGAAGGATTTTTGCTTTTTAAAATAATTAATCAAAATTTTGAGTGGTATCACTCACTTATATAGATAACATGTTAGTTTTATATCATATAAAATACAAAGGTGTAAAAATATGAAAAAGTGAAATCCTGTGAAGACATTTTTCACATTCTTTATAAATATTTTATTCTATCAAGTGTATTTGTATGTATTTCTGACATTGATGGATTTATGTAGTGGCAAAGTCAAAGATATACTCAAGATTTAATTTAGAGACTAATTTAATAACTCAGCACGCTATTCTTAAAAGTTCATATCATTATCTAAACCCCATAGGATACTTTATAATCAAGTAAACAACATTCAGAGATTATTTAAAACATCTAGAAAGACTAAAAATACCTCTCATCTCAGACTAATCCCTCTTTGTTTTGGTGTTTATAAAGATTTTGTTATTTTGTAGTTTACTATAAAATTAAAGGAGGATATGAGAGTTTTCAAAATGGAAATTTTCATCCTTTAAATTAAGAGTCTCTTTATTGCAGCAAATACTAATTTTTATTTCTTTTTATATGTATATAAATATTCATTATTTATTTCTGATATTTAGTTTTAATATATATTGTTAGTTCATTGATAAAGCTTTCAATCTGATCATAGATTATTGTCAATATAATGCACTTCTGTGAACTTTATCTTATAGCATGAATTGATTAAAATAGAACTTTCCTCCAGATTGCTCATGCTGGAGAGGATGTGGAGCAAGAGGAAGTCTCCTCCACTGCTGGTAGGAATGCAAGCTTGTACAGCCACTTTGGAAATCAATATGGCGCTTCCTTAGAAAATTGAGAATCCATCTCCCCCAAGACCCAGCTATACCACTCTTGGGCATATACCCAAGGAATGCTCAATCATACCACAAGGACATGTGCTCAGCTATGTTCATATCAGCATTGTTTTTAATAGCCAGAACCTGGAAACAACCCAGATGCCCTACAACTGAAGAATGGATAAAGAAAATATGGTACATATACACAGAGAAATATAATATAATAAAATATAAGCAGAGAAAAACAATGACATCATGAGGTTTGCAGGCAAATGGATGGATCTAGAAAAAATCATCCTGAGTGAGGTAACCCAGACTCAGAAGGACAAACATGGTATGTACTCACTCATAGTAGGATACTAGATGTAAAACAAAGATGACTAGACTGTTACTCACAATTCCAGGGAGGGTACCTAGAAAACCGGACCCTAGGAAAGACACAGGGATCGCCCAATGACAGAGAAATGGATGAGATCTACATGATCAACCTGGATGACAGTGGGAGTAATGAAGGGCAAGGTTTGAGGGAAAGAAAGCTTAGGGGGGCAGGAGATCCCAGCTGGATCAAGAACAGAAAGGGAGAACAAGGAGTAACAGACCATGATAAATGATGACCTGAGAACAGGAATAGGCAGAGTGCTGGAGAGGTCCCCAGAAATTCACAATGGTACATCCTCTGTAGACTGTTGGCAATGGTGGAGAGAAAGCCTGATCTGACCTAGTCTGGTGATCAGATGGCCAAACACCCTAACTGTCGTGCTGGAACTCTCATCCAATAACTGATAGAAGTGGATGCAGAGATCCTCAGCCAGGTCCCCGGTAGAGTTCCAGGAGTTCAGTTGTCGAGAAAGAGGAGGTAGTGTAAGAGTGTGAATTTTCCTCCCATGTTATATACTTATTTTGGATTTCTGGGCATCTACTCCAGCCAGCTCTCCCCCTTTTCCCTCCAATCTGAATTAGCTCACATTCTACTTCTCATTAGAAAACAGGTTTGTATGGGTTAATAATAAAATAAGATGGCATAAAATAAGATACAACAAGATCAATGAAAACTAACACATAAGAATTGAACAAAATATAGGAAAACTAAATAATACAATTAAAAATAGGATAGAGATATAAACAGAGAATTCTCAGCAGAGGAATTGTGACTGAGAAACACAACATACTTAGTCATCAGGGGCATGCAAGTCAAATCTACTTTAAGATTCCATCTTACACCTGTCAAAATGTCTAAGGTCAATAATATGAGTGACAATTCACATCACAAAGATCTAAAGTAAGGGGAACACTCCTTGATTTCTGGTGGGAGTACAAACTTGTTCAGCCACCATGGAAATCAATTGGCATCTCCTCAGAAAACTGAGAATCAAACTAACTCAATGCAGCTGTATAATCTTGTGCATATACCCAGATAATGAACGTCTTACCACAAGGACATATGGTCACTGCAGTTTATTTATAATAGACAGAAACTGGAAACAACTTTTATGTCCCTTAACTGAAGAATCTATAAAGAAAATGTGACATATTTACATAATGGAGTATCACTCAGCTGTTGAAATAAATGACAACATGAAATTTTCAGGCAAATGGATGCAACTAGAAAAAAATATACTGACTGAGGTGGCCAAGACCTATAAGACAAATATGATTTTTGCTAATTTATAAGTGGATATTAGCTGTTAAATAAATGATAATGAAGCCACAATCCACAAACCCACAGAGGTTAGGTAAAGAGGAGGACTCTAAGGGGACATGCAAGCCTCCTTGGCAAGGTAAAATATAATAAATTTTAGTGGACCTGGGTCAGGTGAGGATGGGAGCTGGAAGGTCGTTGGGGGGAAGGGATAGAAGAAAAGAATGCAAAGTGAGGGAGTTGGAATTGGAGAGCATGTGTGTGTGTGTGTGTGTGTGTGTGTGTGTGTGTGTGTGTGTAAACTTAGTGAACTTAGTGCTGTGAAAAAATTTCTGGAATCTATGAGGGTGACCCTAGTAAGTACTCCTACTAGTCAAGATTACAGAGTCTGAACCAGCCATATTTTGTAGCCAGGCAAGGCTTCCAGCAGTGAGACTGGGCTACATTCTGTTGGGTTGTTGGGGAGGGGATTCTGTGGAGATCCCTAAACAACACAAGCTAATGTTAGGACAGAAAGTCACTCTCTGAAAACTGAGCATGAGGCTTCTTTGCTGAGGGCTAATTCTACACATTGCTTGCCTTCACCCCTACATTCTACTTTCTTTGGCTCAAGAAGGTACTCTGCAGGCTACAGAAAGAGAAATCTGGACACCAACCCAGCCTCGAAACTCTCCACCAAGTTGTGCTGTTGCAGTGGTGGCATAAAACTTGTGGTTGTGGCCAAATACTGTTTGGTTTAACTTGAAGTTCCTGCCATGAGAGACACCAGGAGTTCTCCACTGCCATGGTTTCCAGGAACCAGGAGACTGGATATCTTACAGACCTTGGGTATATCTAAATAAGACTGGGAAAAAAAGGAAATGAAATTATGACTGATATTGTGCTGTACTCATAGATCAGTGCCTTTTCCAGACATCAGCAGAAAATCTTCCTATGGCAGCAGATAGGAGCAGCACATTATGCAGAATTAGAGTCCATATTGGGTCTCCATGAGTTCCCTCACTTTGGATATCAGGGAATGCCAGGGAAGAGGGAGATGGAAGATTGTAGGAATCAGAGGGGAGGGAGGTGACCAGGAGAACATGGCCCACCAAATAAACTAAGCACAGCTCACATGAGACAGAGACTGAAGGGTCAAGAACCAGGCCTACATGAGTCTGCACCAGGTTATATATGTATATACATATATATACAAGGGAGAGGGACTAGGAGGCATGTAGGGAGCAGATATTGTAGTCAGAATGTATTGTCTGGAAGAAGAATCTATTTCAATTAAAAAAAGAAAAGAAATAGACAAAATAAACAAAGAACCCTAGAGAAGGCATGAGAAACAGAAACACATGTATTCACACACTCAGAAATGCCATAAAAACACAAACCATAAGCCTTAATATATATGCAAAGAATTGCATGCTGTGGGATATTCAATCACACTGTGGATCCCAAGACTGTGTTAATTAAATAGAATCAATCCTGAGCGAGGAATTGGAGCCAGCAAATAGTGGACAGAAAGTAGTCATAGAGAGTCAGAAGAAGGAGTCCAGAAGATGGATTATGAGATGCACAGGAAGTAGTAGGGAAGGACTAATTAAAGAATGCTCTCTTTTCTGAGACACCAGTAAAGGAAAAAGGTCAGCTAGTTGCTCCTCAACCTCTCTGAGCTAGCAGGTTTTTGCCCCAGGCACTGACTCTCAAGTCTTTACTGGAAAAATTGTAAGATATAAATTTAGATAAAAACAACTATAGGATAAATAAAGAAAAGAATATATACTGAAAAGCAATAAGAATAAAGAAAGGAAGAGCCCTGGGATGACATTATATAACACGGAATCCCAAATATGCTATCTAGTCATTATTCTATTGGATAATTACTGCTGGGAATGCAGATGACACTAAAGACTAGCTTATTTTCCAAGTGCAACTCTCTTAGTGGAAACTAAACTTTTATTTGAAAGTGTTATCAATGGGAGGAGTTATCCAATATAAGTTTTTGGGTCACTTATATGTACTATCATATTGTCCCTTTTGAGCCAGGATCTTCAATTGAAATTCAAGACATACATTGTGACATTATATTTTCATTAAAGAAAGCTCCACTTTCATGAAGTTCCACTATTTAATTTCAAATCTACTAAAAACTACCCTTTTAATGAGATAGGTAAGTAAATCAGAGAAGAAGGATAATTATAAATAAAGATAACCCCAAAGTAATGTGATTCATACAGTAGGAATAGAAAGCAAGAAGGGGCATGTCTGTATTCTCTGTATTTGGAAAATAGAGGAAGGAAGAGTTCAAGGTCATCCTCAGTTACACAGAAGTTTGTAGGCCATTGTGGACTATATAAGACTCTGTGTCAGCAATAGAAGACAAACAAAACAATCACTGCATTAATAAATTAATGTTTTCTATGTATTAATTAATTAAACTAGGTAAGAGCTCTCACAGCTTTTCTTTAGAGCCTCCTGCAGTTCATTCCATCCTCTGTCCCATTAATAGGTATCTTCCTCCTATCATTATTTATCCCTTTATGTATTCTTTCCACTCTCTCCTTCCCTTCCTTCTTTCCTCATTCTCTCCTCTCCTCTTCAGTTTCTTTCATTTTTTTCAGCTTAAACATATGCATTTGGTATAAGTAATAGGCGTCCAAAACGATGGAGAAAGCATTACAAGCAACATTTAATCATCTTAAAACTCTAGGCATGTTAGCAAACTCCAAGTTACAGCCCTGCAGAGTCTTCTCTACCAATGCTTCAGTGATCTGTACTACTTCTAAGATTCTGTAATGTGGTGGTATTGTGTTCCCCAAAATTTTGTGCACCCTAATAAACTTATCTGGAGTCAGAGAACAGAACAGTCACTAGATACAGAGGCTAGAAAATGGTGGCACTCAAGCTTTTAATCCTAGCATTCCAGAGGCAGAAGTCTCTCTGGATCTCTGTGAGTTCAAGGCCACAGTGGGAACAGCCAGGCATGGTGACTCACACCTTTAATCTCAGGAAGTGAGCCTTTAATCCCAGAAAGTGATGGCAAAAAGCAGAAAGATATATAAGGTGTGAAGACCAGAAACTAGAAGCATTTGGCTGGTTAAGCTTTTAGGCTTTTGAGTTCAGCTGAGATTCATTCTGGATGAGGACTCAGAGGCTTCCAATCTGAGGAAACAGAATCAGCTGAGGAATGGGCAAGGTGAGGTATCTGTGGTTTGTTCTGCTTCTCTGATCTTCCAGCATTCACCCTAATACCTGGCCTCAGGTTTGATTTTATTAAGATCCTGTAGAGATTCATGCTATATTGTAATTTTTGTTGTTGTTGTTGCATTGTTTCCTAAAAAGAAAGTGGCCCATTTGCCTCAGAATATCTCAACTGTCCCAACCCCTCTCCACTGACCTAGCTGTTCAGTTATCTGTGTAGAAATCAACCTTTCTGGGAATCAGATTCTGGCTAAAGGAAAATGCAGCAATCTCATTTTTTTTTTCCCTGAGGCTGAATCCACTTCTTACCCTAGTAGAGAAGGGTACTAACTTCACAGTTTTAAATCATCAACAGTACTCTGGGGAACATGGCTCAGTTAATCAATTAAGCAGGGCTTACACCAGCTCACAGAAACTGAAGACGCATGCAGGGGGCATACATGGAGCTAGATCAGGTCCTCTGTGTATATGTTATGACTGTTGGTTAGCTTGATGTTTTTGTGGGAATCTTAACAATAGAAATGGATGTTTCTCTAGTGCTTTCTGGTCCTTTGAACTCCTTTCCTTGTATTGGATTGCATTGTCTAGCCTCCATAGGAGGACTTTTTCCTGTTCTTTTTGTTTCCTGTTTTGGTTGTCATCTCCTGGAGGCCTACTCTTTTTTGAATGGGAAATAGAGGGGGAGTGGATCTCAGGAAGAGGGGCTGTCTGGGGGGACCAGGGAGGAGTGGAGGGAGGGAAAATTGTGATCAGCATGTATTCTGGGAGAGAAGACTGTTTTCAACAAAAAGAAAATGAAAATAAAAGCCTTTTAGAGTGGAAGGGGTCGAATGTAAATTCTACATTTGATTTTTATGTCTTACATCTCATTTTTTAAATCAAGGACAAGATTGGTATTAGATTAGGGTCATGATGAAATGTTCTAGAAAAGATAAAGCATCCAGCAACAATTTTCAAGAATCTTTAAGTGCAAACTGATCAACTAGACATGAGTTTCCAGGTCTTCACATTAACTGTGATGCTATTTAAACTGTTATTTTCTCATCAAAATTTCCCTAAATAATAAAGACATACAAAGAAGACAGATAAATAAGAAAGTCATGACTAAGCTACTATCTATAACCATTAAACCTGATACTATGGTGTGCAAGTGTTTGTGTGTGTGTGTGTGTGTGTGTGTGTGTGTGTGTGTGGTTTATTTGTGTGAATTGTATTTCTGTAAGGCAGGCCCATAAATACTTTTACACATTTAAATAACTTGGATTTTTTAATTTCTAATTTTAAGCAAACTTTGTTGTCTAGTTCAGCCAAAGCCAAATAAAAGTAAATTCGTCTATTTTAGGGTACCATAAACCTAGATGATTTGTAAGTGATATTGATCACCGATGCCAATGTATACTGATAATCTCTGAAGTAAGAATTTGTTGTATTTTATGTATGTATTCGTATCCTTGAATTTTGTGACTGCTCGGGGATTTCTTTATAGTACTCTCCACTGAAGTTGATAAATATAGCAACATCTTAACACTCTGAAAGGATTAATTAACGCTGCCTGGAAAATACACACTCTGAATTCAAAATGTCATGTCCCTCCTCTCTGCTGCTATCATGCCATTTCTTAAGACTTCCCCATTGCTACTACTGTGCTCAAGTGTGTTCATACTCAGAACTGGAGCCTTTGCCTTTTTCCTTCTCAGAGGCTATTTAATTTTAATTGCTCCCCAAGCATTGACCAATTCAGGATGGCAAAAGCTGAGCAAGAATCCTTCACAGATCCTTTGAAGTTTGAAGAGCTCCTATTCACATTGCCTCAGGCTTCCTTCCCACATTTGTGTGAAAATATAGCTGAACACCTTGGTCCTACATGCTTCAGCTTTAGTTACCATAAGCAAAAGGACCTCGTGCAGGTTTGAGTGTTTTCAAGTATCCACAGGAAGTTTAATGTATTAAAACTGATGCTGTTGTGCAGTATATGTTTTCAAAGATGTTAGCAGTGTATGGTTAGGAAATACTGTCATTGCCAAATAAATTATGCAATACCAAATAAAGCATTGGCCATTTCATTTGAAATTTAAATATGAAAAATTATGTTCTCTTCAACAGTAGGAGAAAATGATTAAATGTATCTTTTAAGTTTGCATATTTGCAAAACTACATTGAAAAGCATCTGCTTTATAAAAGAAATACTAATTAATTCCTTATTGTCATGAATATATATATATATATATATATATATATATATATATATATATATATATATTCCTTCTGTTCTGCTCTTACCTTTGTTGGAAGGTAGAACCTGAAATTATATATATTTAATTTAAGGCAAATTGGTACTACAAAAAGTAACAGACAGAATATATTTTAGCTGAAAAGATAAATTTTAAATAATGCCACAGAAGAAATATAAGCCTGAAGATAAGTAAAAGGAAAATTATTTTAAAATTTTTCTTCATTCATCATATTTTGATGAGTGAACATGATCAGAAGAGAACTAGCATTTGACATTAAACAAAATTTAGAGAAAAATAAGAAACTTAACTAGCATTTCCTTGAGCACATTTTTGTCTACATTCATTTATTTGTTCATTGTGGTGATATTTTATTTGTGTTCTAAAAAATAGAACTTATCTGAGGATCAGAGAACAGAACAGCCACTAGATTATAGAGGTCAGATAGTGATGATGCACATCTTTAATTCATCTGGATCTCCATGAGTTCAAGGCCACACTGGGAATAGAGTCAGGCATGGTGGCATACATCTTTAATCCCAGGAATTGAGAGCTCTTGTCTTTGCTTGGGAAGAATACATGCTTTTAATCCCAGGAAGCAGAAAGGTATATAACGACCAGGAACTAGAAGCTTTTAAGCAGTTCAGCCAAGATCCATTCGGGTGAAGACTCAGAGGTTTTCAGTCTAAGGAAACAAGATCAGCTGAGGAGTGACAAGATGAGGTTGGCTGTGGCTTGTTCTGTCTCTCTGATCTTTCAGAATTTACCCCAGTATCCAGCTCTGGGATTTTTATTAATAAAACCTTTTAAGATTCACCTTAGCAGGGCAGTGGTGGTACATGCCTTTAATCCCAGAACTCAGGAGGCAGAGCCAGGTGGATCTCTTTGAGTTTGAGGTCAGTCTGGTCTACAGAGGGAGGTCCGGGACAGGCACTAAAGATACAGAGAGAAACCCTGTCTTGGAAAAACAAAACAAAACAAAAAGATTCACCTTACAGTTCATCTTTAGGCAGATTAATGCTCAGACTATCTTTTACCTCCCAAGAAGACATGATCATGCATATTTTTATATACATTTTATATAAATTAAGCTTTATGACTTAATTTTGTTGTTGTTTTTTGAGACATGGTTTCTCTGTGTAGCTTTGTGCCTTTCCTGGAACTCACTCTGTAGCCCAGCTAGCCTTGAACTCACAGAGATCTGCCTGCCTCTGCCTCCCGAGTGCTGGGATTAAAGGCATGCACCACCAATGCCCAGCTTATGACTTAATTTCTAATTAACTATTAATTTGTTATTTTGGACTAAGGTTGAAAAGAAAAACACAATCTTCCCGAATCATAACTAATAATATTTTGGTACAAATGTGTTTTTATATAGATTCCCACATGATTAGAAATAGCTCCACTTTCATTCACTCAAAGCACACAACTTAAAGTTGTATTAGATTTACTTAATTTATTATATTATGGCCTATTCACTAAATAATGCTCCAAAATTTTACAATTAGTGAATTTTCCAGGGCTCTGAGCTTCTTTCCACCTTCGATATGTTCTTCACTCTTCTCTTTTTCTTATTTCAATTGCTTCATATGTTATGATTTAGATTTTGTCCCTTCAGAATTATAGACTTACGTTTAAACTTCAGCCATCTGCAATTTAGAGTCATGGCCTTTAGGACATAATTGGGTTTAGATAAGCTCATGGAGGAAACATCCAGTTACACTGTGGATCTGAATTGTCCTTCCAAAAGCTCATGTGATTCCATAAAGTCTGTATGGATTTCATAAAGTCTGTATACTCACAGATGTGAGGCCATCTTATAGCATGTGAATAATCTAACAGAACCCAAATACCCAGATAACAATTCTCCTTGTCCTACTAGCTACAAATATCCATTAGTTCCTAGATTAGGAGTGGGGATCTGTGAATTCCTACCCCATCTATGCTGGAATTTTGACTAATTTAATCTTTTGTAGGTCTTGTCCAAGTCACCACAGTGGCTGTGAGATGAGTTCAGTGGCAATGTCATGAACAGGAGATAGCTTTTCACAGCCATCTTGCCAATCCTGTGGCTCCTGTAGTCCTTCTACTTTCTCTTTTCATACAATTTATGGCAGTTGAAGGGGATATGGGGTGCATGCAGAGAGTGATAAAATTGTCCCATTTAGGATAAAACAGTCACAATAACTCATTTTCAATATTACTTAGTAATGAATTCCAGTGTTGACTGAAATCCACTGAAAATTCAGCTTCTCTAACCAAGTCTGGAGTCAAATCTCGTTAAAGAAACCATGTGGCAGGAATCCTAAAGGGTCTTGCTAATAAAAACAAACTGGAGCTGGGTATTGGGGTGAATGCTGGAAGATCAGAGAAGCAGAACAAGGCATAGCTTCCTCACCTCACCAATTCCTCATCTGATTCTAGTTCCTGGTTTTCATGCCTTATATACCTTTCTACTTTCTGCTATCCCTTCCTAGGATTAAAGGCGTGTGACACCATGCCTGGCTGTTTCCAGTGTGGCCTTGAACTTACAGAGATCTGGGTGGATCTCTGCTTCCAGAAGGCTATGATTAAAGGTGTAAATGCCACCCACCATTTTCTGGCCTCTATGTTTGTCTCCTGGCTGTTCTGTTCCCTGACCCCAGATAAATTTCTTAGGGTGCACAATATATTGGGGAACACAATATCACCATAAAACCACATTGACATGAGATGATGCGTACAATGTGTCATGTTGACAAGCCAGCTCATTAAGACATCTCCTTCTTCTTTTATTTCATCCTCTCCTTAGCATACCTTGAGCCTTAAAGACAGTAATATGGGTGCCCAATATAAGGCTGAGCACTCAACCTTTACTTATTCCTCAGTACCACTACAGTTGTAGCTCTGCATTTATCACCATTTCTGAAGAGAAGACTTTTTTGAGCAAGACTAGGGGCAGCACTTGTTTTTAGGTGAAAATTTAGAATTCATTTTGACAACAACATGGTAAAAAAATGGTTTCTATTGGTAAAACAAAAGTACCAGGTTTATACCTAAGGCCCATGAGCTCCTCAGTGATAGGCTTTGACCAGGTCTATTTTGAGATGGTGACAAGGTAATCATTAAAATTGACTAGCACCATTCCCCCCATGAGGGGAAAGGCACTATTGAAACTGTCTATGTTTTAAGACTGGCAAGGGGGACTTGTATTACATAAAACTGAAAAAGATTCTTAGTGAATTTTCTCCCCCAGTTGTGCCCAGCATATGAAAACTAATCATCACAAATGGCACATCCAGGTCCATTCCAGTACAGTTTCACTTTCTTCTACAAGACTGTAAATCACACTATTTCTAGAGTTCAAAAAGAATTTCTTCTTAGGTCATGCTCAACTACTCACTGCTCACCTATACACTAGAGTTAACTTTTTTTTTCTTTTATGCCTTTGCCACTTCTTATGAAGTTATGGACCTCTAGTATGCTAGTTTAAAATGGTATCTATTACCTAAAATTTCTCATATAGTTTAGTTGGAGAGATTATCTCCAGGTTCCACCAAGCCCCCATGGTCCCCAAATCCACGTATAAAATAACCATACAGACACTGATATTATTTAAACTGCTTGGCCATTAGCTCAGGCCTACCATTGTCTAGCTCTTACTCTTAAATTAACCCATTTTTGTTAGTCTATACTTTGCCACGTGGCTTGTGGCTTACTGATATCTTTACATGTTGCTTCTCCTGGCAGCGGCTGGCTGGCAGTGTCTCTTCTCAGCCTTTCTGTTCCCAGCCTTCTCCTCTTTCTTGTCCCTCCTACCCTACCCTATCCTTCCTGCCTGGCTACTGGCCAATCAGCACTTTATTTATACAGAGTGATATCCACAGCAATATAGTGAATTATAGAGGATAGCTACTAAACTTACCTCTCTTTATCAAATGAAACTTACTTATTTGATAATAATTTCTCTGTATTATATAAAAATTATTAATGAGACTTCCTAATTCTCAAGAAAATTTAAAAATCAAGGTTTATATATGAGACATAATTTATGCTTTGTCTACCTCCTAGGTAACTCATTATACAATACATTTCCCACAATTATTCTTTATTTTCAGGGCTTTTCTTCTCAAAGGTGCATTTGCTAAACATTAATATCCATAAGAAAATGGCTGTTAGTTCCTGAAAGTAAGAAAATCTAGTACTACTTGTTTATTAATAATACTTATATTTTATCATATGTACACAATAAATTGATAGTCCCTGAATACTTATGCAATTAAGGATCTATACAAGGTCATATTTTTGCTATTAAAATAGTATATTAGATCATCAGCACATATTTATTATATGTTCTTTATATTTTGTGACTAATGTCTTTGCTTTGGTTGTATATGAATATTTTTATTTTCTCTTTACTTTAGGGATATATTATGTTATGCTGCCTAATTGTTTGGCCACCTGCTGTAACAGTGGCTCACATTATACAGATATTTGGTCATTAGTCCATGCAGTTATTTCACGCTTGAGAATTATCATTTTTAATTTGGCACCAGTGAACTAATGCCCAGCATGTGTTCAAAACTACCACCTCCAAAGAGCAATAAAACGTGTTGACTAAGTTGATTAAGACAATAAAACTATCAGAACTGCTTCAGGGCTAACAGAAATGCTTACATCAACTCATACTGTTTATAATTGCTGGTATTTTTTTTCTATTTTTCTTAATGACAATAATATAAGCTACTAATTCAAGTTGTAAATTAAAATATACATAAAATGATAATGCAGTTCATAAATTTAAGAAATCACCCATTGAAACTTTAATTGTTAAAATACTTCAATGTAAAATGCACCATGATGAGACACCAAGCTAAATACATTCAAATAACAGGCATTTGGTCTTCATCTAAGAATAATACAACTTTTAGGAAGAACGGGTAAATGGACTAACATATAATGTGGTAGACATGTTAAATTTGCCTTTTGCTTCAACACAATTCACTAAATCTAATTTTTCTTGTCAATACTCTACAATACAAAATGGTACAGAGTGTAAGTGCTTGACTTTGGAATTCTTGCTATATACTCGTTTAAACTTCTTACTGACAATGCAAAAGATAAAAAACAAACAAACAAGCATTTAGTAGACAATGGTACAACAAACTAATCCCATTTGATTGGTTGATGTTCTTACATATTCAATATTTATTTCTGTGTCTGTTAATTTCACTTCTAATCACTAAAAGCTTAATTAACTTAGAAACTTAAAATTTTGTGAATGGTAAAGATGAAATATTATGTGTACTTAAGCTAAGCATATTGGAAATTCTTAATTTTTCTTTTTAGACTAATACAAGATGAAAAAATTTTCATAATGAATTATCATTAATAATATTGAAATTCAAAAAGGCTACACATTTTATCTAAATCTTTAGTTAAATATGAAAGCATAATAATTCTGTGAACTAGAGAAATAAACATTTAAGAACGTATAGTTATGAGAATTGTTAACTTTATACATCGCTGGGTTTTTATTCTATAGCATGGTTCTTTGCAGTGACTGTGAATTAGAATTAACTAGGAAGTATTTTAAACCCATGAAAACGTGGACAGCTGATGCAGGCCACAGGAATATATCATAAGAATTCAGCTGGTTATGGCAAAGTCACTGGAGGGATCAAAAATTTTCTTCTAGAGAAAGCCAAATTCCAAGGAGCTTTTGGTGTTATTTGGCTTGTTATATATCAGCTATATTCTGTTATGAAAATCATGTGTGCCTTCCTAGTTTTCCCAGTTGACTTTTCCCTAAGAAGGGCTAACAGTGTGGACTGATCACTCTCTGGATGTACACATTCCAGGTATTTGGAGAAACCCAAGAAAGGCTTTCTCTGGAATTCGTTATCTCCCTTAGCCACTTTCAAGGACTAACAGTAATAACAGCCCACAAGCAAGTCTCCTGATTTAAGGTAAATCCCACAAGAAGACACCGCCTAGGTCAGTTGGACGTTAAGTAATAGCTTTATACAATTTAGTTTGGACCCTCCCTTCTTAACTTCCCCCTTTCTCAAACCTTACCTCTAGTTCCAGATCTCCCTTTAACTATCACCAGAGGCATCTAGGGATTGAACACACCTTCCCCCACCCTGCAGATAAACGGCAGATAGCTTGGACAAATTAGGAGACACAGGAAAAAAGAAGGCAGTTTTATTTTCTCCCATTGACCTAGCAATTTATAGATTCTTAACATTTTCTACTAATCACATTTAAGACTATAGTTGAGCACGCAAGATCCCTCTTCTTAGATATTATCACAATTTAGCCTTTAGTTAATTCATTTCCTCATTGGTCACTTCTTTTTGGGGTTGCAAATGATAATTTATGGTTATTGCTTCTCTATGTGATTCTTATCACCCCTTCTTTTGACCCTGGAAGCCTGGCTTTACACTGCCAAGGGATTACGGTTTGTAATATATATACCGGGACTTCCAGGGCACGAGGGACAGAGAAGAGAAAAGAGAATGGAAGAACTAGATGGGTAAGAACTTGAGAGGGACAAACTGAGATGGGGAAGAACTACATTGAAGGGCTAGAAGAGAGTACTAGAGGAACAAGATGGAAGATGAAGAAGAGCCAGATGGGGAAGAACAAGTTAAGGGAGAACAAGATGAGAGAGAAGGAGATGGGAGAGGAGCTAATATGGGAAAGAACTAGATGGATAAAAACCTAGAAAGGGCAGAACTAGATGAAGGAATTAAGATATAACCTGGAGGGGACAACAGATAAATGTAAGGAGAAATTGGGCAAGAAAGAAGCTAAAAGTGAGAGCAGAGTATAAGCTTGTGGAGAGAAAACTGACAGAATAATGAAGTGTATGAACTAAGGAATTTCATGTATATAGATTCATTTCTTCTCATCAAAGATCAATTATCAGCTGGTTGTAGATTCTTCCTGGACCCTGGGAGGGGATTATTGAGGGGCTGAACCCCCTTAGTCCCTGATAGACAGCTTCAACCAGCCAGTTAAATAAGCCTGTGATGGTGAGACACTAGCATTGCTAGATATCAAAGCTTCTCATACCTTTACAGGGAGCAAGCACCTACAGGGGCAAATGGCTAAAAAAAATATTTTTGTCTTCCAAGATCCTCTAATGCAAATTATGTCCTAGCTTATTTGTGTGAGAGAATAGGGTGAACTGATTTAGATATAAATTTAATATTTTGCATTTTTGATTAGTTAAAATGTCGTGTTGTTTATTTTTAGAAAGAATGACAAAGCACCTATACTTTATTAACCACCTCTAATTTAGTACACTGCACATTTTGTTCTTTTCAACACAACAATCTAAGAAGATTAAGCAATGGTGTCACTAGTGGTTAACTAATCCTAATATTTTGTCACACTAATTTTTTTTTAACATGTCCCTTATTTTGTGAGGAGTCTTTCAAGCATTTGAGGTTCCTATCTGATCCTGTAAATTTATATTTAACCATTGGAAAAATCTGCATCTGATAAGTAAAACAAGTTTATGTGAAGATTTCATTCCCTTATTTTTTTGAACATTGATTATTGTCTGGAATATTGGAAATGAGTCTGAGTGAATTCAAAGGCTGTGTTCAGCACACTCCAAAGTTTCTATTTATATTACAAATTAAAATGTTTTATATGTGCATGCTTTTTTGGGTCCTATGTCTGAGTTCAGGATTAAGCATGTTTGCACAAGAACATAGAGGCCAAAACTTAGTTTTACTTTCCTGTCTTCATGCTCAATCCATCTTGGTTTTTTTTTTTTAAATACTTTAACTTACAAACTATCAGAGATTCCTAAGTCATCTTCATACATACTCAGTGTTGGTTATCCTTATACTTTCCTTTCACCTATGACTATATTCTTTTCTCCATTTGAATATTTATCTCTCAGTATTCTCTTCCACTCTTTCATATCATATATGTTCTAATATACCCTTGGGAGTAAGGCTGCCAAACTTGTTTTATGAGTTTATCATAACCAAAGCAGAGTAAGATGAAACATAAAAGAAAGAAAGAAATAAGCAAAGAAAGAGAGAAGGGAAATTACAAGTCAATCTGTCAGAAGAACATAGATACAAAAATTAACTATGAGAGAAAAAAAAGAAAAAATAAATGGTGAGTCAAATAAAAGATCCTATTGAAAAACATTCATTATAGCCAATTTAGCTTTATTCTAGAGATTCAAGAATAGGCAAAAGTATAGAAGTCAGAAAAGTTATCCATCACATAAAAAGACACAAAGTTGGAAATTATTTGATAAGCTCACTAGATGCAGTATAGAGTGTAGGCCTTTGACAAATTTGAACATTTGAACATCGCTTTATGATTCAACATTGGAAGTAATAAAGAAGTACATGGTATGCACCTCAGCAGAGTAAAAGATATATGTGATCAAGCTATAATCCCGAGCATTCATTGTAAGAGTGGAAAAACTAAAAGTATTCCCACTGAGATCAAGACAGTGGCATCCACTCTTATCTCATTTTGCTTGGTTTCACTTATGAGCCTTGGCTGTTAGACCAATAAGTACCAGGGATCCACATATTTCTTCTTCCCAAGTGTGTGGATTACAAAATTTTGCTCTTTTATGTGAATTTTGGGCATTAAACTCAGGTCTTCAGTCTTTCATAATATGCATTTAATCTGTGGAGCCATCTCTCCAGTCCACAATATGCCTTCTAAAGATAATGTAGCAAATGCAGCAAATTGTGATATACTTCATGGACCAAGGGATGACATGAAATTTATGGCCCCAGGAGATATTTTTCTTTAGACACAGTGGATCCAAATGAACATAAAATAGTCTATATTTCATTTTTGTTGAACTTTAAAAATTGAAGCCAATAGTCCATCACATCTTCCCTGCTCTTCCCTCCCTTGAATGCCTTTTCTCCGAACCCATTTTCTGAACACAGCCCAGGTAGGGAATCCCAACCAAAACTGCTAACCCCATTCCTGGCCTAAATACCATTTCCACAATGCAGCTGAGGAACCTAGATTCAGCTGCTCAGTTCAGCTTTCTTCACCTCTATCAATTCAACCTATTCTCACTGCACACAATTTGGTCCTTTCTGTCTATACCTACCAGACTTGCACAGCCAACTACCACTTTCCTGGACAGTAGGATATGGACTCTCCAAAGAAGAGAATTAAAATCACAATGTCTTCTCCATTGCCCTCCTGATCCCAAAAAACTCAGAAGTCTAGCAAGTATCCTAGGATCACCTGCCCAGCACCTGACTCTTATCTTCAGGTAGGAAATCCCAGGCTTATATCACCAACTCCTCTAACATGCCAAACATGAAGAAAAGTCCTATACACTCACCCCAGATTCCTGAAAATCAACTGTGAGAATTTCCAAACTCTACATCACTTATCTTGAACTGAGCAGAGCCTACTTCCAAAAGCCCATTTCTTAGATCTCATCCACACTAACTCAAGCAACCCTGATAGTAACCCAATGGGTATTATCAGTCCCAGAACTTTATTTCATTATACTCATGAGTCTACACACATAGAGTGAGAGTATCTAAAGTTCAATATATGTTAATTGAATACAGAGTGTAAGGAAAAAAGCAAGTGAATTTTTTGGATTTCATTTTTTTCTAAGTAAATTCCTACATCTTTGTGACCAGGTTTTGAAGCAAAAGGTATGCCAATGTACTTCTCTTTAAATATTGTCAGGGAGCTAATATGAGGGCAGGTTCCTAAGGAGATTCTTTTTTTTTTCTTGCATTTGGATTTTCCTTGTAATTTTCTCCTTACCACTTGAGAGCATGTTATTTACTTATATAAGGTAATACATAGCCCAATTGTCTTAAAATTTCTATTAATGTGTTCATATTTTTACAAAATTGTATTTGATAGGCTAAATTGTCAATAAATCTAGGAAGAATTATTGCACTACTTAATATCTCATAGTTATTATTTATATAGAAGCATAAACAAAAATGGTTAATGAATTAAAAAATGAAAACATTATAGCATAAAATAGTAGCCAAGGAAAAATGTGTGTTTCTTTGTGGAAGCAATTTGTAGATCAACTTTGCTGTTTAATAGGTCTATACCATGGATGTCTGTATGTCTATTAAAAAGTGATGCACTGAGGCACTTAAGATTTAATTTTAGCATGCATAATTAATGGAAACAGTAGTCATTGAAAAATATTGCAGGACCATAAACTACATTTAGAATGTTTGTCTTTCTAAAAAGGTGAATTGAATAATGTTATGGTAATGTTATTGTTCTAAAGTGAAAGTACTCACAGATTCCTGAAAAAAATTAGGATGCTAAATTGTCAATAATTCCAGGTAAGTATAACACGTTGCTTTTATGTGAAGATAGAACACAATCTAATTCAAGTGAATCAAAAATGTTGGTGTTCCCTTCCTTCATCACAGATAGTTAAACATGTGTATGTTTGGTAAGAAATTAAGTACTTACTTTTGTTGCTCTTATTGGTTTTATTGTTGTTGTTTTGCCCTGGTATCTCCTTGTACAGCTGACCTGGCATGGAATTGGCTAATTTTACATAACATGTAGAGATTTTTACATTGTAAAATCCATTGACATTCATATAAGACAATTTTTTACATGTTAAACATCCATAATAATTTTATTAGCAGACAGGTATTCCCAACCAACACTGTAATGACAGTCATATAAATAAACACAAAGGGAAAGCTAATTTTAATAGACTGAAATGATTTCCATTTGGACACAAGATTGTCAGTGAGTTGTAACAACACTTTTAATTTTAATATTTTTGTTTTCCCTTTTTCCTTTTATAATGGGAAGTAGATTGTTTTCTCACATCACATATCCTGATTAATATTTCATCTCCCTCCATTCTTCCTAGCCCCTCCCTCCTACACACACATTCCCTCTAGTGTCATTTTTGTCTCTCATTTTAAAATAAACAGGTTTATAAGGGATAATAAAAATATAATAAGATGTGATAAAATAGAAACTAACACATCAGAATTGGATATAACAAACAAATAGAAGGGAAAGAACTCAAGAAAAGACACAAGATTTGGAGACCCATTCATTCACACAATCAGGAATCCCATAAAAACACTAAAATGGAAGCCTTAATATATACACAGAGGATTTGGTGCTGACCAATACAAGTACTATGCATGCTGCTTCAGTCTCTGGGGTTCATAAGAAGTTTGATCATGTTGATTTAGATGGGCCTGTAACAGTACTTTTTTTCAACCTTGAAACGTGAAGTAATGTTGAGATTTTTTATCAAACTTTTATATGTGTTATATGGCTATTAAAAGTTTTTGGAGTCCATACTGGGTTTTGTTTCCAAATCAGTCTTAATCTCTCAGTGTGGGGCTCACTGAAAGTCACCTGTAGGCCTGATTCTAATCAGGCATGACAAATCACTTTTGTCCTTAAGAATGTAGGCGGTCCAAGTAGCACAAAATTGATTATTTTTTTATTTTGTCCTATTGAACAAACTAATTTTTCTTTGTCCTGTAATTTCCTTTTGCTTGAGCATGGTTAGACCACCTGATATTCTCTCTCTCTCCCCCCTCTCTTCCTCTTTCTATCATGCATACACACATTTGTATTTATATATACATATATATTTAACATGGTTATAAAATTTAATGTAAAACATCATTAAACTATATTTCCAATCTCCAAAATAAAACTGCTATATCAGTTGACGTCTTGTATGGCATACACTATACTCATGCAGGTTTTACACTCACATAAGAGTACTAGCCAAAAAATGTGGAGACAATGACACTACGCACCAAAATATTTCACTATCATCTATAAATGGAGAGTGAATGTGAAAAGATTCCTGATGTGCTAGACAATGGAAAATATTATAGAATATAAGCAAAATAGGTTAAAAAGTCACAGACACATTGATGTTATGACACAATGTTTTTATACTCAAAATGATATGAAATTACCTCTCTCATTTTAAGTGTGAAAATACTTCCTTTGAAATTATTATACAATTATATGCATTTCATTCATCAGGAAGGTGATCTATATTAAAACTATATATTATGCATTTAATAGATAACCAATTTTTCTCTGTTGCCATAATTTAAAAGCAAGTTATAATACAAATGATACCTGGTTTTCTGATTACAGCTTTGAATAAGTAAGGAAATGGCAATCTCATCAAAAATAATCCACAGACTCAATGCAACCCCCATCAAAATCCCAACACAATTCTTCACAGAGCTGGAAAGAAAAATACACAACTTCATATGGAAACACACACACACACACACACAAAAAAAAAGGATAGCTAAAACAAGGCTGTACAATAAAGCAACCTCTGGGTGCATCAACATCCCAGACTTCAAGTGATTAAAAAAAAATAGCCTGGTATTGGCATAAAACCTGACATGTGGACCAATGGAACTGAATTGAAGATCCTGACATTAATCCACACTTATGGACACCTGATTTTTGACAAAGAAACCGAAATTGTACAATGGAAAAAGAAATCAACTTCAACAGGTGGTGCTGGCATAACTGGATGTCAACATGTAGAAGACTGCAAATAGATGCATATCTATCACCATGCACAAAACTCAAATCCAAGTGGATCAAAACCTCAACATAAATCCAGTTACAATGAACATGATAGAAAAGAATGATGGTAATAGTCTTGAACACATTGGCACAGGAGACCACTTCCTAAATATAATACCATTAGCACAGACACTGAGAGCAACAATTAATAAATGGGACCTCCTGAAACCGAGCAGCTTCTGTAAAGCAGAAGACAAAGTGAATAAGCCAAAACAACATTCTAAAGAATTGTAAAAGATATTCACAAACTCCACATCTGACAGAGGACTGATCTCCAAAATATATAAGGAGCTAAAAAGGATTCTCAACAGAAGAATCCCAAATGGTCTAAATACATTTAAGGAATTGCTCAACTTCCTTAGTCATCAGGGAAATGCAAATCAAAATGACTCTGAGATATCATATTACACCTGTCAGAATTGCTAAGATCAAAAAAAAAAACCTGATAGCAGCTTATGCTGGAGAGGATGTGGAGCAAAGGGAACACTCCACCACTGTTAATGGGAGTGTAAACTTGTACAGCCACTTTGGAAATCAGTATGGTGGTTTCTCAGAAAATTGGGAAACAATCTCCCTCAAGAACCACTCTTGGGCATATACCCAAGAAATGTGCAATCATACCATAAGCATACATGCTCAACTATGTTCATATCGACATTGTTTGTAATAGCCAGAACCTGGAAACAACCAAGGTGACCCTTAATCAAAGAATAGATAAAGAAAATATGGTAAATATACACAATGGAGTCCTACTAAGCAGTAAAAACCAATTGTCTCATGAAATTTGCAGGCAAATGAATGGAATTGGAAAATATTATCCTGAGTGAGGTAACGCAGACTCAGAAGGACAAAAATGGTATGTATTCAGTCATAAGTAATACTAGATATGAAGCAAAGGATAACCAGACTACAACTCACAGCTCCAGAGAAGCTAGCTAATAAGGAGGAGAGAGACGCTAAGAGGATTACATTACATTACATTTTCATGGATCACCTTGAAAAGGGGAAATAAGTGAGATCTCTATAAGTAAACTGGGGATGGGGGGTATTGGATGGGACATGAGAACATAAAAGAATGGGATGGTCGAGTTGGAACAGGGACAGAATGAGACAGCAATGAAAGAGATACCATGATAGAGGGAGAATTCATGAGGATAAGTATAACCAGGTGCAGGGGACGTTCCCAGGAATCCACAAGGATGACCCCAGCTTAGACTACTATCAATCGTGGAGAGGGTGCCTGAACAGGCTTACCCCAGTAATGAGATCAGTGAATGCCCTGTCATCATAGACCCTTCATCCAGTAACTAATAGAAGCAGATTCAGAGATCCACAGCCAAACACCAGGTTGAGCTCCAGGAGTCCAGTCAAAGAGAGAGAAGAGAAATTCTGTGAGCAATGGGCATCAAGATCATGATGGGGAAACCTACAGAGACAACCAAACCAAACTAGTGGGAACTTATAGACTTTGGACCAATAGCTTTGGAGCTTCCATAGGACTGTACTAGACACTCTGAATAAGCAAGACAGTTGTATATCTTGATCTGATTAAGGGGCTCCTAAGCAGTAGGATCAAGATCCATCCCTGGTACAAGAGCTTGCTTTTTGGAGACAAACTACTCTATGTTGGGACACATTGCAGGGGAAGAGCTGGGGCTTGCCCTATTGATTGGACCAGGGTCTGGAGCAGTGGAAGGAGGGAATAGAGGGGGATGTGTGGTTGGTATGTAAAATGAATAAAAAAATTTCTTAATAAAACAAATTGTAACAAAGACTTCACTTAGTATTGCCTATTGACAAAATCATAAATGAAGTATTAATGACTCAGTTCTCTCCAACTGATAATAATGTGCAACTTTATCTTAATGAAGGTAATGGTAAATACTTGGTAATAAAATAAAAAAAATTCAACATTGAAATTATCAAAAAATAATAAGTATCATAGTAATTACCTGAGTTAGATAATTTGGATGAAATGTCTATAAATATTTGACAATGAAAATTAAGTCTTACAATGATGAAAAAGATCGGTAAAGCAAACCACGATGCTTCAAATTTAATACAAAAAAATCTATAATACATTATGTGTTATCAAAATTTGAAAATTTTGGATACATTTATAATGTACTAAATTAATTTAGATTGTTATTAGTAGTATTGATTGACTTAATTATAATTGCCTATATTTACTTTTTGTTTAAAAAATATGTACCACTTATAGAATATTCAATTTGACTCCAGTATTTCCTTCTGTGTATGATGTTTGAAAACTGAATCCAGCCTACAGAAAAGGTACAGAAACTGGGCCCACTAACACTAACCACTGCCTTGTACACAACATGCTTTTATGTTAAGAGTTTATAAACAGGCATTATTACAACATGCTAAAAGATCCAATTTTCAAGAGAAATAACTCTAATAGTGTCTGCATTTTCTGATTTGAATAAAATATTGTTTAAAAAATGAAACAGAAGTCTAGAATGTGAACTGAATGTGTTGATGAATTAAATGCAAGATGTGTAAAATGATGAGTGTGTCCACATTGTATAGAAAACAGGTGTTTTCTATGAGATCTTTTCTAACCATAAGTGCTATTCGAATAACAGTTAAATGAGTTACTATCAAGTGAACCTCTGGTCCTATCCTTAGAACCAATGTACAAAGTAAAAGAATATTTTAAAATATATACTTCCCTCTATCTTAATATTGTTTGCAATGATTCCCAACCTCAGCAGTGGCATTCTGAACTATTTAACATGGTTGATTTAATACTCCATTTGTCTTTCCTTTGTAATCCTCTGATGCCTACATGATTTGGTGCTTGTTTCCCATACTGCCTAATTTTAATTCACTGGTTTCTTGTATAACTCATCTCCACTATTGAGAGAACACATTATTGGAAGAATCACATTGGCACACTGAAAAATACAAGTAATAACTCTGTTATTATTACTTTTAATAAGTTATTGTTTGGTATTTTATACTTGAACTATCCCCTTAAATGATTATATGCCATTTTGTGGTGAACAGATAGAATGTACATATGCTATATTCCATGGTGTTTCTGTCCTTTTTTCTGACTTCACAGACATTATATTATTGAATCTACACTGAGACTCAAATCAATTTTCTCAGAATTAGAGTGTCTGTCCTTAGGCTTGTTTCCTACAGAACTCAATGATCTCTGAGTCAGACAAACACATACAATCCAAACTCATTATTATAAAGCATATTATTTGATTTATAGTACAATAATTGTGTTTGAACTTACATTTTCATATGAAGGGGTGTTTAATCTGTGTTTCATGTCCTCTAAGTGCTGTTCTGGTTCATTTTCATTTCACCCAGTGCACAGTGAAAGCTCAAAGGGAAACAAAATGGATTTATCCATCACTGAACACAATTAATTGTATATTGGCCTCTTTAGGAAGAGAGTTAGATAAAACGACTTAATCACAATTTTTCAGGGGGAAATTATAAATAATTAACTACTCTGACCAAGACTGCGATAAAAGAAAGTGAAATTCAGCACATCTGGGCAAATGGCAATCAGATAAGGAAATTATTTATAAGGAATGTTCCACTACTCTGCAGCTGATTCTGTTATCGAGAGCAATATATCCAGGTTTTGACCAGTGTTGTTCAATGTATTTTATATAAGTAAGTATAAATATGTGTGTGTGTTTATGCCTCCATATATCCATATATAAGTTTAAGTTACTTTAGTTATGCATCTGCCTGAAAGTTTTTGCCAATACACTTTGCTTATTGATTCTTTCCTTTTATTATTTCAAATTTTATAAAGCATTGAGAATTAACATGATATCATGAATCAAACCACTGAAATTGGATGTTTATTTTCTTCTGTCACTTCAGAATATGTGTGGCACATAGTTGTGTGAAATAACTTACAGTTATTGACAAATACTGCTATTCATTTGATAAGCTTGTTCAACCTTCAGCCTCATGAACCATGCTCTAGAGAGATAAATATTTTAGGTGTGAAAAGAAACAAAATAAGTAACATTATACACACTGAACAGGTAATTTTTAGGAATATATGTGTATATGAATTAGAAAGAGAGTGAAGGAGAAGGATATGGAAGGGCTTGAAGAAAGGGAAAAGGAGAAATGTAATTATACAATAATCCTCCCATAACATAAAATAAATGAAAAAATAGACAAAATAATTTTTATAAAAGGATTTCTTTCAAATAGGATGTTGTTTTTTAATTTAACATCTTTAAAATTGTGATTGGATTCTTAGTGAACACTCTACTGTAAAAAAAAAAAAAAAGAAAGGTAAGATTGCTTTAGGGAATGCTGTAGACTTTTCCTTGAACAGAGAAATTTATTTTCTTATGGTTCTATATAACGGAATTCCAGGATTAGTCAAAGATTCAGCAGGACCAGTTTGTTCTGTAGCTTTGAGAGACTCACATGTAACTGGAGAGCTTTTCTCTAGTTCCCACCAAGCCCCAGCAGTCCGATAGCCCACTTATAAAATAAACACACAGACACTTATATTATTTAAACTGTTTGGTCTAATGGATCAGGCTTCTTGCTATCTACTTCTTCTACCCATTAAGCTAACCCATTTCTATTAATCTATACTTTGCCACGTGGCTCGTGGCTTACCGGTACCTTACATCTCGCTTGTCATGGTGGCTGCTGGCAGGTCTCCCTGCTTCAGCCTTCCACTTCCCAGAATTCTCTTCTCTGCTTGTCCCACCTATACTTCCTGCCTGGCTACTGGCCAATCAGTGTTTTATTTATTAACCAATTAGAGCAACACATTTGACATACAGAACATCCTACAGCACTTCCCCTTTTCTTTTTTTTCAAGAAGGAAGGTTTTAACTTTCACATAGTAAAATATATATATATAACAAAATAATTATCAAGGAAGAATTACACTTATAATATCTAGTCTACTTACAATAAATGGTCTATTTGGCAAAATTAAAGAAGATATCTTATCTATCTTATATTTGTGAGTCTAAGAACTGGGAGAAGAAGAAGGCAGGAGGGGACACTGAGTGCAGCCACCAGGACAAGGGAGATGTAAGGTATTGGTAAGCCATGAGCCACGTGGCAAAGTATAGATTCATAGAAATGGGCTAAATATAAGTGTAAGAGCTAGACAATGGTAGGCCTGAGCTAATGGCCAAGCAGTTTAAATAATATAAGTGTCTGTGTGTTTATTTTATAAGTGGGTTGTAGGACTAAGAGGGCTTGTCTGGGGCTGGAGAGAAGGTCTCCAGCTACACCCCACCCCAGTTCTCCCTAAGGCCCAGAGAGCTGAGGGAAGGGATATCTTAAAATAACCAGAACTGAGCCAGTCCCCCATTCCCAGACAGTGTGAAGTAAGAAGTTTTAAAAGTACAAAGTCAGGATATCTGGTGGTGACTAACCATGAGATGCCCCCTCCCCCGAGATAACATGACCAGACTTTGGAGATGGGCTGTAAAACTCCTGAGAGAGCAAACAGACAAACTAAAATAAGACAAAGTCCAGGTTCAGGAAAACTGGACCAATCCAGGATGGACCCATACTAACCCCCTCCTCTCTGAAGAATTTTGTGGTGTTTGCCTTTAAAAGCTAACCTCCCCAAGAAAGAGGAACTCTCCTTCCTGCCTCACTGCTCCAGATGCTGAGGACAAGAGTCCCCTGCTAGCTTGTACTGCACACCCCAAATTCAACCTTGCTATTGCATTCTGAACATCCAAAGTCTCTGGTGGTCTCTTTGGGGGTCCTAAACTGGGCAGAACATCTTCTTGGCTTGCAAAAATTGGCAATATAGCTGCCTCTGCACATGATAATCCTAACTATTTAGACTTCTTCTTCCACTTAAAAATAGTGAGTGAAGAAATTTATCCTAACTGACTTAAGTTAACCTAATTGTATTCTCAAAAGTGCTCTTGTCCAATAAATTTGCATTCTGATAGATTTGGGATTGACACTTTTGAATATTGTGAGTATAAGAAACACAATTTATTGTTAATTATACACAAGAAAAGTACAGACTCCTCAAATCCTACATTTTGTTCATTGTTCCTTTAAGCACATCTAGAGACCTACACTCCCCAGAATTTCTTACTTTACTTGGTAGTTTCATGGTATTCTTCAGACAAAGTAATGTGAGATATGGAAAACAAATGCATAGTAACACATATATAGTAACTAAGTATATATCCTAAATGCTTTAGGTGTTTCCTTGTAAGAAAATCCATCCATACAGTGCATACATTTGTAGTGTTTGTTATTAAGGCAAAACCAAAATGTACTTATTTTGCACATTTCTTCCTAGGTATTACTAGTGACAACATCCATTCTCCAGTCTCCTAACTGTTGCAGTATGTGATGTTGTACTGTTTCTGAACAAGCTCTACACTTGTTTTAAAATGGAGAAGTAACATCATTAATACACTTGAAAATTATTTTGATGTAATTTGCAGATATCCATCTAGAATTTTATAATTCTGATGTTTACACTATCATATCAGAAGATTCATCTTTCTGTATCAGTTTTTTTTTAAATACACCTATATTGGTTTCTTATTTCTGTCCCAAGTTATCATTGATACAAAAAATCTGTTTTTACAATTATCTTTCACAGATGTATTCTGTGCCCTATCCCAGAAGCATTCCCATCCATACATTGAATTTGTCCACTTGTGTACTGTATTCTTGTTAGTGAGAGTTTAGTTTCTTTGTGATTTACAGATTTCTAGAATAGTAGAAGATATAGCAATTTGTCACAACTGATCTATGAATTTCCATTCTGAAGACTAAGGTCCCTTTTTGGAAATGAATTACCCTAGACTCTCACTCAAATTATGTGAGCCCTGTACACAATAATATTCCACACTGAATTAAAATTTCTCTTTCATGACAAGAATTATATTAATAATTTAGAATATTCCCACTGTGATATACAGAAAACACAGATTGGTTGGCACACAATTTAAGATAAGAAAAATAAAAAGACTTATTTTTTCTTTTTCCTTTGGAGAAAAAACTTTGGTAAAGTGTACCTTCAAGCATAGTAAGCAATGCTTCAAGAAGAAAAATAAATCTATAAGGCAATTTGTTTGTTGATAGAAAGCAGGAATAACTGAAATAATGATTTAATCTATGTCACTAAAATCAAAGAATTAAAATCATTGCATACCTGCATCTATATTTAAATGTATTCTGTGGTCTGGTATTTGTTTAGTGCGTCCTCTAAAGATATGAGTTCCAAGAATGATAATGTTGAGATTGTTGAACCTTTATAAGTAGGACTTAATGGAAACTATCATTATTACAGGCACTGGCCTTAAAATGGATTAAGCTATTTTAATGTGGTAAATAACCTTCATGAGATTGAGTTGTGGCAGAGCCAGCATTGTTGTCTCAGCTCTGTAATTTACTTTCTGTCTAGTCATGCTATTAATTCTGTTCATACCTGGTGCTACCAATAAGTTATACTATACAGCTCAATATAGTCAGAAGGCCATGAATACAACAATTAAGATGGTAGTGTCATATTCTGAGCCTTGACTTCTGTGAATTATGTAACTATATTTGATGTATAACTTGTTTTATAGATTTGGATAAAAAACAAAAACAAGACAATGGAGAGCAAGGAGGCACATTTGTTTCTCTCTCAACATTTCTATAAAGTAAGTGTGTATTTTGGTTTCCGTGGAATCATTTCAGATCTTATATCCAGTGAATGAAAATAATTTTTAGATAAAAGAGAACATATAAAGAGGACAAAAAGCAATCATGTTCCAAAGCCAGAGTTAATTATTCAGCTTAAGAGCATCATTGTTTATCCACAATATCCATCAGCTATTTTTCAACATTACCAATAGGTTTGTGGTTCTCATCCATGCTGCAAATATTTTTGGTGAAATGGAATGATATTTAGTACATATAAAATTACATTTTGGATAATGATAATCTTTACATGTTAGATTATTTCTGTATCTGTGAAGCTCCATTAACATAATGAAACTGGTTTAATTTCACTCAGTAAGAGTTGATATTGTACCTCCATAAAGGATTGTTCTATTGAGTTGTTAACATATTAAAATAAATTCAAATTTTACTCCCCCTATAAGAATCCTCATATCTGAATAAGATTCTTTAGATTTGTCATGGTTTACTTCTCTTCTTTATTCTCTTACTACCTATTTTCAGTTATTTTCTCTATTCACACTAATCATTGTTCATCCTTGAAAATATTTCATCATTTACATACATTTTCCATATAACCACACCATTTAAAAGTTTATTTTCTGTGATTTCAAATATCTCAACATGTTATCTAACTGGTTCTTAAATACTATCAGTTCTCAGCCTGGATTCATCAACTTAGACAAGTCTCTTTCACCTTCCTTTCATAATCAGTAGAGTCTGATACTATAATAATATTGCTTCAATAGATTTCAGAAAATTTTGGATCTCCTAGTCTTTTTCATGTGTATATCTTTCCACTATAATCTAGATTTTAGAGACATGGTGATCATGTGATTTTTACTCAACCCTGTATGGTCACACATTCTTCAATATTTCTGTACATGAAATAGACACAATTATAAATAGGTTTAAGTACCTTAATGGAAAAGAGTAAAACATATGTATTGTACTGTTACATTCATATTTCCCTATACCTAATAGAGAAATAATACATGGGGTTGAATGTTAGAACAAACAGTACTGCTGCTGTTGTCAGAGAATGGATGAATAACTCTGGAAAGAGTTGTTAAAGTCTCAGATCTTCATTTTTCTCCATTTGACAATGATGTCTGAAAGTCAACCTACAATACAAGCTGTATAAAATATTCAAATAATATGAAAATATGGCAGGTTTTTATAAACTACAAAGTTATGCTGATATGAAAATGAAAATTTGAAAACACATGAAAGCAACCAAAGCTACATTGATAATTCCACTGCAATCGATGGATATCTTTAATCCATCAGAAAAGAATTTCTAAGTCTTAATTAAGTAACAGTCTGGCTCTTTTCTGTATTACCTACTTCATAACTAAGGTTAGTGTTTGCATTGTCATTGATTTCCTTTTAAGAACACCATTAACTCTCTAGTAGATTATTATCTCCCTCTACCTCATCATTCACCCTCAAAATTAAGTCATCTTTTGGAAAATTCATGAGTATAGAACAATTTGATATTAACAATTATTTTGACCTTGCGGTTTTCTATTACAATTTTTATAATGATGTCTTTTTTCACTGTAAGCCAATAATTTAAAATTTCTGAATGGTTATGGCAAGTACATCCTTTTTGCAGCTAAATAAAAATTTATGGAGAATTGTCACATACACTTTGAACTATGAATATCAATAACTTTCATTCTTTCTTCACTAATTATAAAATTTAGGATCAAGCACTGTGATATATTTCCCCAAGTTCACAGTAAATAGAGTGCACTTTATTGGAACTTTAAATTTAATACAGTGCAATCTCTTTTAATTTTAAAGCTCCTAGGTTTCCAAGATATTTGTTGTTCTGTTTCTTTCTTGTTTCTGTTTTCTTCTTTCTAAGTTTTGATGGTTATCCCCCTTCTCTGACACTTAACTGGCACTAGTTTACAGAAGATCTGCAAGACTTTTAAGGATAGCTCTCTGAGTGCCTGCTCTGACAGCTGTCAAAATAAGACTTTCCCAACAAACTTCAACAAGGTAGAGATTAAGAGTAGCAACCTGGAAAAAAAAAATACCAGCTTGCCCATCTTGCATAGGCTTCAATTGCCTTACCCTCAAAATATTCTAAATTCTGAACTCTGTTGGTGAAATTATCAAAGCCACTCCATGTAGTTAAAAGGGAGGTTTATTTTGTGTGGTAGCTTACAAATGAAGGGATAAATTGCAGGGTCTGGGAAAGGTATGGTAGAGTCCGTGTTGTTCTCTGGAGAACTCTGCTCGGTCTACCTACAGTGTCCAGGGTCCTGGAACCAAGAGAAGCCTCTCCTCTCAATCCTGGGTCTTCAGCATCCTCCCTCAGCCCCACCTTGTAGGCGTGACCTTTATGGAAGCCTCAATGGGGGTTGGAACTTCCAGGTCAAGGCTGGAATGGCTACCCACTACAGAACTCTTAAGAGTTACTTGAATTCATGCTGTTTCATGATTTTTTTTAATCTAATTAATGCCTTAAAATAGGAGTTATTTTCAATATTAGGGCGGGGTTATGTTGTTTGTTTGTTTGTTTGTTTTTTTGAGACAGGGTTTCTCTGTGTAGCATTGCGCCTTTCCTGGAACTCACTCTTTAGTCCAGGCTGGCCTCAAACTCACAGAGATCCACCTGCCTCCCGAGTGCTGGGATTAAAGGCGTGTGCTACCACCGGCTAGGGTTATGTTTTATCTACTTCAAAAATTTATTTCAGATGCTTGATAACAATGGACTAAAATATGTATACCCTCATTCTCAGGGTTAAGAAGCTAATAGGGTTGGAGATTTAGCTTAGTGGTAGAGCACTTGCCTAGTAAGTGCAAGGCCCTGGGTTCGAGCCTCAGCTTAAAAAAAAAACTAATAGTTTGAGCAAAAACAAACAGTTTACATCAAATGTCAAGATATTAAGGCTGGGATATAATCATTCTGTTCTGTGTGTAGGCTGGCTGAAGATATTATTCAGTGGTTAGAACCCTTCAATTGCTGTACAACTGTAAGGACTTAGGACTTCAGCAGAGTATTGTCTCTAACATATCTTTGTCCCAACTCATGTGGCAGACAGAAACATGAAGATAGATGGGCATGAAGACTGTTAGACTAGTGGGAAAATGTGAGCTTCGTGTTCAGAGAAAAACTTTTCCTCAAAGATTGAGACAGACTAGAGAGGAGACCTAACTCTTTCTCTTGCGTCTTTGTGCACATGACAGGCATATCTGCTTGTTGCACCTACCACACATAGAAAACATGCCACAGAAAAAAATTAAAAATAATCCAAATGTAAATTATAAAACAAAATGTGCAAATTAATATATCTTGCCAATAGTCTATGATTTTAAGTTAATTTAAATTTGTAGAATGTAAGTAAGCCTAAGTCAATGCTATGTACTTTAGAAATATATATTTTGACATGAATATCATATGCAACCAACATTTGAAGATACACAAGAGTAATTTTTATTGGAGATGTTTATTGTTGTGCTTTTACATTTTGAATATATTTTTCTTCCTTTATCAAAAATAGATTCTTTTCTTATACAATATATCATGATTACAGTTTCTCCTCTATTCACTCCTCCCATTTCCTTCCCTTTGGAGTCACTCACTTTCTGTACCTCATAAGTAAAGCACAGGATTCTAAGAGATAACAACCAAACCCAGTGGTGCTGATGTGTGCGTTTACTCCCAGGACTGGCAATGACGAAGCAGGCAGATCTCTGTGAGTTTGAGGCCATCTTGATCTACAGAGCAAACTCCAGGACAAACAAAGCTGTACATAGAAACCCTGTCTTGAAAAATGAAAGAAGAGGAAGAAGGAGAAGGAGGAGTTGCGGGGGGAGGAGGAGGAGGAAGAGCAGGAGGGGATGGATATAATGACAAAATGAAATATAATAAGATGAAGCAAAATTTTCATAAGACAGTTGACAAGGCAACCCAACAGGAGGAAACATCCCAAGAGCTGGTTCAAGGTCAGAGTCCCATTTATTCTTATTCAGGAGACCCATAAAAATACTATACTAATAGCTACAGTATATCTGCCAAAGACCTGCTGTAGACCAGTGTAGGCCCTGTGCTTGCAAGCTTCAGTCTTTTTAAGTTGATTCAAAGGGTCATGATTTCCTGGTGTCCTTCATGTCCTCTGACTCTTGTGATGTTTCCAGCTCTTTTTCTGAGGGACTCCCTGAGCTGTGAGGGGAGGGATTTGATGAAGTCCTCTGATTTTGACTCTCTCTTCACATAATGCCTGGTGTGTGTCTATTGCAACTGTTCTGATATGCTGCCAGAGGAAGGCTCTCTGATGATAACTGAATAAGGTACTGATCTATGAGGACAGTAGAATATCATTAAGAATCTCGATCTGTGGACTGTAACTTGATTATCATTTACTTAACAGCTAATACAATCTTACAAGTGAATAAATACCATATTAGTCTTTCTAGGTCTGGGTTACCTCACTCAGGATACTTTTTTCTAATTCCATCCATTTGCCTGAAAATTACATGGTGTCATTGTATGAACAGCTGAGTGCATTGGGTACATGTATCTCATGTTTTTTTCCATTCGTCAGTTGAGGGACATCTAGGTTGTTTCCAGTTGCTTACTATTATGAATAATGCCACAGAGAACACAGTTGAGAAAGTGTCCCTGTGACAGGATGGAGCATCCTTTGGGTATATACCAAAGAGTGCTATAGCTTAGTCTTGAATAGGGCAATTGAAAAGTTTCTGAGTAACTGCCATATTGATTTCCACAATGGCTGTAAAAGTTTGAACTCCCACCAAAAATGGAGGAATTTCCCCTTGCTCCACATTCTTTCTAGGATGAGCTGTCACATTTGTTATTGATCTTATAAATTCTACCAGATTTAAGGTACAATACCAAAGCAGTTTTTATTTGCATTTCCATGATGGCTAAGGATAGTGAAAATTTCTTTAACTGTTTCTCAGACATTAGGATTCCTTTATTGCAAAATCTCTTTTTAGATCTTTACCCCATTTTTATTGTATTTTTGATAACTAGTTTCTTGAGCTCTTTAAATATTTTTATATATTAGTCTCCTATCAGATATGAAGTTGATAAAAATAGTTTCCCATTCTGTGGACTTTTTCACATTGACAGTAATCATTGCCTGAGAGAAGTTTTTCAGTTTCAGGAGGTCTCATTTATTAATTGTTGATCTTAGTGCCTGCTATGTTCTGTTCAGGAACATGTCTTCTGCCAATTCATTCAAGGATATCCTCTACTGTCTTTTCTATCAGATTTAATGTATGTGGTTTCATGTTGATAACATTGAACCCCTTGGGCTTGAGTTGTATATATGGTGATGATACATGTCTATTTGGATTCTTCTACATGTACACATCCATTTTGACAGTACCATTTGTTGAAGATGCTGTCATTTTATAAGTGTGGGATTTCCAGCTTATTTATCAAAAATCAGGTTTCCTTTAGCATTTGTATTTATGTCTGGATCTTCAATTCAATTATGTTGACTAACATGTCTGTATTTATGCTAATACCACCTATTTTCAATGTAGTATTTTAATACTGATTACATGGGAATTTCACACATTACACTCAAATCATATTCACCTTCCAATCTTCCCATGGCTACTTCCCAACCTTTGGGACCTCCCCAAAACAGAAAAATTAATGAAAAAAATTCCAAGTCCATTTGTGTTGTCCATATACTCAGTGGATCGTGGCCAAATTTATAGTGGCCAGCCCATTAAAGAAAACTGAGTTCTTCCCATATGCATTATGCCAAAAGCCATCAACTGTGAAGAGCTGTACTTCAGGATCTCTATCATAATTTAAAAGAGTTTTCTTCAATGGTCTCCTGTATAGAATACTTCTTTTTCTTTTCCTTTATTTTTTTTTTTTCTGGAGAGGAGGGAGTGTCACACAAGCATTCTATGGCTCTCATTCTCAACTGTGAGTCTTCAGTCATTGATACCACTGCAAAAGAATGTCCAGAGATCTCATTCTTTCAGCAGGACCAGCAGCTGCAGTGACTCCATGCTGTATGGGGGCCCGAGGCCTAAGGGCAGGCTGCCATGTTGCCTGCTATGGCCTTAATGTCCTATATTGCTCCCATACCCATTGCCCACCATGTGATTTTTATTATTTCAGCTCTGTAATAAAATTGAAATCAATTAAAGTGATACTTCCTCCACTTTTTTATTGTTCAGAATTGTTCAAATATATACATACATACATATATATATGTGTGTGTGTGTGTGTGTGTGTGTGTGTGTGTTTCAAGACAGGTTTTTTCTGTGTAGCTTTGGTGCCTGTTTTGGGTCTGTAGACCAAGTTGACCTTGAACTCACAGAGATCTGCCTAGCTCTGCCTCCCAAATGCTGGGATTAAAGGCATGTGCCACCACCACTGGCCCTTAGCTGTGTGTGTGTATGTGTGTGTGTGTGTGTGTGTGTGTGTGTGTGTGTGTGTGTGTGCTTCCATATGAAGTTGAGGATTGTCCTTTCAAATTCTGTTAAAAAAAATCTATTGGGATTTTGATGGGATTATAGATTGCTTTTAGGAGAATGGCTATTTTATTAAGTTAGAATTTTATTTATTTTTTTATTAAGAAAATGTTTTCCTTCATTATTACACATGAATCAGAGATCCCCTTCTTGCCTCTTCCTGCTCCCCCAGCCTCCCTCTCTCAACTCACCCACACTCGCCCTCAAAAAGGTAAGTCCAAGGCCTTCCCCCTGCCTCAAGGATCCACTAGGTGTCCCATCATAGGTGTTGGCCTCCAAAAAGCCCTCTCATGCACCAGGGATGAATTTTGATCCTATCAATAGGGAGTCCCCCAAGAAGAACTTTGTGATAATCATACTCATAGCCATGTTAGTTAAGTCTTCTGGGTATACATAGAGATATTTCAGATAGACAGGTAATCTTCAAACACTTCAAAGACCTTCAGAATATGGCATTTTAAATATTTTTAAAATTTAGACCTTCTGGACAGTGAGACATGTCTGCTCCTGGCAGCACCGATTTACTTCAGAGACGAGGATGGGCATTGAAGACACTTCATATCTTATCTTCACCTTGGCAAAAATAGCCATTTGGGCAAGAAACTGTTCTTACCTGGATTGCTTGATTAACTGGACATGCAGGACCCATAGAAAGGTGACCACTGAACTTTGCTTGAAAAAATGGTCCTTCAGGTTCCTGCTTCATAGAGGAAACTGCCAGACATTCTACAGGACACTAAGAAAAGTGACCAAGAGACTATAGCCCTGTGGGCTGAAGACAAATGCCCCAACTTTACAAAGGAACATTAGGTGACTGTCCAGGCTGCCAGCTGTCTCTGTCTACTCTTGGAAAACTCCCGAAAAATGCTTGCATCCTTCTCCTGGTTCTCAGGTAATATTATATCCTTCTGAGGTCTTTGATGTGGTTGAAGACTAGATGGTTATAATTTTCAGTTATGATACAAGATAAGTTAGATATAAAACTTTAGACTCACAAATATGATAGATAGGATATCTTCTTTAATATTGTAACTATAATTCTTGCTTGATAATTGTTTTGTTATATGTAATTGTACTATGTAAAAGTTAAAACCTTCCTTTAAAAAAAAGAAAAGGGGAAGTGCTGTGGATATCGCTCTGTGTAAATAAAGTTCTGATTGGCCAGTGGCCAGGCAGGAAGTATAGGCGGGACAAGAGAGAAGAGAATTCTGGGAAGTAGAAGGCTGGAGAGAGACTCCACCAGCCGCCGCCATGAGAAGCAACATGTAAAGACACTGGTAAGCCGCAAGCCATGTGGCAAAGTATAGACTAACAGAAATGGGTTAATTTAAGATAGAAGAAGCAGATAATAAGAAGCCTGCCACGGCCATACAGCTTCTAAACAATATAAGTTTCTGTGTGCTTTCTTGTTTGGGTCTAAGCGACTGTGGGACTGGCAAGTAAGAGAGATTTGTCCTGACTGGGCCAGGCAGGAAAACTCTAACTACAGAGTCATCCTTGGGTATTCCTCGCAACTTCCCTAGTACTGGGTTTCTCTCTATTCCCATGATATCTCCTTCTATTATGGTATCTCTTTCATTGCTTTCCCCCTTCTTTCGTGTTCCATCCAGCTCAACCATCCCAATCCCTTATGATCTCATCCCCTCTCCCCTATCCTCCATTATCAACCCTTATCCTGTGTTTACTTATGGAGATCTCATCTCTTTCCCCTTCTCAAGGCAATCCACATGTCCTTCTTTGGTATTCCTTGTGAGCTTGGTTCTCTAGATTTGTGGTACCTATACACAATGGAGTGCTACTCTGTAGAGAAAAATACTGACATCATGAAATTTTCAGGAAAATGGATGGAAGTAGAAAATATCATCCTGAGTGAGGTAACCCAGACTCAGAAGGACAAAGATGGCATGTACCTACTCAGAAGTGGATACTAGATGTAAAGCCAAGGATAATCAGAACGGCCATTTTTACTATGAAGAATGCTGATCTATGAGCATGGAAATCTTTTTAGTCTTCTGATATCTTCATCAATTTCCTTCTTCAAAGACTTGAAGATTTTTGTTTGTTTGTTTGGTTGGTTGGTTTTTTTTTTTTTCTTTTTTCTATCATACAAGTCTTTCACTTGTTTGATTAGGGTTACCCCATGATAGTTTATATTATTTTAGACTGTTGTATAAGGTGTTGTTTTCCTGATTTCTTTCTCAGTCTGTTTGTCATTTTTTTATTTAAAATAATTGTGTTGGTCTTTTATTTTTATTTTTTTGTTTTTCTTTAGTATTAATTTTTCAATTTCAAATTTTATTTGTTTTTAATACGGATATTTGTGTTTCAATTTTACATATCAGCCATGGGTTCCCCTGTCCTCCCCTCTCCCATCCCCCCCCCTGTGCCTTCCCCCAGCCTCTCCCTCCCCATTCCCATCTCCTCCAGGGCCAAGACTCCCCTGGGGATTCATTTAAACCTGGTAGTTTCAGTACAGGCAGGTCCAGTCCCCTCCTTTCAGGCTGATCAAAGTGTCCCTGTGTAAGGGACAGGTTCCAAACAGCCAGCTCATGCACTAAGGACAGGTCCTGGTCCCACAGGCTGGATGCCTCCCAAACAGTTCAAGCTATTCAACTGTCTCATTTATCCAGACGGCCTGATCCAGCTTGGGGCTCCACAGCCTTTGGTTCATAATTCATGTTTGGCTATTTGTCCCTGTGCTGTGGATGCAGAGCTCCAGGAGTCCAATTATCGATAAAGAGGAAGGATTGTATGAGCGAGAATTGTTGAGACCAAGATTGGAAAAAGCACAGGGACAAATAGCCAAACTGTTTGTCATTTGTATATAGGAAAGATAGTGATTTTCTTTTTCAGTTAATCTTGTACTCAGACACTTTGCTGAAAATGCTTATCAGCTTAAGGAGTTCACAGGTGGAATCAGCAGGGTCATTTTGTTTGCTATCATACCATCTTCACATAAAAAAGTTGACTTCTTACTTTCTAATTTGTACCCTCTTGATCTCCTTCAGTTGCTCAAGCTAAAATGTCAAGTACTCAGTTGAATAGATATGGAGAGAGAATGGGCAATCTTGTCTTGTTCCTTATTTTAGTGGAATTGCTTTGAGTTTTTCTCCATTCAATTTGGTATTGGCTATAGACTTGCTGGAAATTGTCTTTAAAATGTTTAGAGATCTTCTTGAATTCCTAATCTCTCTCATCTCTCTAAGGTTTTATCATAAATGGGTGTTGGATTTTGTCAAAGGCTTTTTCCCTTTCAGTTTGTTTATATGTTGGATTATACTTATTGATTGTCATATATTGAATGATTCCTGTGAGTCTGAGATGAAGCCTACTTAGTCATGTTGGATAATCTTTTTGATGTGTTTTTGGATTCAATTTGCAAATATCTTATTCATAATTTTATATATATATATATATATATATATATATATTATAGAAATAGGTCTATGGTTCTCTATTTTGAGTCCTTATGGCTATAGGAATAGGATAAATGTCTCATGAAATGAATTTGGCAATGTTCCTTCTGTTTCTTGTAGCTGTGTGGTCGCTACATGAGTGTGTGGGTTCATGAGAATCTGTGGAATGAAGACACAGAGGCATCTTAAGAATGAATTTAGTCTATCATGGCTGCATGGGGGTCCAGCCTGGAAGGACTGAAGCCCTTTTCCATTCACCTAGGGTATATATATTTACTCCATTTTACAGTTTAGATTGTTAATATCTGTACCTTCAAAGCAAACCAAAAGGAGCTCCCAGAGACCAAATGCTAGGTGCAAATTACTCGATTTATCAGGTACCATGGTTTTCTGAGTTTCCTGGGTCAAGTTTTGCCTAGGCTTTTGGTCCTTGGGAGACTCACAGATCCTTGACTCTCAAACAAGATTCATATAGGTGTTAAGGGAAACAAAAGTTAAGAGAAACAAAAGGTGTGGTTAAACAAAGGAAGGATTGGGGGTAGGGGCTACTCTCTGGAGCCAGGGCAGGAGCTCATCAGGAATGTTGCTACAGTTTCTATTTTGTGAAATATTTTGGCTTTAACTCTTCATTGAAAGTCTGGTAGAATTTTGCATTGAAACATGTATCCCTGGTCTGATTTTTGTTTGGAAGACTGTTAATGAATACTTCTATTCCAATAGAGGTTATCTTATAAATTATTCATCTACATGGATTTACCTTGGTAAGTTGTACTTATAGAGAAACTTACCCATTTCTCTTAGATTTTCCAATTTCATAGTGGACATGATTTAAACATATGTTCTTATGATTTCTGGATTTCCTTGGTGTCTAGTGTTATGTTTTTTCTTCTTCTTGATTTTGTTAATTTAAATATCCTCTCTTTATCTTCTAGTTAGTTTGGATAAGGGTTTAAATATTTTGTTGATGTTCTAAAGAAACAACTCTTTGTTTTATTGATTCATTGTATTGATCTATTTGTTTCTATTTTATTGATTTTTTCCCTCAGTTTGATTATTTTTTGCCACTTATTCATTTTGGGGGCTGTGGGATGTTCTGTATGTTAAATGTGTTGCTCTGATTGGTTAATAAATAAAACAATGTAGCCAGGCAGGAAGTATATGTAGGAGAAGCAGAGGAGAGAATTCTGGGAAGTGGAAGGCTGAGGCAGAGAGACGCTGCCAGCTACCATGAGGAGAAGCATGATGTAAGATACTGGTAAGCCATGAGCCATGTGGAAAGGTATAAATTTATAGAAATGGGTTCATTTAAGATAGAAAAAGTAGATAACAAGAAGCCTGCCATGGCCACACAGTTTGTAAGCAATATAAGTCTCTGTGTGTTTACTCAGTTGGGTCTGAGTGGCTGTGGGACTGGCAGGTGAGAGAGATTTGTCCTGACTGTGGGCTGGGCATGAGCACAAATACTCCAGCTACAAATGGCCCCGTTGCAGAAGCCGGGCAGGAACATGATAGCTTCAGCTACAAATGGCACCCAATGGGGAAATGTGGTGGTCTTGTGTTCTTATAAACTTATCTGGGGTCAGAGAACAGGACATCCACTAGATAGAGAGGCCAGAAAATGGTGGCACTCATGCCTTTAATCCTAGCATTCCAGAAGCAGAGATCCATCTGGATCTCTGTGAGTTCAAAGCCACACTGGAAACAGCTAGGCATGGTGACTCACACCTTTAATCCTAAGAAGTGAGCCTTTAACCCCAGGAAGTGATGGCATAAACTAGACAGGTATATAAGGCAGGAAGACCAGAAATTAGAAGCATTTGTTTGGTGAACATTTTAGGCTTTTGAGCAGCAGTTCAGCTGAGATTCATTCTGGATGAGGACTCACAGGCTTTATCAGCTGAATAATACTCAATTGTGTAAATGTATCATATTTTCTTGATGTATATTTCAGTTAAGAGACATCTAGGTTGTTTCCAGGTTTTTACTATTATGAATAAAGCTGCCATATAAATATATATATAAACTTTTGTCCTATACAAATCTAATTTTTTTCTTCCATATACATAACTTTGATGTAGCTCTTTGGTGTGTGAAAAAAGGGAGGTGTCAGGCACCTCTGGATTTGACTACAGCCAAGGACTTAGCTGACCTTAAAAGTGGCTTACCTAATCTTAGAGCCACAGTGTATATGAATCAGAAGCCAAACACAGGTACACAGGCAGCAGTCATTCTGACTCACTTCTTATTTAAGATTAAAAAAAACTTTGAATACTTAATTCTGTAATACAATTTTTGGGGGATTTTTTTTTATATAATTTATCACATTTATGTAGGCTAAGTCTAGCCAGTTTAAGTTCTGATGACTACTAAGAACATTGGTACCATATACTTCTATAGACTCTTTAGAAAACTCTTTGGAGAATAAAAGGTGAAAATAGGTATAGATCAAATTTTAGAAGAATACTTCTAAAATAAAATCTTGCACTTAAGTCTGAGGGAACATTTTTCAAGAGGGAACAGAATGTTTGTTAGAGCCACGGGATCAGGAAGTTTGTTATGAGATTGTATATCCTACTAATATTAGAAGCTATGGAGATAACATGATGAATGAAGACCCCAGGGGAATAAGAAGAAGCAGCGTGCTAGAGAGGTCCCCAGAAATCCACAAAGATACCTCCACTGTAGACTACCGGCAATGGTCGAGAGAGTGCCTGAGGTGAACTGCTCTGGTGATCTGATGGCATAATACCCTGGCTGTCATGGTAGAACTCTCATCCAGTGTCTGATGGAAGTGGATGCAGAGATCCACAGCCGAGCCCCAGGTGAAGCTCCAGGAATCCAGTTGGTGAAGGAGAGGAGGGATTGTATGAGCAAGAGATATTGAGACCATGTTTGGAAAAAGCACAAGGGCAAATATCCAAACTATTGTAAACACATAAACTATGAACCAACTGCTGAGGAGCCCTCAGAAAACTGGACCAGGATCTCTGGATAAGTGAGACAGTTGATTAGCTTGAACTATCTGAGAGGCCCCCAGGCAGTGGAGCCAGGACCTGTCCTTGGTGCATTGGCTGGCTTTTTTGGAGCCTGGGTCCTATGCTGGGACACTTTGCTCAGCCTTAGTGTAGGGAGGAGGGGACTGGACCTGCCTGGCTGAGTCTACCAGGCTGGGTTGACTCCCCAGGGGAGACCTTGCCTTGGAGGAGGTGGGAATAGGGGGTGGCTTGGGGGAGAGGGCTGGTTGGTGGGAGGATGGATGATAGAAGAAGCTGTGGCTGATATGTGAAATTAAGTTAAATATATATATATATTTAAATAGATAGAGAAAGTACAGAGAAGAGAGCCAGGAAGCTGGAAAAAAAAAATAAAGAAAGAAAGAAGCTATACCCAAAAGCTGAATAAGACTGAAACAATTAACCATGCCAAAGTGACTTATAATAGGCCATGGAGCCTCAACCCTACACAAAGAAATAGATGAAAGCTGAAAGCTAGAGAGGTGGTTGCTGGGAGCCCTGCAGCCTACTCTTGGATCAACATATGATTACATGTCCAATGGGTTTCCTTAGTGTAAGGCACCTGTAGAAATGTACTCTCAGTTGGCAAGGACCAGTCCACAGAACAGTGTAGGAATGCAGCTTGCATGCTCTTTTCTCTTTCATTATATTGGTGATTCTTTGGGTTGTTTTTAGATTTACTTTCTCAGCCATACATGAAATAGCTGTAATTTTTCCGCGAAATTCTATTGCTTTTCAATTATTTTGCACTAAGATTCAGGAGGGGGTTTATACTTCTTAAATCTTTTATCTGGAATTACGATCTACAACTCCCAACTATAGGAACTTTTCTTACTCAATGGAGATAATTAGGTACATATGAGAAAACAATACTTGAAACATTAGCCATGCTGAAAGGAGAGTAGGGCATGCATACACAGACAAGGAAGATAGCCTTAGGAATACACATGGTGCCCACTGTTGAGATTAAGTTACCTGGACACCTAGCTTAGAATCCTTGTGAGGAGTTAGTATGTTATAAGAGTAAAAAATACAATGCAAAATGTTGAATGGATAGATCTATCTTTACCATATATAGGAGCTAATATTGGTGTGAAAAGTATGGTATAGTGAGATGGGAAAAGGATACTTTATCAAAGTCTGTCTTTTACAGGGAAATTGAGAGGTGAGAGCCTCTTGAAGGAAAGGAAACTGTATAAAAATCTATCTTGTAGACCTGAAAGAATTGTTTGGCTTTGAATATTGTTGTCCTTAAAGTACTGTGCCTCTATGTCTATAACTTTTTATTTTTATAACCACAAGTAGCTTCCAGCTGACATAAGTGCTGTGAGAGCAGAATGTATCTGGCTTGATATTCAGTTAGGTCTGCAAAAATGCTGAACTCTATGTCTAGAATAAGGTTATGCTGGAGTGGGAAGGTATATTTGGGGAAACATAAAGAGGAACAATGGGAAATTTCATAATGATCATGATGTATTACTTAAGTTGTGATATATTTCTTAAAGTCAAAAATAGAAGCCAATAATAAAGCTGCTCATGTAACCCTGGTAAGAAAAATTCTGTTAAAGTAGAAATAAAGACAGTGTGATCCATTTGGGGCCACTTTCATGCAAACCACTTTGTAGTCAATAGTTTTGCTTGAGTTGTTATCCCTTCTCTGTTTCAGGACCTGAACATAAGCTGTAGCTGGACCCCAGCAAGGGGTCTTCCCCAAGGAAAGCACACCAACTTGTCTGGTACACATGACCATCCTTGAAAATATACATATCACTAACATAGTGTGGACTGAATGTGTTGCAGTTAGTAATATTTATATGCGTACAGGTATATATACAGATATGCATGCAATAACTATTGGTATAAAAAAAGAGCCATGAAGTTGAATGAGATGGGGGCATATATGGGAGACTTCAGAAGGGGGAAAGGAGAAGGAGACATATTGTAATTATACTACTATCTCACAAATAAAATAAAAGTGACAATAAAATGTATTTTATTAAAAGAATAGAGTAGCTACGTACTATATCACTGTTTTTTATAACCCTAGTCAGAGTAAGCCTGTGTACATCAGTTACCTCTATGAAACTAGGTAGGTAGAAACAAAAATATAAGTAAAAGTTGAATGTTTAAACTATATGACATTTGATGCATTTGCTTTTATTTTATTATTTTTTCATTATTTTACATGAAGAAAGAAATCAACATAAGTTTTACAGGTATCCTAGGTTCCATTTATAAGACTGTGCTTAAAGTGGTTTTATGTGACAACTTTACTAGTGATTTCTCTTAAGAGTAGGCAGGAGTTATTAGGTTTTAGGCAGATTCACATCCAGCTGATAACCTTAAGAAAAAGAAGCTTAATTAAATCACAAAAATACAAATGTGTACTGAACAGAATTAAATTTATCCAGTTCAAAGCATAATGGACTTATACAATGGCCAAACATCCAGCTAAGGAAAGAATGAGCATCAGGTCTGCTGCTTTTAAAGGTAAATACAGAACTGAAGGCAGAAGTTTCTGTCCCACCAGCAACTCTCAAATACGCAGCAGCCACTTTCCAAATAGTTGACGCAGAGGCTTAATATTATAAGTGATCATCTAATAGCTCAGGCTTATTACTAACTTGCTCTTACATTTAATCCGTAATTCTTATCTATATCCTGCCACGTGCTATGTGACTTGTTACCTCATTTTCTATACATCTTGCTTCCTCAGCAACTCTCTGGTGTCTGATTGACCCCACCCTCCTTCTTTCCATCATTCTCCAGTTTGGCTTTCTCACCTAACTTCCTGCCCAGCCACCAGCCAATCAGCATTTTATTATTAATAATGAACATTATCCATGGCATTTTCTCCTTTTTTCCTAATTAAAAAGGAAAGTTTTAACCTTAACACAGTAAAATTATATACAACAAAAACAGTTATAATGTAAGCATTGGTTACAATATCTAGTCTAGTGGTATTTGGCAAAATTAAAGAAAATACTTTATCATCTAATCTATCTTTGTGAGTCTAAAGTTTTAAATCTAATTTACCTTTTATCATAACTAAGGAAATCTGTAACTATATTTAGTTTTTCGACTCCATCAAAGACCCCAGTAGGATATAATGTTACCTGATTAAACAGGAAGTGAATGCAAACAACTTCCAAATAATGTGAGACTTGACAGAAACAGCTGGCTGCCTGGATAATCATCCAAGTTTCCTCTGTAATATTGGGGCATCCATTTTCAGCCTACAGCCCTCGCATATCTGACAGACTTTTCAGAGAAGCAGGAAATTTGAAGGACTATCCTGCCTCGTATTGGAAAAGTTTATCAGTCTCTTACCTTTGTGTTCTGCAGAATGTCTGGAAGTTTTTTCTGTGGAGCAGGAACCCTGAAGGACCATCCTGCCTTGTGTTGTCAAAGACCTGGAGTTGCTTTCCTGGGAGTCCTGCATGTCCAGTTTATACAACATACTGTCAGGCAGTCCAGACAAGAGTGGTTTCTTACCCAAATGGCTAAACTTGTGACATTGAAATCTAATTCCATAAGGAGTATTTTCAATACCCATCATCTCTGAAGTATTTGGTGCTGTCAGGAACAGATGTGTGTCACTGTCATAAAAAGCCCTAAGTTAACAAATCATTATAAATGCCATACTCTGTAGGTCTTTGAAAGATTTAAAGAACATCTATCTATTTAAAATATAGCTCTATATGATCTGGAAAGCATGCCTAATATATCTACCTATTTGATTGTTACAAATTACTAACCACTAACCTACGTCCCTGATTAAACTATATAGTTTAAAATAATGGCTTTCACAAGCTAGAACTTCAACCCACTTTTCCAAATGAACTGCATAGGAACAATACCTCAAACAAAAATAGAAACATACATACATAGAATATGTTGCAATGAAAATAACCTTACATTTTTATCAATATACAAAAGTCCTTTACACAGAAATAGGAGCATATAGACAGTATAAAAACAATTAAATTTAAATTTGTATTGGTATACCAAAATCCATGCCAATGCAAAAATCTGAGATTAATAGTTGTCTTTTTGTCCTATATTCCTATATTCCCATAAATTATAACAAATCTTCATAACTCATGAAATAACCAAAAAACACCCATACCCACTCAAGTCTTTGGAATGTGGGCACAGTTTTCCCTAGACTATTTCCTGCTGTCTGTGGAAGAAGGCATCTTTTAGGAGTCCTGAGAAAATCTTGAGATAACGACAGAGTCCTGGGAAGACCAGCAGTAACTTTTGATGATAGATATCACCTGTCAAGGTTCAGGAGTTCTCCCTTGATCACACTTGATCCATATCATTCCCAAAGGAATCCAAAGCCTTTCATCTCCTGTAGGAACAGAAGCAAAACCTTTTCTCTAAATCATTTCTGATTTCCCTTTGGCAAATATATTTTTTTTACTTCTTTTTAAAGTTAAGACATTCCTAAGGTATCTAGATTGGTTGAATTTAGCAGTCCAGTTCACAATCCCCTGTCTCTTAACATGTAGGGTTTGCTATCAGCATTCAAAAAATTCAAAACCAACACAATATATACAGGGTTCAGACTCTGGGTATTTCCCATCTTTATGTGACTATTTTCTTTTTAGTGTCTCTTTAAAGACTTTACTATTTTTTTTAAACTTCTTTGTTACTGTCTATATGCATTTTCTTATCCTTCTTAAGCCTATGGAATTGTTAAACACACTGGAACTTCTGTAGAAGTTGTTTTTTGTTTTGTTTTGTTTTCTGTGTGGACCTCTTTTACTGTGTATCTTTTAGTCTTTTGTACCCACGTGATAAAACAAAAACAAAACAAAACAAAATACTGCTAAGCAGAGTAGCTTGGTACCTCGGTCCACTTCTAGGGTTGTGAAACTCAAACCCAAAACTCATGGCCCATTTGTTGGTGCTTGACCAGGAACTGCATTCAACCTTCCTAGAGCCAATGCTGGCACTATGGAAGGTATTTTTACTTAGGTTTTTGTTCTTACTTAATGTACTATCTGCTCAAGGACTCATCACCAGCAGAAATGCTTAAAGGGAACATATGCACTTTTTTGTAAAACTTTCTCAGGCACTATGGAAATTGGAGCTTCAAGTTGGTGTGCCAAAATGTTATTGGTTATTTTTGCTCTTTTTTTGCAGGCCCACTACCCAGCTCCCAAATAAATCACACACTCAGTCTTTTTCCTACTTAAAAATGCCTGGCCTTAGCTTGACTTACTTCTAACAATCTTTTCTTAGCTTGAAATTATCCTATCTATCTTTGGCCTTGGGGCTTTTATCTTTTTCTCATCCTGTATACCTTTTCTTTCCTTCTTATTTCATGTTTTGCTATGTAGCTGAGTGGCTGGGTGGCTGTCCTCTGAAACCCCCCTCTTTCCTCCCCCATTCCTTTTTCCTCTTCTCCCATATTTCTTCTCCTATTAATTCTTTCTGCCTGCCAGTCCTACCTATTCTTTTTCCTGCCTCACTTTTAGGCATTCTGCTCTGTATTAGACCATCAGGTGTTTTAGACAGGCATAGTAACACAGCTTCACAGAGTTAAACAATGCAACAGAAACATAAGTATTACACCTTAAAATAATATTCCTCAACACAGAACTAGTGTTTGCCACTCAACACAAGCAGAGAATGTTTACAAATAAAAGTGTGTGCATTTGTCTTTGAATATGTATGATGTTCTCAAAAGGAAACATACCATTTATTTTCCTAGTGTTAATGAGATATTCCTCTGCTATATCCTCATCTCTATTTGTTGTGGTACCATTGAAAAGTATTCAGAAAAGGCACTCAAAGCATAGTTTAGAAAAAGACATTGTATATAGGAAGGTAAAATGGGCACTCTTAAAATAGTATAAAGATTATCTGAAGCTGTCAGTTAGCACAGTGGTCTCTTCATCCATTCTCCACTTATCCCTTAATACGTCTCTCTGTGTGTTTTTCTCTCCCTCTATATGTCCCTTTGTATATCTCCTTTTCTCCTTATTTTTCTCTCTCTGTCTTCACATATATTAGAGATATGTGTATGATACATATTCATATATGTAATCATCTTAAAGTGTGATAAAGACATTCAACTACATTTTTTTTTGTAGGCACCACCCTACTTTGCACAAAGCTGCTTTAGTCTTTGTTGCCTATGTAAAGAGAAAGGAAGGAAGTCAGCTACAAGGACTGTTTCCCTTTCTTAGGAGGACAAGACCCCATGGTTTGTGTTCCCCTTTTAAGGCTCCTACTAATTTTAATTATCATCTAAAATTCCTATCTCCAAAAGCACTCAAAAGGGAGTAGAGCTTCAGTTTATCACTTTGAAGGGTCTGATAACAGTCACTATATACCTTTGTCACCATATTATCATCTCTGAAGACTGCCTAGAGCCAGGGAATTTCCTAGATGGCATATGTATTATTTTGAAATAAATAATTTTACATATAACAGGAAATGGTTATTTTTAGATAAATTTGACCTTTCTATGCAAGATGAATTGGCACTCAATATTCTCTTATGTAAAATAACATCTAATAAGAAGAAAATGAAGTTGTTAAGGAATACTTCAAAAACAAGACAAGGATCAAATTATTCCTAAGTCAAAACCTAAACTATGAATAACCGATACTATTAAAGAGAGTTTCCAGATAATGGGGGAGAAAAATGTTTCTAACCTAATTAACAATACCATGATAAAGATTCCTCAAAAGGAAAAAGTTGTGAACATTTCCTTAGCTTCATCTAATTACTGAATTTACTCAATGACTGTGGTCTTGGCCAGTTTGTAAATTTGTAATTGTCTTATGGTTTGATTCTTAAAGGTCAGTTATGGTTTTTGATTCAAGATAATGCAAACCACTAAAATTCAACCTCTGGTTAGTAGTGCTGTTGGAATTTCAGCTTTTGTGTTATTTTGAGTGAACCTGTGTAACTGTGTACTGTGCTTTCTCATACTATTATTAGTTTCACTATGTGATTGAAACGTTTAACTATTAGTTCATTGGCTGATATAATGCTGTGTCAGCAAAAAGTGACCTTTAAATAACAAAAGTATCCTAAACCACAGAAACTAGATTTACTCTCAATCTCTGTGTGTGTGTGTGTGTGTGCGAAAGAGAGAGAGAGAGAGAGAGAGAGAGAGAGAGAGAGAGAGACAGAGACAGAGAGACAGATAGAGAGAAAGGAAGAGAACGTGAGAATTGCACATACTTGCAGTTGTATATGCACACATTTATTATATGAATATTCAAGGGATAATAAACGCCAAAGGCTAATGCCATATGTCTTCCTGAGTAACTGTTCATCTTAGTTTTTTGACACAGGATCTTTTACTGGTCAATAATTTATTGGTTAAGCAAAACTGGCTGTCTGGTATCTACCACCTTAATCTCACCCTACATTGCTTATGTCAGGAAGCAATCTTTTACATTTTTAATCTATCTTTTCATGTGTAAGTGCAATCATCAACTGTTACCACAACTTACATAGCAAGACCTATACAAGCTGAGAAAACTATTCATCCCTTGTATTTATTTCCACTAAAATAAAAATTTCTAATTGTACATTATTGCCCTCTCCTTTTTTGGAGGGCATTCACTTGAGGATATACTTGAAGACATTTTCACCTAAAGCCTATCAGGACTTTTAACTCATTTTTAGAATGAAACTTAGCCTTAATACATCATGGTGACAACTTCACAAATGTATGTATATATACATACATACATAAATACATACATACATGTATATATACACACACATATATATATATACATATATATTCATACATACTATGTACATAAAATTTCAAATATAATATATTTTATTTACACAGTTTTAATCTCATTTAGGAGATCAAAAAGAATTGATCTAAGAAAAATGTAACCAAAGAAATGTTGGAACAATTATCTAAAAGTATGTTGTGAATAAAATAAAATGCTTAAAATTGCTTTCAAATCCAATGACATCCAATTTGAAAAACATATTTACACTAATAAACTAAAAGCATCTTTATTCTTTTCTTGTTTCTACTGAAAATATATTATTTTCTCATACATTTTATCCTGATTATGGCTTCTCTTCCCTCTTCCCCTCCCACACCCTTCCTTCCTCCTCTCCTCTATGTCTCTCATTAGAAAAGAAAAGGTTTCTGAGAGATAACAACAAAACATAACAAAATAAAATAAAATAAGAGGAAACAAAACATTTCATGTCAAAATTGGACATGACAAACAGGACTAAAAGAGTCCCAAGTGCAGGCTGCAGAGTCTAAATTGTTTTCACAGTCCGGAGTCCCACAGAAATACAAAGCTAAGAGCTGTAATATGTATGCAGAGTCCTGGTGTGGACCCATGTAGCCCTGGTGCTTTCTGCTTCAGTCTCTGTGAATGCATATGTACCTTGCTTAGTTGACTGAGAGGGCCTTGTTTTCCTGATGTCTTCTATCCCTTCCAGCTCTTATACTCTTCCTGCTTCCTCTTCCTCAGGATCACCTGAGCTCTGAGGGAGGGATTTAATTGAAACCTCTATTTACAGTCCGTCCCCCATAATATCTGACTATGGAAATCTGCATCTGCTCTCATCTACAGCAAGGAAGCATCTCTGATGATGACTGGATAAGGCACTTGACTACGAATATAGCAGAATATCATTAGGCATCATTTTGTTGGTCTTCATTCTTTCTTTCTTTCCCTTTTCTGTTTAGACAAGTAATACTGAGTTTTGCCCTAGGTCTCTGCCCAAGTATGGTGGGGTTTCAGTTCCTTCTCATGGAAAGGCCCTTAATTGGTTGGCTACTTTCATAAGTGGTGGGTTACCATTGCCCTAGCATATTTTGCAGGCAAGAGAAATTGTAGGTCAAAACATATAAAAACTCATACAGGCAAAAAATCTCTCAAGGAAGACTTTTAAACAGCTCTGGGAAAATTAAAATATTTTTTTCTAATCTTAGAAGACAAAGTCAATGTTGAGCAATATTCATGCATAACCAGCCACATAGTTCTGAAAGTCAAGTCATTCTGGCTGTGCTAATGAGAAAAATCCTTCTGATGAACTGTTTAATTGGGTTTAACAAGGCTGTTTATAGCTAATCCTAAATGCACTAATAAGAAACTGAAGGGCTATACTCAATGTTAGTTTTAGTCCCTTTAGATCTGGCTCATAATTACAGTTTGCTCTTTAATTATTCTGCTTCTCATTTTCAATTTATGACTAAGACCAACAGCATGCCCTGGAGACTCCAAGTGCTGAGGTGGACAGGAATAAAACAGAGGACAGCAATTCCTTTGGCCAACTGGCCCAGGTGGTCAATACAGATTTTTGTTTTGTTTAATTGTAAACAAATTGTTCAGAATAAACACAAGGGTCATGTTATTTAAGGAAACTACAGTCTATCTTCTAAAATGCAGACAAGAATAATATTTTAAAGGTATTTCTAATATATTTTGTTTTGATTCCAGTCATGAAAAAACTCTAAGATCCTCATATCATTATGCACTGTATTAAAATATCAAATCTGGAAAATTCTGGCACTATGATGTTAGAAAATACTATTAAAATACACATGTTAAGGTCATTATATAGTTAATACTGATAAACTATAGTACCAGGTCTAAGAATTATTTTGGAATTAATTTAAATTATTCATTTAACAATGCCTGGTACATTGAAGGCTTTAGAATTCATGTAAGATATCATGACCATTACCCAAAACATCATGTTTCCGTGAGAACTGGGCAATTTTGCTAATTCTCAGTTTGAGTTATCCTCAGTTGGCATCATACCTCTTTCCAAAGAGATGAGAGAGATACATACCTAAGACATTGTTTCCAACTAAAATTAGCAAATTCTGTGAGGAATATCAAATAGTATTTATTACTTCAAAGCATTTTGATTCCCATCACAGGTGCTATGTTACTTAGGAGAGCCATTGTTTTTCTTGACACACTTTCTTGAAATTCAGTGATGGTATCAAAAAGACTCATATTTGTAATATCTATCTCAAATCAGTATCAGTTAATTATAGTATAGAGGAAACATAAGTCAGAAATCACAGTGTGATGGAGGTGGAGGTGGCTACTTCACACATTTAAGATTGTTTTGACCTTAATAGCAACTTTATAGGTAAATAAGTTACATGAAACTATGTTTCAGATAGAGAAAGAAATACTACAAAACAGTAAGCATTGCTGCCTGGGGGCCAGCCTTCAGACAGCTCAGGGCTCAAAGGGAAATCTACAGCATTGGTGCATACTAGTCTTTTCCATCTGAATGTGTTAGGGAAAAAGACACTCATTTACTCTTTTGATGGTTCCCTTCAGACCTTTTCTTTATTCTTCTTTTGCATTCTCTATTCTTTATTTTTCTGGTGATTTCCTTCTCTCATTCATGATGTTTTCATTCTAATTCTTATTCTTGATGTTTTCATTCTAGCCTATTTTAACTCACTCTAATTCTATCTCTATTCTTTTCCTTATAGCTTATATACCCCAGCTGAACATTTTAGGCAATATAAAGATTATGATGTGGTTACACTCTGTTTTTCAAGTGAATGACAATAATGAATACAAAACAAACTGTAAAAAAAAAAACCAGCATGTTTTTCCATATCCCTTATATGATTACATATAATATAATATTACATTAATATAATAATTTACATATTACAGATAAAAACAAAATAGCCCAAGAACTCATATACATTGATACACAAGCAACTTGTTATAGATTAACCATGTAAGCAAAAGAGATATTCTTCTCAGTCAGGTTTTTTACTGCCAGGCTGCATTTCAAAGTTACAAAGAAAAGGCCAATTACTTTATTACTTATCTTGAAAGGTAATCTTATAAGGAATCTTAAAGGAATCACAAACCTAAACTTTCATATGAACAAGAATCAATTGGCTCTACTTTAAATCTTTAGGGTTTATACCCACTCATCAATAGTTTTGTATATCAGGAGATTGAGGGCAGAAATATGTATAAATTATTAATCATCACGTTTGGTCATCAACTAATTCTAGCAAGAAAAGTGCATCAGCAAATAGTAAATGGGCTGCTTTATTCTTTTTCCATGATCTTAAAGAGTTCTACCTTCAACTATTTGCCTTTCTAAAACTTTATATTATCTTTTTTGGGATTTTCACCTCAAAGCTATTTGAAGACAACATCTTAGTATAATTGTAAGTTATTTTAAAAGCCTGTTTCAGCTATTACACACTCTGAAACATGTGAACACATCTCCCAATTTTAAAGTTAGAAGAATTTAAGCTAGCTGAGCTAACTGGGGCTCAATTATTTTCTTAACCACAGTCTATATGGCTTCTCAATAAAAACTCGCATCTTATTGCAGTATGACACTTCCTCGTTTATATTTTTAATCATCAAAACTCTATTTACACTAACATTATTATCATCATTTAGACAATACAGATTAGTAATAAATCCTCTTCATAGAAACCTACAAGTAAAAGTACCCAGTAGAACGGGATGTTTCTGTGTGATAAGCACACTGCATTACATATAGTGGGGAACCTCTCCACACCCAATCACACAATTCAAGATACAAGAGAAAGATAGCAGCAGCAAACATCTAAAGGCACAGCAGAAGCAAAAGACACTCCAGAGTCTGGGGTCTCAGGGACCTTACCTGTCTGAGACTGACCCACCATAGAGTTTCCTCATGGTGGGCTGAAACCTTGAACCTCAATTGCCACCAACTGCTCTTCTGACATGGCTACTGGCAAATAAATGTACCCTTAATTGTGATTATGCTGACTATCACATATGTTTGACCTCTTGGTGTGAATAATGAACTAGGTTTATAAGATTATTAGGACAGTATAAGGTTGTTAGAAATTGATGGGACAATATTGTTTATATCAAAACAAACAGAAACAGCCTGCAAATGACATAGGAGAATATATTATAACATGATAGCCATAACTTCTAGCAAAAGCATGATTACAGAATCAGCCTTTTTATAACTCACACCAGTTGCCCATTGAAATCCTGAATGGGTATCAATAGTGTGGTGTATATATTACAATTTTCCAAATTCTACAGAACGAAACACATCTATCTGCCAGATTTCATTTCTCTAAGTACTCTTAGGGTAATATCCTCCTGGTAGTGGAGTTTGATTGTCAAAAGAGCAAGTAGAATATTTCCTTATAATTTCCTTGGCTTGTTGCTAGATCATAGAAAAATCCTTTTTTTAAATCTTACTGTTGACATGATGGTATTTTTTAATAAAATTTTGAGGCCTCTAGCACATTTCCTATCAATAGTTTATCAATCTCATCATTACCTTGTACTAGACGGCCTGGCAGACCCGTATGGAATCAGATGTGAGACATATATGAGGGGTGGTTTCTATTCCTGATTGTGTCTTATAACTGAATAAATAACAAAGTTAAATCTGACTCACTGGGGATAAATTCTGCTATTTCAATATGGAAGACCACTCTTTCAGTATACTTAGAGTCAGTAACTATGTTGAGAAATTGCATAAAATCCATTAATATCATCAGAATAGCATATAATTCTAATATTTAGACAGAATTATAAGGACTTTGAACTACTTTACTTAAATTTTCTTATTTGTAACCTGTCTTTCCTTGTTTGTCTATATCTGTATAAAATGTACGAACTCCAGATATTGTTGTTGTTGTTTTTTCCCATGAATGCATGGCAGGATCCACTTAGCTCTCTTTATAAGATTAATTCTAATACTTTTAGAATATTGTTGTTAATGTCTCCCAAAAAGACTAATGGAAGCTCTTTGCTAAGGTTCACTTTCTGTTCGTAATTTGGCAATTTTATCATGAGTTAAAGGTACTACAATGTCTGTTCGGTCTATTCCTGCTAATTAATGAAGTCTCATTTTTTCTTTTAACATCATCTCAGAGATCTCTTCCACATAAGTTTTTAATTTTTTACTCTGTTTATTTGAAATATTCATTCCAATATAATATCTTCCCTCTGCATAAAAACTCCTGTAGGAGAATGCTTAGAGGGGAAAATAACCAAAATGCAATCCAGCTTTGGAGTCACATGATCCACATGTGCATCCTCCATTTTCTTTTCTACCAAAGCCAATTCTCTCTCAGCTTCAGCTGATAATTCTCCTGTACTATTTAAGTCATTGTCACTCTCTGAGGTTTCGAACAAATTACTCAGTTAGTCAATTTTTACCTCAATAGCTGCCCATAGACTAGAAATGTCTTTGAATAATCTTTGAAAGTCATTAAGGGTTCATAATCTATTTCTCCTAATTTGCATCTTTTAGGGTCTAATTTTTTGTAGACCTATTTTATATCCTAAATAATTAATAGAATTGTCTCATTGTATCTTTTCAGGAGCAATTTGTAATCCCCAACAAGGCAAAATTTTCTTTACTTCTTTAATCATTCTTTCAAGGTATCTGCATTTGAATTAGCTAGTAAACTATCATCAATGTAATGATAAATTATTTACCTAGGTAATTGTTTATGTATTCATTCCAATGGCTGTTGTACAAAATATTGGCACAAGGTTGGGCTATTTAACATTCCCTGTGGGAGAATCTTCCATTGATATCTCTTGACTATCTGGGAATTATTATAAGTAGGTACTATGAAGGCAAATATTTCTCTGTCTTTTTCTTGTAAGGGTATTGAGAAAAAATATTCTTTTAAATCACTAACTATAAGAGGCCATCCTTTAGATAACAGAGCAGGAAAAGGAATTCCAGATTGTAGAGAACTTATTGGCTGAATTACCTTGATAATTTCTCTTAGATCTATTACCATTCTCCACTTACCAGATTTCATTTTAATAACAAATACAGGAGAATTCCAAGGGCTATGCTGAGCATTTAATTGCTCTTGTACAAGCTGTTTTAAGGCCTGTAGTTTCTCTGTTGTTAAAGGCTACTGCTGAACCCATATAGGCTTGTCTGTTACCCATTTTAAAGAGAAGGCTGTTGGTATCTTTGAAAGATGAGCAGCTGTTGTGTCCTCTTCCTTTACTATTTGGATTGTCAGTGATTATTCTTTATTATACTTTCTAGTATTTTTCCCAGAAATATATGTTAGTTTATGATTTGTTTCTGAGATTGGAGTAATGTTAATCTGGAATAATAAATTCTTAGCTATATTAGCCATATATGGCTTTAATTTTCCTCTCTCTCCTTCTGGCCCTATACATTCAACTCATCTTGTGCTCAGTTTCCCTTGAGATAATTTTCCATCCCTAAGAGCTGAGCTGAACATTTACATCCTAAAGAGGCCAATTTGGATGTTAAAATTCTGGTGAAATTATCATTAGATCTGCACCTGCATCTACAAGACCTTCTATAAGAATGCTTTATTGGTATTTTTATTTTCGGTCTTTGTTCATTTATAGAAGTTTTCAAAAAAAAATCACTTAATATTTTCTCCTTACTGTTTTGTTCTCTCTTCCATATCTTCTCTATCACCCCAAGCAGTATGGTTTTCTGCAACAGGCATTTGGTTATTTAATTGCTCTGGGAAGCAATTTCTTCTATGATGACAGGAAAGGACTAAACTGAATTTGCCATTGGAACCTGCAAGAGATCCCTCAGGGAGTTTCCATTAGCAAAGGCAAAGAATTACCTTGTCCCTTGTAGATTTACATTTGTAAGCCTCATGTTTGTCTTTACCACACCTTGTGCATATTCCAGAAGGTAGGGGCATTCTGTTGGGATTATTCCTTGACAAAACATTGTTTCCAGGAAACCCTGTTTACAGTCCTTCTGTAGGTGACATTGGCAACCACATTTGAAGCAGAAGACATTAGTTTTTTGTTGTTTATTTTTTTTAAATCTCTGGAAATCACCTCTCCTATTCAAGTATCATCATGGTCATTAGAGTCAACATTATTTGTATCTCAGATCCATTCTTCCAAGGGTTTTGATCTTGCCTTTATCAACCAATTACCTTTTTTCAATGTGCATTAGTATTTTCAATAGCCAGAGATTCAGTTATTATCTGTCTAGCTTCTCAATTAGGTATCATTCTATTTACTGCTGAAGACAGTAAGAAATCCATGAAGCGTTTTTTTTTGGGGGGTCGGTGGGGTGGGGGCTGTATAACTTTTATAAATGACTCAATTCTTTCCTACTTTCTCATTTCTGTCTCAAGCATTCAAGGTTGCCATGTGGCATAAATTTAGGTGTGGTTATCATATAAAGATTGTCTTTGTATATCAGCATTATTGTCTTCTCCAAAAAGTTGATCATGGGAAATTTCCGTACCTCTAGCTCTACATCATTGTTCTATTGTCTTAGCCTCCTCTTTCCACTAGGTCCTCCATTATAACTGGGTTCCAGTCTCTAAAACAGCAGTAACCAAATCTTTCTAGTCTTGAGGGATAATTCTATTACAAGTTGACCATGAGTTTAACATCTGCTTTATAAACAGAGAAAGCACACCATATGTGCTCTGGGATATCTTTCTGTATGCTGTAAATATATGTTGTTCCAATTGGTTAATAAATAACCTGCCTTGGCATATGGCAAGGCAGCTTAGAGGCAGGCAGGAAATCCAAGGAGAGAGAAAGGAAGGAGAAAGGAAGAGTCTAGAGAGACACCAGCACCACCAGAAGCAAGATGTGAAAGTACTGGTAACCCACGTCCATGTGGCAACTTATAGATAAATAGAAATGGGTTAATTTAAGACATATGAGCTAGCTAGCCAGATACCTGCTATAGTCCATACAGTTTGTAAATAATATAAGCCTCTGTGTGCTTACTTGGGTCAGAGTGGCTACGGGACTGCAGGTAAGAAAGATTTGTCTGTACTGTGGGGGTCCAGGCAGGAACTGAGAAAAATTCCAACTATACATGTGAGACTATAAATTCCTTGAATCTCCTCAAATCTAACAGCTTGTACACAGCCTTGAGTATTTGCCAGTTCCTGTAAGGACAGATGAAGGTTAGATGTTTGAAAGCTTTAGACTTTTCTCTGTAACTATATAATGCAAGGCTGAGATAGGTTTATCTTTAAATTCTGTCTGGGTATGAATATCTCTATGATCTGTTTTATGATCATGGTGGCTCACAACCATCTGTAATGAGATCTGGTGCCCTCTTCTGGCATGTAGGAATATATGCAGACAGAATGTTGTATATGTAATAAAGAAATAAATCAGAAAAGAAAAGTGATCAAACAAATAATATTCATAATTGACATTGTATAAATCCCAGCAACATTAATTATTCTCTCATTTAATTGTTCAATTTTCAGACCACCTAATGTGTTATCAAACAGACATCAAATTCCCTCCCTTGTAAAAATGTTTCTCATTTTTTAATGTGGAAAAAAACTTTTTTAACTAATTTCTCCCTTTAAGAAATCTTAATTGACTCACCAACACTGCTGACTATGCAGAACAATAGAAGCCTGAGGGAGCTTCAAGGCAGCTACCTAGTGTGTTAGCAGTCTGAGATGGGGATCCAGAAAGAGACCACAACCCATCAGGAGAGGAGAAGCCAAAGAGACTCCAGCCCACATTGGGTGGAGACTCTGGCCATGTGCAGCTTGAGCCTGAGCTGCAGGCAAGTGGCTTTTTCATGAATTCTTGCCACAAATGTTAGGTCACCAGATGTAACACAAATTGCTAAACAGTCTTAAAAAACAAACAAACAAAAAAACAAAAAAAAACCAAAAACAAACCCAGAGCCAGATATTGGAGTGAAAGCTGAATGATCAGAGGAATATAAAAAGCCTGCCACAAGTTCTTACTACTAGGAAATCCTCAGCCTAAGAAAACTACTTTGTGTATCCCCATGCCTTATATACCATTTTATGTCCTGCCATCTAATGTTCTCTCTCTGTCCAGCTACATCACTTCCTCTTTCCACCCAGCTCTGTCACTGCCTGTATGTCTGTACAGACCTCAAAAACTATATGGTTAATTAGTGCTGGTATTAAATACATATGCCACCATGCCTGGCTCTCTTTCCAGTGTGGCCTTGAAATCACAGAAATCTAGATAAATCTCTGCCTCCCAAATGCTAGGATTAAAGGCATGTGCTACCACTGCCTGAACTCTATATTTAATATAATGCTTGGCTTTGTCCTCTGATCCCCAGGTAAGCTTTATTTGTTAGAGCACAAATAAAATATCACCACAATCACTGGTAATTAATATCCCTTAATATCAATGTACTTAATTTGCTTATAAAAAGACACAGGCTAACAAAATGGATATGAAAACAGGCTCCATCATTCTGTTGCATACAAGAAACATACCTCAATATCAAAGATCGACACTACTTTAGAGTAAAGGGTTGGGAAATGTCTTTTCAGTTAAATGGAATTAAGAAGCAAGCTGGTGTAGCTATCCTAATATCTATCAAAATAGACTTCCTACTAAAATTAATCAAAATAGATTGAGAAGGACATTAAATATTTATCACAGGAAAAATCCATCAAGATGAAGTCAATTCTGAACACTTATGTCCCAAATACAAGGGATTCACATATTTAAAAGAAACATTACTAAAGCTTAAATTGCACATCAAATCCCATACACTACTAGTAGGAAACACCAATACCAAACTCTCACCAATGGACAGGTCTGCCAAACAGAAACTTAACAGAGAAATAAGGGAACTAAGAGACGTTATGACTCAAATGGACTTAATAGGTATCTACAGAACATTCCACCCAAACACAAGAGAATATACTTTCTTCTCAGCACCCCATGGAACTTTTTCTAAAACTGGCCACATATTCAGTCACAAAGTCAATCTCAACAGATACAAAAAAAAAAAAAAATGGAATAACCTCCTGTATTTTATCTGACCACCATGGCTTAAAGTTAGAATTCAAAAACACAAATTACAGAAAGCCTACAAAATTATGGAAAATGAATAATGCTCACCTGAATCACCACTGGGTCAAGGAAGAAATAATATAAATTAAAGACTTCATAGAATTCAAGGAAAATGAATGTACAATATACCCAAACTTATCAAAAACTATGAAAGCAGTACTAAGAGGAAAGTTCATAGTTCTAAATGCCTGCATAAAGAAGTTGGAGAAATCTCACACTAGTGACTAAATAGCACACCTGAAAGCTCTAGAAGAAAAAGAAGCAAACTCACCCAGGAAAATTAGATGCCAGGAAATAATCAAATTGAGAGCTAAAAATCAATAAAATAGAAACAAAGAGAACAGTACAAATAATCAACAAAAAAAGAGTTTGTTCTTTAAGAAAATTAACAAGATAGACAATCCCTTATCCAAACTAACTAAAAGGCAGAGAGAGAATATCCAAATTAACAAAATCAGAAATGAAAAGGGGGACATGACAACTCACAATGAGGAAATCCAGACAATCATCAGGTTGTGCTTCAAAAACTTTTATTCCACAAAATTGGAAAATATAAAAGAAATGGACACTTTTCTGGATAAGTACCATACACTAAAATTAAATTAAGACCAAATAAACAGTTTAAATAGACCTAAAACTCCTATGGAAATAGGAGTCATTAAAAGTCTCCCACCTAAAGAAAAGCCCAGGGCCAGATGGTTTCAATGGAGAATTCTACCAGAATTTCAAAGAATACCAATACTCCTCAATACTAATACCAATAGTCCTCAAATTGTTCCACATAATAGAAACAGGAGGAACATTGCCAAACTCTTTTTATGAGGGTACAGGTACCCTGACACTCAAGCAACACAAAGATGTAACAAAGAGAGATAATTACAGACCATTCTCCTTCATGAACATTGATACAAAAATAGTCAATAAAATAATAGCAAACATAATCCAAGAACACATCAAAAAAGCTGTCCACCATAACCAAGTACGCTTTATTCCCAAGATGCAGGAATTGTTCAACATACAAAAATCTATCAATGTAATAAATAATATAAACAAACTGAAAGAAAAAAAACACATGGTCATATCATTAGATGATGAAAAAATCCTTGGACAAAATCCAACCTTCATGATAAAGTTCTTAGAGAGATCCAGAATACAAGGAACATACCAAAACATGGTAAAGGAAATTTACAGCAAGCCGATAGCCAACATCAATTAACTGGAGAAAACCTCAAAGCAATTTCACTAAAATCAGGAACAAGAAATGACTGTGCACTCTCCCCATATCTATTCAATATAATACTTGAAGTTCTAGCTAGAACAATGAGACAACAAAACAAAATCAAGGAGATACAAATTGGAAAGGAAGAAGTCAAACTTTCACTCATTGTGCATAATATGATATTCTATATAAGTAACTCCAAAAATTCTACCAAAGAACTCTGACAACTGTAAGCGCTTTCAGTAATGTGGCAGGATACAAGATTAATTCACAAAAATCAGTAGTCTAATATACAAATGATAAACAGGCAGAGAAAGAAATCAGAGAAACATCACCCTTTACAATAGGTACAAATGAGATAAAATACCTTTGGGGTAACTCTAACCAAACAAGTGAAAGACCTGTATGACAAGAACATTAAGTTCTTGAAGAAAGAAATTGAAGAATGAATCAGTATCCTATGCTCATTGATAGGTAGAACAAATATAATAACAATGGCAGTCTTACCAAAAACAGTGTACAGATTCAATGCAATCCCCATCAAAACCCAAACCCAAGTCTTCACAGACCTGGAAAGAACAGTAATCAACTTCTTTTATTTATTTTTTTAAATTATATTTGTCTTTTAATTTTACATATCAGCCATGGGTTCCCCTGTCTTGCCACCTCCCGCCCCCACACCCCCACCCCCACCTTCCCCCTAGACCCTCCCCTCCATTCCTACCTCCTTCAGGGCAAAAACTCCCCTGAGGATTCAGCTCAACCTGGTAGATTCAGTCCAGGCAGGTCCAGTCCCCTCTTCCCAGGTTGAGCAAAATGTCCCCACATATGCCCCAGGTTCCAAACAGCCAGCTCATGCACTAAGGACAGGTTCTTGGTCCCACAGCCTGGGTGCCTCCCAAACAGTTCAAGTTATTCAATTGTCTCACTTATCCAGAGGGCCCGATCCAGTTGGGGGCTCCAGAGCTTTTGGTTCATAATTCATGTGTTTCCAGTAGTTTGGCTGTTTGTCCCTGTGCTTTTTCCAAGCTTGGTCTCAACAATTCACCACACTCTTACAGTCCCTCCTCTTTCTCAACAATTGGACTCCTGGAGCTCTACCTGGGGCCTGGCCCAGGATCTTTGCATCCACTTCCATCAGTTATTAGATGAGAGTTCTAGCAGGACAGTTAGGGTGTTGGGCCATCTGATCACCAGACTAGGTCAGTTCCAGCTTTCTCTCGACCATTGCCAGTAGTCTACAGTGGAGGAATCATTGTGGATGTCTGGCGACCTTTTTAGCACTTTGCTTCTTTCTGTTCTCATGTGGTCATCATTTATCATGGTGTGTTATTCCTTGTTCTCCCTTTATGATCTTGATCCAGCTGGGATCTCCTGCTCCCCTAAGCTCCCTTTCCCTCGAACCTTGCCCTTCATTACCCCCACTCTTGTCCAGGTTGCTCATGTAGATCTCATCCATTTTTCTGTCATTGGGTGATCTGCCTTTCTTAGGGTCCTGTTTTCTAGGTAGACTCCCTGGAGTTGTGAGTAACAGTCTAGTCATCTTTGTTTTATATATAGTATCCTCCTAAGTGAGTACATGCCATGTTTATCTTTCTAGAAAATCAGAAACCCCAGGATAGTTAAAACAATACTTTACAATAAAGTTACCTCTGGAAGCATCACCATCCCTGACTTCAAGCTCTATACTTAGAGGTATAGTAATAAAAACAGCTTGGTATTGGCATAAAAACATACATGGTGACCAATGGAATTGAATTGAAGATCCTGACATTAATCCACATACCTATGAACACCTGAATTTTTACAAAGAAGCCAAAACTGTACAATGGAAAAAAGGAAGCATCTTCAACAAATGGTGCTGTCATAATTGGATGTCAACATGTAGAAGATTGCAAATAGATCACTATCTTTCACCACGCACAAAACTCAAATCCAAGGGGATCAAATACCTAAAAATAAATCCAGCTACACTGAACCTGATAGAGGAGAAAGCAGCAAGTAGCCTAGAATACATTGTCACAGGAGACCACTTCCTGTTTATAACAGGAACAGCACAGACACTGACACCAGCAATTGATAAATGGTACCTCCTGAAACTGAGAAGTTTCTTCAAGGCAAAGAAATGGTAAAAAAAAAAAAAAAAAAGGCAAAACAACAGCCTAGAGAGTCACAAAGGATCTTCACCAACCCCACATCTTAAAGAGGGCTGATCTCCAAAATATATAATGAACTCAAGAAAGTAGACATCAAAATACCAAACAATCCAATTTAAAAATGTGCTACAATATAGCTATTTCCTATCTTCTAATCCCCCAACCTTCTAATATTCCCCCTTCATTCTCTCTCAAATTAATGCCTCCTCTTACTTTCATTATTTCTGTCACTTGTATGTATACATAGATGAATACATACATGAGTACAACCTGATGAGTCTCTTTAGCGTTGCTGGTATATATGGTTTCAGAGTTAACCACTTGTTGGATAACCAAGCTTGTGCCTGGGAAAGACTAATTCTCCTTTTTTTTTTTTTTAACCAGGTTTTGTTGCCTGAAATTCTTTGTCTAGGAGCAGGAACACTTGAGACTACCCTTTTCCATACTGGCATGTCAAGTATTATCATTGTTCAGATTTTGCTTAGACAACAGCATGATTGAGACATCATGAGTGTAGCTCCTCTGTCATTTCTAAGAAATGTAATCTCACAGAAGTCTTCTTGGTTCTCTGGTTCTTATAATCTGTCCACTCCTCTTCCTCAGTGTTTCCTGAGCCCTAAGTGATGGATTGTGCTGTAGGTGTATTTTTATGTTTTAATCATTGTGTTTTTCCTATATTATCATAAAAATTTCATTTTACCTTATTACTATAGGGAGATTAACTTTTTTGATAGCAAAAGGTTTATTATTTATTTTTTTAAATTTTTTTTTATTTTAAAAAGTTTTTTTTTTTTTTCCCTTTTACATACCAACCCATTCCCCATCCATCCTCACAGAGGGCAAGGCCTCCCTTGGGTAGTTAACACAGGTTGGAATACCATGTTGGGGCTAGACCTAGGCCCTCCCTCCTGGATCAAGGCTGAGTAAGCATTGCACTATAAGGAATGGAGTCTAAAAAGCCAATTTGTGTACCCGGGGTAAGTCCTGGTTCCATTGCCAGGGAACCCACAAACACATCAAGCCATGCAACTTTCACTCACATTTGGAGGGCCTAGTTAGGTCCTATGCAGGCTCTCCAGCTGTCAGTCCAGAGTCTGTGAGCTCCCGTTGTCATGGTTCATCAACTTCTGTGGTTTTTCCCATCATGATTCTGACCCTTGGCTTTTATAATCCTTCCATCCATCCTTCTTTCCTTCCTTCCTTCCTTCCTTCCTTCCTTCCTTCCTTCCTTCCTTCCTCTCTTCCACCAAACTCCAGGCCAAGTGCTTGACTGTGAGCTCCATATCTGCTTCCTTCAGTCACTGGATGTAGGTTCCATGATGACAATTAGGGTAGACAACAATCTGAGTGCAGGGGAAGGCTAGTTCAAGAACCTTCTCTGGCATTGCTATGAGTCTTGAATAACTGCATTTATTCTACTTAAAAAAAAGAAAGAAAAAAACCTTTGAATCATTGGGAGAAGATTATTTTCATATGAAATGGTTTCAGAATTTTTCCTTTCCTACTGTCAGGAAATTATGACTTCTACTTCAACAAGGAGGCTGATTGATGACCCCAGAAAATATTCATCCCAGATACTTGATTTCACTTCTAGTCTTGTGTAGAAATACAAAACCCATGTAAAGCCAAAAAAATATTGAATATATTCAAATAACTTTCAATTTTCTATCAAACATATTTTTCTTTCTCAAAAAGTCTAGTTTTCAATGAGTCATTTGGTCTTCTGGTATATTTGCCTGTTTTGTTGCATAGCTTTGTATGAGGCTCTATCTTATAAAGTATGGTGTACTACATAAATTTATGATCTCTTCTACTCAGTAAGAATTTATATAAGTATGAAAATTATGTTTTAATATAAGTTATTTGTTTGCACTTTGGAAAAATGGGCTACAGCTCTAAACAGAGAATTCTCAACAGAAGAATCACAAATGGACCAAATTTAAGGAATTGCTCAACATCCTTAGTCATCATGGATATGCAAATCAAAAGAACTCTGAGATACTGTCTTACACCTGTCAGAATGGCTAAGATCAAAAACACTGATGACAGATTCTGTTGAAGAGGATGTGGAATATCCTCTGCTGTTGGTGGGAGTGCAAGCATGTACAATCCCTCTGGAAATCAGTATGGAAACTTCTCAGATAATTGAGAATCTATATACCTCAAGACCCAAGGATACCACACTTGGGAATATACTCAAGGGATGTCCATTCATACCACAAGGACACATGCTCACCTATGTTCATAGCAGTATTATTCATAATAGCCAGAACTGGGAAACAACCTAGATGTCCCTCAACCAAAGAATGGATAAAGGAAATGTGGTACATATGCACAATGGGGTATTATGCAGCTGTAAAAAACAATAACATCATGAAATTTGCAGGCAAATGAACAGAACTCAAAAATATCTTCCTGAGTGAGGTAACTCACACTCAGAAAGACAAACATGGTATGTACTCACTCATAAGTAGATGCTAGACATAAAGAAAGGATAATCATTCCACAGCTCCAGAGTAGGAAATAAGCATGGCCCTAAGAGTGACATACAGATTACCTTGGGAAGGGGAAACAAAGATCACCATGAGTAAACTGAGGATGAGGGAGGGCAATAGAAGGAAGCTGATGGGGGATGAGAACATGAGGGAATGGGATGGTTGAGCTGTGGGAGGCACAGAGTGGGAGAAAAAATTTTGATAGAGGGAGACTTCATGAGGTAAAGGGAGAAACCTGGTGCTAGGGAAATTTCCAGGAATCCATAAGTGTGACCCCAGATTAGACTACCAGCAATATCAGTGAGGGTACCTGACTGAACTGGCCCACTCTGGTAATCAGATTGGTGAGTACCCTAACTGTCATCATAGAACCTTCATCAAGTAACTGATGGAAGCAGATGCAGAGATCTACAACTAAGCACCAGACTAAACTCAAGGAGTAGAGTCAAAGAGTCAATGAGCAAGGGAGGTCAAGATCATGATGTGGAAATCTACAAAAACAATTGAAATAAGCTCATAGGAACTCAAATACTTTAGACTGACAGCTGTGGAACCTGCATGGAACCAGAGTAGACCCTCCACATAAAGGAGGCAGTTTCGTAATTGAGACTTTTGAGTGCCCTCTGGCAGTGTAATCAGGATCTATCCCATTATATGATCTGGCTTTCTTGGTCCCATTACCTTGATAAGATAAGGTCCATGGAATCATGTGTTTCAGAAGAACATAAAAACTTCCATGATTCCATGAAAAATCTGGAATCCCTTACAAGAGAAGAGGTTTACTCCCTGGAACAGACCCTAGGTGCTCGTTTACAAGCCCTGGAGGAAACTCTAAATAAACATGACAAGGGACCTAATAAGCAGAAGGGCAAGACCATACAGGTTGTAACATCTCCAAATGGCTCTCATACAATGGCTTATCCTGTTATCATCCATGAGAAGCCAGCAGATGACACACACCCCGAGCCATATGCGACATATACATTACAACCAATTTCAACAAGGGACTTTAAAAATATAAAGGAAGCAGTAGTTACATATGGGATACACTCCACATACATAAAACAGATGTTAAATGCGTGGTCTACCTCACATAGAATCATTCCAGATGACTGGCATCAGTTAATTTCAGCTGTTCTAGAATATAGCCAGCAGTTACAGTGGAAAAGCTGGTTGAGAGAAGAGGCAAGAAATTTAGAACAACAAGGTAAACTCAGAGGTTTTGAGATCTCCCAAGATCAAATACTTGGTGAGGGATGTTTCGCTGACAGGAATGTACAAGCCATTTATGATGAGCATACAATATCCCTATGCCGTACAGCAGCTCTAAATGCTTGGGAAAAAATTCCAGAACCTGGAAAAGCAACTGAGGTATACACAAAGATATTTCAGGGACCACATGAACCCTTCACTGATTTTTTACAAAGGCTGAACACAGCTATAACAAAAGCTGTATCAGATAAAGAATTAAGAAAAGTATTAACTGAGTCCTTGGCATTCGACAATGCTAATGCAGAATGCAAAAGAATACTTACACCATTAAAGATCAGATCAGCTCCTTTGGAAGAATGGATTCAGTATACTAATAGTGTTGAATCTCTTAACTACAGTAATGAGGCTTGGATAGGAGAGACAAATCCCAGAGGTGTAAGAAGGCCCCGTGGTACCAAATGTTTTAAATGTGGTACACCAGGTCATATAAGTAAAAACTGTACATGGGGTAATCCTAGAAGTAATACTCCTTCTAGGAATAGCCTAAACAGAAGACCCCAACCACCTCCTGGATTATGTAGAAGATGTGGCAAAGGCCGACACTGGACCAGTGAGTGCAGATCAAAAATAGATATACGAGGCAACCCTTTAGTAGCAGGAGCAAGGGGATGTGTTCTGCCTCAACTGAATGTACCAGGCTTTCTGCTTCCCCTATGGGAGAACTTATCCTTTTGGAAGAGGATATGAAGAGCGGATCAGGGAAAGTTAAGTGGGGATGGAAGGAGTGGGAGGAAAGATGAGAAGGGATCTGTGGTTGATATGTAAAATGAAATAAAAATAAAAAAAGAAAGAAAATGTGTTCAAGTGTCAGTTGACATTGTCATTGTATAGGTCTTGTTCAGACAACAATGTTTAGATTTCATGAAAATCCTCTGTTTTCCATGGAGGAAACTCACAGAAAACATTCCCATCATCTCTCTCTTATGAATTTTTGTGCCCATCTTTGGTGATATTGCCCAAGGCTTAGTGTGTAGGAATTGTATTGTGCTTGTATTACAGGATTCTGGGCATCCCATGGTCAGTTATTCTCTGCATTTTGTAGTTTTCTGTGAGTCTCTTTGTGTGTTTCTTTAATGACAGGTGGGAGCTACATTTATGTTTATGTATAACGATAAGTATTTAAAATGTAGTTGGGAATTATACTTGCTTACAAAACTGGCAATAGTTCTTAGTCCTCTAGGGTTCATGACCCCACCATTTACAGGTTGTTGGATAGATATATTATCCAGACATAAATTCCCTCACATTGAGAAGGACTTGAATCTAATTAGAAGGACCCAGAAGGTTGTATCGTCAATATGTATTTATACAAGCATATACATATTTATGTATGTGTAGATGTATATACATACACCTGTGTGTATGCATTTGTATGTGTATAGTTAAAAGAGAAAAAGTCATGAATCTAAGATAGAATTGACAAAAATAGAGTAGCAGGGAAGGAGGTGTGTGGTGAAATAATATAAATACAGTACACATGTATTAAGTTCTCCAAAGAAGAATGAAATAAAGAACATGAAGTTTTCAAGCTTTCTTCTTATTTCCTCCTTGTAATTCTTCTGTCGGAGCATGGAAGTCCTTATGTTAGAGCAGAGGAGGCAGTTCCGGGTACCAGAACCTAATTTTATGATTTCCTATGATCAATATTTATATCAAATTGGGTAGAATTCAGAATAAAATAAAATAATGCCTAACATTAGTCACTCTGAAAAGATGGTATGAGTTGGAGTATTTCAATAGCTTATACTGACCCATCATAGGACTTGACAACATTCTTTTATCCCTGTTGTGAATGTGAAATGTCCCCTATAGAGTTTGTGTTTGAGCACTTAGGAACACATGATAGCACTGTTTTGGAAGTGTGTATAACCTTCACTAGGTGATACCTCAGTGGAGAATTGCCACTGAAGGCCAACCTTGAACCTTTATAGCCCAGCCCCATCTCCTGGCATTCTGTGCTTCTTGATGGCAGTTTCTAAACTACATCATGCTCTTTGCTTCTCTGAGCCCCATAGCATGATGAATAGTATCTTTTCTTAAATTCTGAGCTAAGGCGAACACCTACTCACTTGTGCTGTTTCTTGTCAGGTATTTTGATACAGCAATGAGAAATGAGATTTATGTGCCTCCATTTAAATGTCTGGATCAATTTGATACCTGAATTATATGTGCTGGAAGGTTTTCTTTTTTATTTATCTATTGTTATTTTTGTATTTTTGAGACAGGTTATCATGTAATTCAGGGAGGCCTCAAACTCCATATGTAGCCAACTCTGAACTTGAACTTCTGAAACTGCCACCACTGCCTCCAAAATTCTGAGGTTAATAGGTATGTAATACTCTGAGAGTTTATGTTGTGCTAGGTAACAAACATAGGTCTTCCAAGAATGGTGGGCAAGCATGTGGCCAACTGAGTAAAATCACCCAAATGCATTTGGCATCTACCTAAACACTGGCTGAAATTACAGAAATTCTCCATAGGTTATATATGAATACACATAAAAGTATAATCTTGCTCATTTCTGAATTTTTACAGTATTCTACAGATCATTTTCTCATGGACTTTATAACACTCTTAATATTTAGATAAGAATGTAACTATAATTCCACTGTTCCTCATAAATTTCCTTAGGAATAACACATGAAGAACTAAATTAACTGAACACCCTTGATTTTTGACTTTCTTCCACAAAAATCCCCAAAGGCTTGTGGCACTTTCAGCCCTGTATCCTTGTGGTACCCACAAAGCTGTCATCACAATGGATTAAAGAATTTGACAGCTTTCTTACAAAATACAGAGCACTTTTTTCTTCACATTTCTTCTGACGGGAACTGACACTCTCACAACCTGAAAAGATAGGAGCTTTTTTCACAAATGATAACACATATTGTAAAATCAGTTGTGATAGAACAAGTCCTTGGGAGGGAGAGGTAGGCAGATCTCTGCATTTGAGGCCCACATGGTCTACAAAGTGATTTCTTGGAGTGCCGGGCTGCACAGAGCAATGTTGACTCAAAAGAAAATACATATTGTATTCTTGTCGTCCTACTGTGTGTTATGTACTAGGCTCAGTTATTTCTATTTATGTTCTTCTTTTCCACAAGAAAGAACTTTTAAAACCTTTGAAGCTATCATTGTTGTTTCTTTCTTAGTGGCCACATTTATGAGTAATGGAACCGAGAATCAGACAACTGAAACGCTGTATCTCATGTCACATTCTTAAAAGTGGGAAGGCTGAAATTACCTAGGTGAGTTGGAACAGCAGTTTCCCTACAGAAAGGCAAATAGAAAAGTATGCAGAAGGTAGAGTGTGGTTCATGGTGGGCCATGAACTTTACTTGTCACATTCTGACTAAGCTCTACTACCAATCCATCTCATGAGGCTGGTTATCCTTCATGATATTCATTAATCCAAAATGAATTTATCATTAATGATAACCCTCTTTTGATCAGACTTCCAAAATTCATGGTTCTCTTAGGTTCAAGAAAAATTAAGAAACAAAAAATATTATGTGAATAACCCATCCAGTAAATCCTTGGGGATTTGAAGACCATATAGTTTTTATAAGATTTGTCTTTGTAGTTTTAGAATAAATGCAGACACAGTGATTATGGCTAAGCAGAGCTCATGTGAGGGGAAAGTGAGATTAGAGACCCATAATTCAGACATCTTCATTTTTATGGTCACTTGAGTACAAACCCTTAAACTTGAGTGTCTTCTTCAAATATGTCTCTTGAGGGTAGTGGGTTTTGTTTCCATTAAAATCCAGGTTTAAATTTGATTGTAATTTTGCTAGTGTTAAGTGGTAAGATTATTCAAAGTAGATTCATTTATTAAAAGGGATTTTTTTTTTTTCTGGAAGTAAATTCTACTTCGTTCAGGACTGGACTAGTTACTGTAAATGCATGTTGAAATTTTGTTCCTTGCCATTGGTTCATTTTTCATTTCCTTCTGAGCCATGATAAGAAGAAAGTCAAAATCTTTCTCAGGTACATCTGTTTGATTTTAGACTGTCCAGTCTCCATAACTGAATGACAGTAAACCTCATTTTTTTATAATCCATTCAATTCATGAATCCTGTTTTAGCAAGAGAAAAATACCTAATCAGCCATATTTGCCACATTGGTATCTTTTTATTAACTACAGGAATAGATGTGATTGTGCTAAAAAAAAATTACTATTTTCAAGTAAAAGTTCAAGAGCAGACCTGTAGTAGAAAGTTTTCTCTGGTCCTGCCTGGCCATACAGTCCTGCAGCCACTTATAATATAATCACTCAGAAGCTTAATATTAATTATCAACTGTATGACTAAGGCAGGCCTCTTGCTAGCTGGCTCTTATATCTGAAATTAACCCATTTCTATTAATCTATGTTTTGTCATGTTTTCCATGGATTTACGGGTATGCTGGCATGTTGCTCCTTAGGCTGGCATCTCTCTAGACTCCACCTTTCTCTTTCCTGTATATCTCCTTGGATTTCTCTCCTGTCTCTAAACTGCCTTGCAATAGGCCAAAGCAGCTTTATTTATTAACCAATCAGAGAAACACATATTCACAGAATATAGAAAGACATCCCACAGCATGGACCGCATCTTCTGATGTGGTTTGTTTATCTCTGTACCACAAACTTACAATTTCTTTTGGTCTCTGAGAGTCTTCTTGAGCCATAATCACCTGTACCATAAGACTACTTAAAACAGTATTCAGAACATGATAGGAAGTCAATCAACATAAGGAATGTACATATATATATATATATATATATATATATATATATATATATTTTGAAATCCTTGAACTTCATTATTTCTAAGTAAATCACAGAAACAAAAATGTTTAGTGATGTTCCTAAAGTTGAAAAATAGATTATTTTTGGTAGATAAATGTTTAATCATATGATTATAAATTATTTTGAATTAGCTACACTTATTGCCTATTTTTCTTCCAGAAGGCCCCTCAAGATATAATTGAGATTTTGTAGAATTTAGTGATAGATTTTTTTTAATTACATAAGACATATACTAACAAATAATGAAGGTATGAAAAACAATTGGAGTTTCCTTTACATAACCTAGAATAGGACAACTCAAAATAGTAAAGCAAGAAAAAAAATTGCTGAAATTATGCATGAGTTTTTATAGCTTAAATTCAAATAAACATGCAATCTCATTTGCTATAGTTAACAAATCAGTGTTTAAAATTATATCACTAGGCTCTATATATCTTCTATCTTAAGCAATACGGTAAATTCTGGAAGAAACTAATCAGAGGAAAACACTTATCACATAACAGAGATGTTTCTTATTTTACTAATGTGATGTAATAAGAAAACCTAATTCTTATTTCAGTACATCTGCTAAATAATTATTTTAGATACGATATACTAGGATTTTAGAATCACTAAGTGTGTTGCTTTCAGTTTTTGGAAGAGAGTAGCATAGACTTTGCCAATGTCATTCAGCCGTTATAGAATCTTTTAATATATTTGAAATTAAAAATATAAGTCATGAAAATAGTCTTATTAATTGTGAATATATTTTAAAATTTCCCTAATAAACTAGAGTGAGAGGCTAGATTTCCATTGGCTTTCTCCACTCCAACTATAATTAGACCCATTTGGCAATAACTGAAACATGTGAACAGTTGATTTGATTCCCATTAGCAGAGTGCCTCCTGTAACAAGTTGACTTTGGCAAACATCTTTTTTGAAATACCAGAAGTCAGGAAACAAAATAGTCAGAAAGTCATCTCACAATACTAGAACTACAGACACAACCCAAGAAAGAAATAGCTCAATTTGGGGCCTTCCTAAAATGTTGTTTTCATTTTCTTTCTTTTTCACTACTGACTCACTGTCAGAAAACATATCCCTTCTTATTCTAATTGCATTTTTCACTGCCTGCCTTTTCAGCAGTTAACTGAGTTTCATGTTACCCTTGAACATCCTGAGAGAATGAAATGAAACTGTTCATACAATGTGCTTTCCTCTTTTCACAAACAATTATTTGTCTATTGCATGGAAACTAAATAAGACCAGATGACTATTCCTGTTATTAAATCAATGACTTAGTCTTAGTTGCGATGAAGAACTAAAGGATTTGAAGACTGTTAATTCAAAGTTTACCCATGCTTTGTCTAATATGTTGAAAACAACTGTTCTTTTCAGAGATATCCTTTTCCAACTTACTTATCTACCCATTTTGTATAAATGCACAGTGTTGGCAAATTCAAATTGGGTTCAACTCCACAGGTATACAACATGAGAACCTTTAATTTTCTGGGTTTTTTTAATCATTATTTATAATAAGCATAAGAGAAATGATAAATATTCCTTGTGGGGGGATGTGAGACTTCTATGGCACAGTCTTTATGTGTATATGTCTATGTTGTTGTATGTCACATGCATGAGGTTATCTGTGGATGCCAGAAAAAGGAATCAGATCTCTTTTATCTGTGTTGCAGTCAGTTGGGTTCTGGGATCTAAACTTTGGTCCTCAGCAACAGAAGCAGAAAAAAATTACCCTCTATATCATCTTGCCAGACCTCATTTCCTTTATAAACATGTATATTATAAATGCCAGTATGATTTGCTGAAAAATAAAACTACCCTTATAATTTGAAAATACCATTAAGACAGAGTTATGTGATTTTCTAAGCCCTAATGAAACCATACTCTGAAGTACTAGAGAAAGATGGTGGAAGCATCAACAGGAATCCATCTTAACTTCTAGACAATACAGGCTCTAGAGAAATTTGTGTAATGGGACTTTTTCGTAATCCTGGAATCACTGAGGCTTTTAACTTTCAGATGAAGTTATAAAGTTTTCATTACAGTTCATTTCAATTATTAGCACAAGGACAGCACCCAACCTTCAAATCAGTGCTGCTGTAGGAATTTGAGGCACATTCTAGCTTAGTCTACAAGATTAACATAGGACACTTGGAAAAAGTCATCTTGCACTTTAAATATCAAAAATGTATGCTGATTATTTTATGTTATCATTTTGGTGTAGTCAAAGGCAAACATAGACATTATTTTGTACCCGTTTGCATCATTGCAAACTTCCCTCTACCTAACTCAACAGTTTCTAGTTGCTGTAATAGGCAGGTCTCTCTTTTGGTGCCCCCCAATCCACTGTTTTTGTTGTTGTTATTGTTCATTTTGTTTTTTTCCTCCAGTTTTTATGAAAAAAAAGGACAATAGAGAAAGGAATATAATGTATTAAAAAAACTATAGATAGTGGACATATGTGCCCAGAGACACAAGGGTTTGAAAAGATGAATAAATCATTTAATTTATATTTCAAAATAGTTGATAATACAGAAAATAATATAATAAAGTGAAAATAAAGAATTAAACAAGAATTCAAGCCAGGAAAAACTAGAGAAGAGAAATATGATTTTCAGGGTGACTATATTAAATGCAGTTTTACAGAGAGAGAGAGAAAGAGAGAGAGAGAGAGAGAGAGAGAGAGATCTATTCCACACACATAAGATAGTAGGTCTTTGGGGAGGTTACTAACGATCTATATTGTGTTGATGAAATTAAAATTACTGCTGGGCAGTGGTAGCACACGCCTTTAATCCCAGCACTTGGGAGGCAGAGCCAGGTGGATCTCTATGAGTTTAAGGCCAGCCAGGACTACCAAGTGAGTTCCAGGAAAGGCACAAAGCTACACATAGAAACCCTGTCTCAAAAAAACAAAAAGGAAAAAAGAAAAAAGAAATTAAAGATATATATATATATATATATATATATATATATATATATATATCTTCAGCTTTAATTCATCTTAACAGAACAAGCTGTGCCCTACTTTCTTCAGATAGATAACAGCCAGTTAGAGCTCAGAATCACAGCCTCCTATAGTGATACAACATTATGTTTTCCTACATAGGACCACACATCTTCCCAAATGATCAATGTGATTAACATCAAAACTTCGGAGAGTGTTCAGTACAAAGTTTCCTTAGCAAAACTAAAGCTTTCTTTATAAAGTAAGTATGTTTGTATACTTTCTTCCAGGCCTGATCATCATGGCAGATAGGACTCCATTAGTGAATATTTGCAGAAAGAATGACAATATTTTCAATGAGAGATTGTTAAAGTTTATAAAGCAGTGTTTCCAATAGGAAAATGTGAACTTCATTCCAAGGCACAATTAGTAGGAAACAGTACTTTCTATTTAAGGGGGAAGAAGATGAGAATCTTTTGAGAGAGTTTTCTCCTAATGTAGGGAGCACTGATGGAAACCTGGCTAGCACATTTAACACATCTAAAACAAAGAAATACACTGTGTTGAAAGTCTAATGAAACGCTGTTGAGAAAATATTCAAAACTTGGAATGAAGTATAATTTTCAGATAATAGAAGTCAGTTTGAATGTCAGATGTCATTACCTGCAAGAAATAATAAATATAAATACGAAGTGGAGGTCTGTTGGATTCCCCTAAACTATAGTGTATTGAAAGGTGGTCAGTGGTTGGGGATTTAACTCAGTGGTAGAGTGCTTGCCTAGCAAGCACAAGGCCCTGGGTTTGAGCCTCAGCTCTGGCAAAAAAAAAGAAAAAGAAAAAAAAGAAAGGAGATAAGATTAGGAGAGGGTATAGTTAGTTACTCAATGATTGCGGATTATTCCCACTCTTCCAATTTGGGGAAAATCAATATTAAAGTCAGTGTCATTTAGTTAGCATGTGTTGACAAATTATTTTCTGTGTACTTATTTAAACACAGTTATGTCTCTTAGGCAATCTCATAAGTTATAATGGGGCATTTGTGCAAGGGATCATCAACTAGGAGCTTAAGGCAAAATAAAACGTAAAAAGTCATTTCATTTTTTTTTAATGAATAGTCAATAAGTGGAGTGTATTTACTTAAGTAACAAGCCATACTGACCACCCCATAAAGGCAACAACATTTTGAAATCAAAACTTTCACATTTCTTTTTTTCTAAAGAAAATAGGATTCTCAGCCTCATCTCAATTCAGATCTGCATTCAATTGAGCAGCTAGAATTTTAATCCCTGGTACACCATAACAGAGTTAAATATTTGATCTTAGAAGAAATGAACTTTTGAAATGATGTGTTCATATACACAGATACACATGCATGTGCACACTTGTGTACACACTCATATGCGTGCACATACATGCACACTCACACAAAGGAAAATATGTAGTAATTTTGGTTTCTTAAAATTCTTTTAAAAATTGCTTAGGATTATATAGTAGAATATAATTTTATCTAAATATTAGCATCATCTACTCTTAAGAATAGTAATATTCTTTGAGTTCCCCTGAGCCAGGCTAGTGGTTTCTGTGTGTATTCCTGCAATGTTCCTGACCCCTATGTTTCCTATAATAGCCTCTCCCTCTCCCTCTCCTTGCAAGAATCCTGGAACAAAGCCCAGTATTTAGCCATGGGTCTCTGAAGCTGCCTCCATCAGTCACTGAATGAAGGCTCTCAGATGACAACATGGATCATCACCTGTTGAGTAACAGGGGAAGGCTAGGTCAGGCTATGCATTCATTGCAGTTAGAAATCTTAGTTAGGCCCATTCTTGTAGACTCATGGAAGTATCCCTTGCATTTGGTTTTTACCTGACTCCATAAAGCCCCCCATTCCAGTCATCTCACTCAACATTGTCACCCTCTGCCCATGCCTCAAACTAATCCTTCAAGTTCCCATACTAACCAGGAGATATCCCCTTCCCAGGGAGACTCATGCATGCCATCCTAGGTCCTTTTTGTTACCTAGCCTCTCTGGGTCTGTGGATTGCATGGTTATCCTTTACTTTACAGTTAATATCCACTTATGAGTGAGCACATACCATATTTGTCTTTCTGAGTCTGGGTTACCTCATTCAGAATGATTTTTTTTTTTTTTTAGTTCTATTCATTTTCTTTCAAATTTCCCGATGTCATTGCTTTTAACAGCTGAGTAGTAATCCACTGTGTATATGTACCACATTTCTTTATCCATTCTTCAGTTGAGGGGCATCTAGGTACTTTCTGGGTTCTGGCCATTACAAACAAAGCTCCTGTGATCATAGTTGAAAAAGTGTCCTTGTTGTATGAGTGAGTATCCTTTAGGTATATGTCCAAGAGTGGGATAGCTGGTTCCTGAGGTAGATTGATTCCCAATTTTTAGAGAAAGCACCATATTGATTTCCAAATTGGTTGTGCAAGTTTGCACTCCCACCAGCAATGGAAGAATGTTCCTCTTACTTGACATGATTTCCAGCATAAGCTGTCATTTTTTTTTAATCTTAACCAAGTTATTGGTGAAATTATTAAGGCCACTCCATGTAGTTAAAAGGGAGGTTTATTTAGTGGCTTAACTTACAAATGAATGGATAGTTAGTTAGGTGGCAGGGTCTGGGAAAGGTATGATTCAGTTCAGTGGTGCTCTCTGGAGAACTCTGCTCAGTCTACCTCCAGCATCCAGGGTCCTGGTAAGATAGAATCTCAGAGTGATTTTGATTTGCATTTCCCTGATGACTAAGGATGATGAACATTTCTTTAAGTGTTTCTCCGCTATTTGAGATTCTTTTGTCAAGAATTCTCTTTTTAGGTATGCCTTCATGGAATGGACCTATGGCTTCTGCAAATGTGTGACTGTTGTGTAGTTCTCCTGTGAGATATCTTTCTATACAGTGTGAATATATGTGTTACTCCCATCAGCTAATAAATAAAGCAGCTTTGACCTATGCCAAGGCATCTTAAATGCAGGTGGGAAATCCAAGGAGAGAAACAAACAGAAGAAAGGCAGAGTCAGGGAGACACCAGCCTACCATCCAAGGAGCAATGTATAATGGGAAAAAGGTAAAGACATGGAAAACATGGTGATACATAGATTAATAATAATGGGTTAAGTTATAAGAGCTAGCCAGCAAGAGTCTTGAGCTATAGGTTATACAGTTTGTAATTAATATTAAATCTCTGAGTGCTTATTTTATAAGTGGCTGCAGCACGACAGGTGGGAGACATTTGTCCAGACCACAGTGCTGGAGGGACCGGAGAAACTTCTGGCTACATAGCTTCGTTTATATATGGGACTCCCAGCCAAGGGAGCAGGGATCTCCCCAGTACACTGGCTCTTAGGAACCTATTCTTCATGCTGGATTGCCTTGCCCAGCCTGAATACAGGGGGAGGTGCTTGGTCTTATGACAGCTTGATACACCATGCTTTGCTGCTAAAGCCAGGGGAAGCCTGCCCCTTTCTGTGGCAGGGGAGGAAGAGGGAGGGAGTGGAGTAGAGGAGAGAGGGAATGCTGTGGTAGGAATGTAAAATTAATTAATTAATTTTTAAAAAGAATAAATTCCATAATAAAAAAGAATGGTCATATTTTAGAGAAGGAAATGTGATTAGACATTAATAACTATTAATCTTCCTTGAAAGGAATAGACGACAAAAATGTCAGCCATAAAATATATTTTAATTCTTGTGGTTGATAAAGCTAAAAATTTTGGGGAGAAGATTGTGCCCTTTAAAACACAAATGTTTATAGTCACCAATATCCAGCCTTCAGCTAGCTTTCCTTTTCCAAATAGTTTAAAATCTTATCTATTTTGGAACTTCAAATTTATTTCTCCATTTAAAACAATATTTAAAAATAAATACATCTCTATCTTGAAGTATTTTCTGGTTGCTGTATCCAAATACAAGCTAATGTCTTCAATGCCACTTAGATGTTATTGCCATGCTCTCAAATGGAGCAGATTTTAATTACTGTATAACTCCAATTACAAAATTTCTAGTTCTCTTGATGATAATAATCAGTTATGACAAATCCTACTTTGTAAACCCCATTTTATTAATGTGAAGCTCAAAAGCCTACAAGCCTTGAAACATCCAGTTATTATTGTATTCATTTCAAAACCATGAAACAAAGTCAAGTTAGAGAATGGGTAGAAAAAAATATTGTATCTCAAAGAGGTGAATTCATATTGACTTGTCCATCTCACCATTGACAAATACATATCCAAAACAATTTGATAAAGTTTATTTGAATTAGGTAATCAATGAGGTTCTCATTAATTTCTGAATGCTATTTCTAATCTTCTACTCAATGAGAAAGAAAGAAAACAAATAAGATGATCTACTATGATTAAATAGAGCAGAATTCTGGAAGTCTCATGTACATGCAATTTTCAGCTCAAAATATAGAAAGGGAAAGAGTTGTACAAAAATTTTCAAGAAATTGAATTTTGTAATAATGGTGAATCTTAGCAATGATACAAGTAGGAACTGCAATATGAAAATTTGTACTATCCATCACAAGCGGGTTTAATGTCAATAATTCTGTTAATGTTCCATTTAGAAACAAAAAGTTTAATTTAATTTTATTTTTAGAAGTAGATAAATTCAGACCTCAAGTTTGAACATAGACTTCATTCAATGATGCTATACATACACCTAACAAAATAAATGATTGTTAATGGTATCCATCCAATAAACTCTAAGAATGAAAAAAAAAAAAAGGAAAGAAAAATAGACACAGGGAGATTAACAAAATATCAAGGAAGACAAGCCACAAGAGAAAGGAAATGGCAGGTGGGGAAAAAAAAAAAAACCTGACTCTAAACATGTCATAAAGAAGGTCTGCCCCGGAACTCCCATCTGGACCAGAGGTGAGTGCCTGGGTTATAGTCAGAGAGGCACCTGAACCTGGGTTCCACCGCTGGACACAGGCCACCCCGGGAGGACCTGACCAACTTGGCCCCAGTTTCCTGCCAATCAGCAGGCCCAGCAGGAAGGCTCCCCTTTTCCAAGACTGCAGGCAGACTCTGCAGTCTCCACACCCTGCCCCCACACCCATCTGCTGGAGACCCCAGCCACTTCCTGAGACTCAGAGACCAGCTCCCAGCTCCCTTCCACCCAGGAACTCCCATCTGGACCAGAGAGACTCCAGCCACTTCCTGAGAATCAGAGACCAGCCCCAAGCTTCCATTCTGCCCTGGAACTCCCATCTGGACCAGAGACCAGAGGAGCTCCCATCTGTACAACAGGAGCTCCCATCTGGACAAAATAAGGAGACCCCAGGGACGTCCTAACACTCAGAGTCCAGCCCCCCAGCTCCTATCCGGCCAGCATTCTCATCTGGACCAACACTCCCATCTGGCCCAGAGCTTCCATCTGTACCAGAGAGAGGCTCCCTAAATCTGTCAGCTCTCTCTGGACCAAGTACACTGATAAGACCAAGAACAAATCCATGAGGAGATGGGCAGACGTCAAGGCAGAATGACATACAACAAAATAAAGAGCAATGCAGCATCACCAGAACCTAGCCCTTCTCCAACAGCTAGACCTGAACAGGGAATGGAAGAAAAAGAAGAAAACAACCTTATAAGTAATATCAGGAAGAGGCTAGAGCCTTATATAGAAGAAATCAAAAATAAAGTAGAGGAACAGACAAACAAAAATAGGGAAGAAGGATATAAAATACTAGAGGAAAGGATAATTAAAGCAGAAGAAAACAATAAATCCTTGAATGGAAATCATGAAAAATCAAGAGAGACAATCCAAGACCTGAAGAGGGAAATAGAAAAAATGAAGAAGACACTAGCAGAAGGAATGTTGGAAATAGAAAATCTGAGTAAACAAACAGGAATTTCAGAGGCAAGTATAACCAACAGAATGCAAGAGATGGAAGAGAGGATCTCTGATGTTGAAGATACGGTAGAAGAAATAGATTCATCAGTCAAAGAAAACACTAAAACCAGCAAAGTCATGACCCAAAATGTCCAAGAAATTTGGGACACCATGAAAAGACCAAACCTACAAATAATAGGGATAGAGGAAGGAGAAGAATACCAACTCAAAGGCACAGAAAATATACTTAACAAGATCATAGAAGAAAACTTTCCCAACTTAAAGAACAAAATGCCTATGAAGATACAAGAAGCCTATAGAACACCAAACAGACTAGACCCCCCCCCCCAAAAAAAAGTCCCCTTGCCACATAATAAATAAACAACTAAATGTACAGAATAAAGAAAGAATATTAAGGGCAGCAAAGGAAAAAGGCCAAGTGACTTATAAAGGCAAACCCATCAGAATAACACCCGATTTCTTGATGGAGACTTTGAAAGCCAGAAGGACCTGGACGGATATAATGCAGACACTAAGAGACCATGGATGCCAGCCTAGACTAATATACCCAGAAAAACTTTCAATCATCATAGATGGAGTGAACAAGACCTTCCAAGACAAAACCAGATTTCAACAATACTTATCCACAAACCCAGCCCTACAGAAAGCATTAGAAAGAAAATTCCAACCTAAGGAAGGCAGATACACCCATGAAAACACAGGCAATAGATAACACCACAGCAGTAACCCCAAAGAAGAGAAGTACACACACACTACCACCAAAAAATAAAAATAACAACAGGAACGAACAATCACTGGTCATTAATATCCCTTAATATCAATGGACTTAATTCACCTATAAAAAGACACAGACTAATAGAATGGATACGAAAACAGACCCATCATTCTGCTGCATACAAGAAACACACCTCAAATTCAAAGACAGACACCTCCTAAGAATAAAAGGCTGGGAAAAGACTTTCCAATCAAATGGTCTTAAGAAGCAAGCTGGTGTAGCCATCCTCATATCCAGCAAAATAGACTTCAAACTAAAATCAATCAAAAGAGATGATGAAGGACATTACATATTCATCACAGGAAAGATGCACCAGGATGAAGTCTCAATTCTGAACATTTATGCCCCATACACAAGGGCACCCACATATGTAAAAGAAACATTACTAAATCTTAAATCACATATAAAACCCCACACATTAATAGTGGGAGACTTCAACACCCCACTTTCACCTCTGGACAGATCAGCCAAAATGAAACTTAACTGAGACACAATGGGCTTAATTGATGTTATGGCTCAAATGGACTTAATCGATATCTACAGAACATTCCCCCCAAACAAAAAAGAATATACCTTCTTCTCAGCACCCCATGGAACCTTCTCTAAAATCGACCACATACTTGGCCACAAAGCAAATCTCAACAGATACAAAACAATTGGAATAACCTCCTGTTTTCTATCAGACCTCCATGGTTTAAAGTTAGATTTCAACAACAAAAAAACTACAGAAATCCTACAATCTCATGGAAATTGAATAATGCTCAACTGAATCAACAGTGGGTTAAGGAAGAAATAAAGGAAGAAATTAAAGACTTCCTAGAGATCAATGAAAATGAATACACCACATACCTAAACATATGGGATACTATGAAAGCAGTGCTAAGAGGGAAATTCATAGCACTGAATGCCCACATAAAGAAGCTGGAGAAATCTCATGCTAGTGACTTGACAGCACACCTGAAACCCCTTGAACAGGAAGAAGCAAAGTCTCCCAGGAGGAACAGATGCCAGGAAATTATCAAATTGAGAGCTAAAATCAATAAAATAGAAACAAAGAGAACAATACAAAGGATTAATGAAATAAAGAGTTGGTTCTTTGAGAAGATCAACAAGATAGACAAGCCCTTATCCAAACTATCCAAAAGACAGAGAGAGAAAATCCAAATTAACAAAATCAGAAATGAAAAGGGGGACATAACAACAGACAATGAGGAAATCCAGAGAATCAGCAGGTCATACTTCAAAAATCTCTACTCCACAACACTGGAAAATATAAAAGAAATGGATAATTTTCTGGATAGTTACCACATACCTAAGTTAAATCAAGACCAGACAAACCATTTACATAGTCCAATAATCCTTAAGGAAATAGAATCAGTCATTAAAAGTCTCCCAACCAAAAAAAGCCCTGGACTGGATGGTTTCACTGCAGAATTCTTCCAGATCTTCAAAGAAGACTTAATACTGCAAATAGATCCATATCTGTCACCATGCACAAAACTTAAGCCTGAGTGGATCAAAGACATCAACATAAATCCAGCTATTCTGAACCCGATAGTAGAGAAAGTAGGAAGTAATCTTGAACACATTTGCATCAGAGATCACTTTCTAAATATAACACCAGTAGCACAGACACTGAGAGAAACAATCAATCAATGGGACCTGTTGAAACTGAGAAGCTTTTGTAGAGCAAAGGACACAGTCAACAAGACAAAGCAACAGCCTACAGAATGGGAAAAGGTCTTCACCAACCCCACATCTGTCAGAGGGCTGATATCCAGAATATATAAAGAACTCAAGAAATCAGACATCAAAATGCCCAACAGTCCAATTAAGAAATGGGCTATAGAACTAAACAGAGAATTCTCCACAGAGGAAGTTCAAATGGCTGAAAGACATTTAAGGAATTGCTCAACATCCCTAATTATCTGGGAAATGCAAATCAAAACGACTCTGAGATACCACCTTAAACCTGTCAGAATGGCTAAGATCAAAAGCACAGAAGACAGCTTATGCTATAGAGGATGTGGAGCAAGGGGAACTCTCCTCCACTGCTGGTGGGAATGCAAGCTTGTACAGCCACTTTGGAAATCAATATGGTGCTTCCTTAGAAAATTGGGAATCCATCTCCCTCAAGACCCAGCTATAGCACTGTTGGGCATATACCCAAGGAATTCTCAATCATACCACAAGGGCATTTGCTCAGCTATGTTTGTATCAGCTTTGTTTGTAATAGCCAGAACCTGGAAACAACCTAGATGCCCTTCAACTGAAGAATGGATAAAGAAATATGGTACATATACACAATGGAGTACTACTCAGCAGAGAAAAACAATGACATCATGAGGTTTGCAGGCAAATGGATGGATCTAGAAAAAATCATCCTGAGTGGGGTAACCCAGACTCAGAAGGACAAACATGGTGTGTACCCACTCATAGGAGGATACTAGATATAAAACAAAGATGACTAGACTGCTACACAACTCCAGAGAGGCTACCTAGAAAATGGGACCCTAGGAAAGACCCAAGGATCACCCAATGACAGAGAAATGGATGAGATCTACATGAACAACCTGGACGACAGTGGGAGTAATGAAGGGCAAGATTTGAGGGAAAGAAAGCTTAGGGAAGCAGGAGATTCCAGCTGGATCAAGAACAGAAGGGGAGAACGAGGAATAACAGACCATGATAAATGAAGACCACATGAGAACAGGAATAGGCAGATTGCTCGAGAGGTCTCCAGAAATCCACAATGATATATCCACTGTAGTCTCCTGGCAATGATTGAGAGAAAGCCTGATCTGACCTAGTCTGTTGATCAGATGACTAAACACCCTAACAGTCGTCTTGGAACTCTCAACCAATAACTGATGGAAGTGGATGCAAAGATCCTCATCCAGGCCCCAGATGGAGCTCTAGGTGTCCAACTACCGAGAAAGAGGAGGGTCTGCAAGAGCATGAATTGTTGAATCCAAGATTGCAAAAAGCACAGGGACAAATAGCCTAACGAATGGAAGTACATGAATTATGAACCAACGGCTGTGCAGCCCCCAGCTGGATCAGGCCCTCTGGATAAGTGAGACAATTGAATAGCTTGATCTGTTTGGGAGGCACCCAGTCTATGGGACCAGGATCTGTCCTTAGTGCATGAGCTGGCTGTTTGAAACCTTGGGCTTACACAGGGACACTTTGCTCAGTCTGGAAGGAGGGTACTGGACTTACCTGTACTGAATCCACCAGGTTTAAATGAATCCCCAGGGGTGCCTTGATCCTAGAGGACATGGGAATGGAAGGGAGGGGCTTGGGGGAAGGCGGGGGTGGGGTGGGAGGGGGGAGGACAGGGGAACCCATGGCTGATGTATAAAATTTAAAACACATAATAATAAAGAAAAAAAATAAAAATAAAGATGTCATAAAGAAGACAGTGTTGTTAGAATGAATGAGAGATCATTGACAGCCATTGCTCTTTGTAAATCAAATCAGCTTATATTATTACTTGGGGAATCGTCTACTCATCACTAGTCAGACTATTAAAAATGAACTAAATGATTGCTAAATAGATTTGGATTATATTGAATTGAATCCAATTTTAATAAAAGAGAGTCACAAGGACTATACTGTAAAGTTGCTGCAAATGCAGCGCAATGAAAGGAAATTGAATGATTTGCTCTGTAATGAGAATTGCATTTAAATACGAGAAAGGAAATGAATTAAATGTATACTAAAGGCCACTAAGGGGTTTACCTTACAATAAAGTGCGGCACAAAGAAGGAACTTTATTTGAAATTCATATATAAGTACCACATTTTGAATTAGAAAATCTGTTTAAATAAGATATACTACTACTTTAGAATGCAGTAAAGCTTTCAGAAATGCTGAATAAATTTATTCTGTTATCATATGATGTTTGTAGGGTACCACATAATAACCGGGAAATACAGAAAATGAGTTTTTGAGACTCAAGAAAATTAAAATTTAAGGGAAGATATGACAATTTAAAACAAATATTCACAAATGAAAATTAACTGTTGAATAGGCATTCAGAAGAGTATGGCAAGACCATTTCTAGCCATGATGCCTAATGTTAACTCCCAGAATGTTTTGGCAAGGCTACAAATTCTTTGAGTAATATCTTCCTTCTTACTGTGATGAAGACATTATGTAGTAAAACACTGGAAGTTTGATGTATGTTGCACAGAAATATCAAAAGTTAATTAATAATAACGATTATATCAAGGGACAAAAATCACTGAAATACATCTTGAACTTTAGGAGAATTTAAGCAACTCTGAAAAGAGAATTGTAGGTGAAGAAGGAGTATGAACAACTAAGACTAAGTCATTGATTTAATAACAGGAATAGTCATCTGGTCTTATTTAGTTTCCATGCAATAGACAAATAATTGTTTGTGAAAAGAGGAAAGCACATTGTATGAACAGTTTCATTTCATTCTCTCAGGATGTTCAAGGGTAACATGAAACTCAGTTAACTGCTGAAAAGGCAGGCAGTGAAAAATGCAATTAGAATAAGAAGGGATATGTTTTCTGACAGTGAGAGAGCCAGTAGTGAAAAAGAAAGAAAATGAAAACGACATTTTAGGAAGCCCCCAAATTGAGCTATTTCTTTCTTGGGTTGTGTCTGTAGTTCTAGTACTGTGAGACGACTTTCTGACTATTTTGTTTCCTGACTTCTGGAATTTCAAAAAAGATGTTTGCCAAAGTCAACTTGTTACAATGAGCGGCCTTCATTTTCAATTCTAAAACAAAATTTGTAAAAGAATATCAGCTAATGTATTGAGCGTCTTAGAATCTATTAAGACATTTTAAACACACTCTCATGATCATATCCAATGACTATTGTGTATGAACATATATGTTCATTAAATAATTAGAATTCAGGTTTGGAAAATCTATGTAGCTCTACTGACACAATGTTAAAGAAACTAACACAAGGACTTAATCTCAAGTAATAAATGTTTATATTATTTACTAACTATACTAGCAATCATTAAATATAATTATCACATGTCATGGAGATGGCTCAGAGGGTAAAAGTGCCCTTTAGGGAAATGTGAATATCCTGGAGCTCTGTGTAAAATTCAAGACAAGTTGTAAATCACCAAAAATCCCAGAATTCCTACAGCAATGTGGGAGGTGGAGACAAGAGAATCCACTAAAACTCACAGGAAAGCTAGTCACTCTGTCATGCATAGTGATGGAAACAAGAGAAGTTTGGTTTCCATAAGATGAAAAACAAGAACCATATCCACCAAAGTAGTTCTCTGATCTTCTCATTTACTCAGGAATATACATTTTATACACACACACACACACACACACACACACACACACACACACACACACAAATTAAAAATAAACAAAATATCCATGTTTTAAAATAATTTGAAAGAACCTGTTAGTTCCCGAGACTGCCAAAAAATGCTATCACCTGATGTAATTATAAGTGTATATCCATATATGTAAGTAAACATGAATGATGTTTTCAGGTCAAAAATAATCTGATAAATCTCAATTTCACATTGAGTTTGTGCTGCAGGAATTAATTTGCTTTAAATTCTATCTACAACTCTTTTCTCATGGCTCAAAATACATCCTGCACTTCTGCAAGTGTCAAGAAATATTTGCTCGATGGGCAATTCAATTATATAAAGAAGGTTCATCCCTTAATTTACATATGTCTGATCCAGAATGAGAATTCCCATGATCCTACCAATGCAGAGTTAATGTGCATATGATGGTCTGTGCTCTGTTTAACTTCCTGGTGCATTTGGGAAATCAGTAGAGCTCAAAACTTTCTACAATAAATTCTATGCATCACATAAAATATTACAAATTTTAGGTACCAACTCAGAAATTATTTTTGGACCCACAGGATTCACTCAATTTATATGTTTTTAATATTTGAACAGGATGCCATCCACCCCTGAGTTGAATCTTTTTCATGTTAGTTAACGTGAATTGAGAAAAAGGAGATGAATTGAGCAATGTAGGTCAAAGGAGAGAATGTGACTGCTTTACAAAATATCCAGGATGTCTGTTCTGTGTTATTCAGTACCCCAGTCTCACAGAAGAACACTGATGATGTCGCGGAGACTTTATAGCTAAAATAGTTATATCTTTGGTGAATTACTAAGTTACACGAGTTTTGCTTTGCACCTCTACTTACATATTTTCCTATGATAATTACCATTCCACAAACTGAAATATTGAATTTTCTCTCTCATCTACACCATTGGTCTCCAATTCTTTCCACAGCATGGATATTATTATTTATGTTGTTTAAATGAAATATATTCTTTTGTGCTCCCTTACTGACTTTCCTGTCCCAGGTAAAGTAGTTCTTCTGTCACTCTTGTTGCTATGTCTATACTGCTTTGTGGATGGGTGTTTCTGGTTTACTCAATGAGTGATCATACACAAAAAGTGTACACAGCACTTTCCTTTCAGTAAACAAAACATCTCAGTCGTTGTAGAAAACATAATCACAGTTTGAAGAAATTTTAATTTCCATATTATCCTTCCTAGGCTAAAAGTATATATACCTAATGCTCTCTCTCTCTCTCTCTCTCTCTCTCTCTCTCTCTCTCCCTCTCTGCTAGTATGGTGATCATCTGAAATTTGCAAAGATTAACTTCACAGAGTAAGGATTAATTGTCCTAAATTGTGCCAGTTGCTCTTGGAGCCTGGTGAGTTTATCAGTTGTAAATAGCATCAATTGTGGCTGTCAACTGAGCAGGTAATAATACCCAGCTACTTTTCCATAATAGACTGCTGGCAATTTCATACCTGATTCTTGTCTTTTCTAAAGGCGGGGCTTAGTGGAACAAGAGACTTTATATAACTGACATAATCTTAGAAATGTTTAGGTTCTACAAATATGGAATCATAATTGTGAATTGAGTTGATGTACTTGTCTTTTATTTAAGTATCTTATACATTCTCCTGGTGCACATATTATTATTATTCCTCTTTATTAAATGATTTAATGTTTTTTTTTTTTATTTAGAGAGATAAAAAGGCATGAATATTTTTCTAGGATACAAATATACACCAGAGTCTCCTAACAATGGCCTTACAAAGAAAACATTATTACTACATTTTAGTTATAATTGTTGAAGATGAGGCTCGAAGGACTTTGAGGTGGTTACCCAAACTTTCAGAGAAATCTATGGAGCCTTCATTTGATCACAGGTCTCCCTGGTTCAGGCTTTTCTTTCACCTGGAGACAACAAATGCTATTTACCCTTGCCCCTTCCCAACAACTCCCATTTCATCGTTCCATTAAGATGAAACAACACAATCATCTGAATACATGTCTGAATTAAATTTTCACATGTTAGCATACACAATATTTGAATTTACCTAAGGAAGATTTCCCCTCAATGTAACTATTGAAACAGTCTCAGACTCAGGCTTGGTGAGTTTGAATTATTTCTCTGAGGCTATTTTTCTCCTCAAATTCCTGTCACTGTGGGAACTGAGCAGGCTCACAAACTGCTGACATTAAACAAAGGCAGCCAATTTTCAAAGAGAGCTGTTTAAATATTCTAGGGTAGCATTTTCCTATCAGTTAAAGTGCAAACGTTATTTTCTATTCATAGATTTCCTTAGCAGGAATGTGTAGTACTTAATACTAAGGGTAAGGGCAAATGAAAATATAATCCCATAAAAATTCTGAAATAGTAAATGAACCTTCTGCTACATTTGTTTCTATTAATATCACAATTATTGTTTCTGTATTGCTCCTTTCCTTTTCTTTTCTAACACTTTCAGTGGTTAAAGTGATATTACAATCATATGCTTACTGTGGTGATTAGCACAAACTAAATACTAAAATATTATCCATTAGTACTTTGGCTAGCCCTTTTAGAGCATTAATTATACTCATTGTACTGTGACTTTAACTTATCAAATATGATTATGCAATAGATATTCAATGAGAATCTCACTTTGACTTTTGGATGTGCTTATTTTCTAGGCTAGTCATGTGTAGAATAGTCTTTAGTTAGGGTTTTAGACTGCAAAAGGGGGGTGAAGCCTTTAATTAATCACATAAGCGTAAGTATAAACAGGCATACTCTACTGAGAGGCTAGGTTGATATTCTGGGAACGTAGTTTATTGAATGCATTTCTACCTGTGATTCATTCTCTCTCTCTCTCTCTCTCTCTCTCTCTCTCTCTCTCTCTCTCCTCTCCTCTCCTTTCTCCCTTCATTCTTTTTCACTTTTTTCTTCTTTCTGTATTTAGCTATTTAAGCAGAGTGTTGTAATACATCCAACATTAATCTCAAACCTATAATAATCTTTCATTAGTCTCTTGAGTCCTAGGATTTGAGACATGCCACAGCATGGCTAAAATATGAAAGTTTTCAAGATTATCTATGTTTATCTAGATGGAACCTATTATTAGACAGGAATGACTGTATATATTCCAATTACAGAAACTGATTATTGTTCTCTATAGTGTATAGCTGTAGTAATGCTATAATAAACAAAACAGGAGAAAAGGAAATTTCAGCTAAGCCAAAGCTGTCTCCAATTTTTCCCATTACCAATAATCTATAAAATCTCAACTGAAGTAACTTTTAGCTATGACTCAGAATTTTGGAGTATTAATATCAATTCTTTCATCAGTCTCCCCAATGATACTATTTCTTAAACTATATTCACAGGATTCTGTTGAAAAGAAGTGAAGGATGAAGGAAAGGAACAAAAGGCACAGGAACTGGGGTGGGAGATGGGAGAGATGGGCAAGAGGGAGGAGGAAGGAAGGAAATTTTTCTGCTTCACAATGTCCATTTTCAGCCTCCCTGAAACTGTCTCACGTTGATGTCTTCTTTAGTTCTGTCTTCATTTTGGGTACTTACAGACTTTTAATGAACATTTGAATCAGTATCAGTATGATTCACTTCTACATGTGCCTTTCATCTACTTCAATTTATCCAAGACTCCACCTCAGAAATCCATGTGTTCAAAATGCATAATTATTATAATATGGTTTAATTTAGGTAATGTGTGTACTATTATTCTGAATGTCAAAATAACACAATACATTAAAATGTTGCTTTCCATATTTGAAGATGAAATAGAATCAGTTATGAAAAATATTGAAAATAAAATAGTACCTTATCATTTGAAGTATTAGAATTTAGTTGGGACTTGCCTGTATATATTCTTAATTGGCAAGAAAAAAATGTCAACATACAAATGAAGAAATATCAAAATTCCCCCAGATATTTTGTTACCATCTATAAAACCCTGAAGGACTTAGGGTGGCAACTTTCAAACTCTGAACATAAATAAATAATTGTGAACGAAGTATGCTATACCTTGGAAAGATACCTTTCAAATTTGATGGAAACATAACATATTTTCAGGCAAATACAAATTAATGCAATTGATTAAGGCCAATCTAGCACTACTCTTAATTATTCAAGAAACACTAAACAGGGATGGGGAAGAAAAAAAGAGGGCTTCCTTCATGAGAACATGTGATTGTGTTCACTCCATTAATGGACCAGATAAACAAAACTAGATCCAGGAAAGAAGCCAAAATGAAATACAGCAACTTAGAAAAGCCTCAGATCTAATATAAACACGGTAAAAGAAATGCCAATAATGTACCTAACCTCACCTAGCAAATTCATATGAAATAAAAACTCCTTTTCATACAATCTTTAATGTAAATAGCCACAGCTCATGGTTAAAAATAATGTTGACTGCTGGACTGGATTAAAAATAATAAGGAAAAAAAAATAAGAACCAAATACACGTTTCCTCTAAGAAACTCAATATCTCCAAAAGGCACCCAAATAATCAATAACAGAATGGTGAGAGGTAGATAATGAATACAGAAACAAGCATGTAGAGCTAAGCTTATACCTGATAGTGTTGACTTCAACTCAAAACTAATCAGAATACACAAAGAAGAAAATTGTCTACTAATAGTGAGGAAAAAATCCTCAAAATTATAAATAGTTAGGCACCAAGTATCGTAGATTCTAATTTCATGCAGCAAACACTACATAACATAAAAGTAGCATACGTTCTGAAACAATGATGGTGGGAAACTTCAATATTCTCCTCCCCATTCAGAAAGAGAGTCAAGTTATGATTGGGGCAAAAATAAACCTTTGTAAGTAAAATATGCTAGGGATAAAAAGGGAGCATGGCATCAATGCAGATTATTGCACCCAGCATATATGAAATATACACTTCTCTTAGCAGCACATACAACTTTGCTCCAAGCTGATCAGATCAGAGAACACAAATCACATCTCAATACATCCAAAATATGGTCTGTATAATTTCTTATGTCCTACTGAAGCCTGAACAGAAATCAACAAAAACAGCAACAAACAGCAACAACAACTGAAAATGTTTGGGGGGATGAAATGATACATGTAAAAATGAACAGAAATGAGGTAAGAATATTTTAAATCCTAGAATAAAATAATAGCATTTCATAATTCATTGTTATAGGAGAGAAATTAGCTATGATGAGCTTATGCTAACCTTCACAGTTTGGGAAAGTTGGAAATATAGACCAGTATCTCTGACTGACAGTAGAGATAATTGCAATGACATTCAACAGTACACTGATGTAGTACACAGATATACAATGGCAGAAAATGACATAATTGCTGTTATAGATATATTCAAGAATGAAAACTATTTCTTGCATACTTTCTGAAAATGAATGCAGGAAAATATAATTTATTATTATTATTGTTGCTATTGTTACTTTATACAACAAAAATACACACTTGAATTACAAATGCCCAGGAATGTGGGATACTGTTCATAGAAAGGAACTGTTTGGCTACCATCCACAAGCTCAGAGAAGCTAGGTAAAGAAAAGGGCCTTAAAAGGGACATGCACGGGTCACCCCAGGAAGGGGAAAGTGTTAAGATCTCCTGTGTAAACTAGGAATGGGAAGGAAGGTGGAAATGAATTTCTAAATGTTCTTATTAAATAAGAAACAAGGAGCCAAATATAAGACTGATAGATTAGGAAAATAGGGAAGGCCACCACCCAGCCTTATCTCACCAACTCTGAACTTTCCAAATGCAAGTTACTTCCTGTCTACACATGCCTTTACATGCCTTCCTGTTCTGCACTCTCATTGGCTATCTTAGTCCAGCCACCTCACTTCCTTGTCATTGTCTGTCTGTACAGACCTCCAGATCTCTATGGTTGGTACTGGGATTAAAGGCATGTGTCACCACACTTGGCTCTGTTCCCTAGTATGGCCTTGAACAAACAGAGACCCTGCTAGATAACTGATTGAAGTAAGGCCGTGTGCTGCCTGACTTCTGGTTTATTTAAGATGGCTGGCCTTTTCCCCTGATCTCCAGGCAAGCTTTATTAAAGCATAAATAAAATATCATCACATTTTAGCACAAATAAAACATTACCACAAGAAGGAGATGGATGGTAGGAACAGGAGGGTTCAAGATGGCCAAATTTGGGAAGGGACAGAGAGGGAGAGCAAGGAAAGCAATTATCTTGACAATGCAAGCCAATATGGGATTTGGGAGAAACCTGGTGCTAGGGAATTCCCCAGGAACCCTCAAGGCTGTCCTCAGCTAAGACTCCTAGCAATAGTGGGGAGTGTGCCTGAATTAGCCTTCCCCTTTACTCAGAATGGTGACTAGCCTAATTGTCATCATAGAACCTACATCCAGTGACTGAGGAAAGCAGATGCAGATACCAACAGCCAACCACTGGGCCAAGCTCCTGGAGTTCAGTTAAGAGAGGGAGGAAGGATTGTAGGTGCAAGGGAGTCAAGATCATGATGGGGAAAACCACAGAGACAGCTGACCCAAGCTAATGGGAGATCATGGACCCTGGACTGAGAGCTGGGGAGCCTGGATGTGACCAATCTAGGCCCTCTGAATGTGGGTGACAGTTGTGTGACTTGACCTATTTGTGGGGCCCCTGGCAATGGGACCAGGACCTTTCTTGGGTTGATGAACTGGCTTTTTAGAGCCCGTTCTTTACAGTCAGATGAATAGCCTTGATACAATAGGGAGGGTCTTAGTCCTGCTGCAATTTGGTATACCAGCCTGTGTTGACTACCCAAGGGACGCCCCACCCCTTATGAAGAGTGAATGAGGGGTGCAATAGGGGAAGTGGGGGGGAACAGAAGAGGAGAGAGGGAGAACAGTCACTGGTATATAAAAGAAAAAAAGATTTAAATTAAAAAAAAGAAAGGAACTGTTTTTTGGGTTTGTTTTTTCTTTTTAATTTTTAATTTTTTTTCATTCCATGAAACCTCTACCTACAAATGATGGATCATGTACTATTTACTTGTTGCTTTCACTCCTATCCAACTGAGTCAGCTAATCGGATTCCAACAAATCTTCACTCTGTCCTTGGAGAAACTGTATCCTACTTCTCTTGCTTACAAAACCCCATTATAGGGATATTTGGAATAATTACAATTTTTTTATATGTAATGAGACAAAACAGGTGTACAGAGAGTGAGAAGAATTCATTAAACACATTATTGGAGTTTTTATAGGGTAAGTTCAATTCATAAGATCCAAGAAAACAAAGCTTTCCATCAGACTAGAGGGCTTATCTCTACATATTTAAAGGTGAAAGAATGAAACTGGCTGAGTGGGTGGTATACACACAGGAAGGTAACATCCATGCCATTACTAATTGGTCTTGTGACATTGGAATTTGACTTTAGATTTTTTTTTCCTACACTTCAGTTAATGTGTTTGGTGAAAACCCATGAAACAAAGATGTGTGGTTAATTAAAAATCGTACAAGGAAAACAAAACCAGCATCATAATTTTAAGTAAAGTAATATGATGAAAAAATGAAAGTACCCTTTTCAGTTTTCATTGTGAACCTGATGGGATTTAAAAATCTGCATGAAAACGTAGCACTCCCTATGTCTATGAGATTATTTCTAGAACGGTTTAACCCTGAGTGTAGGTTGTGATCTAGGCAGAATAAAGTGAGCTGAGCAATAACTGCCATCTCTGCTTCTTGACAATAGACACAGTGTGACAAGCCTCATGCTCCTGACTCTTGGACTCACTGTCAGATGTTCTGTTAGAGCATTCTCCAAGGTCTTTTGAAGGTTAAACACCACATTCTTATGTCAGATCTGTTTATTCACTACATACTTAGAAGACTATATACAAAGTTAAAGAGAAAGTGTGCTGCCTACTGAGTTTTAAAATGCAGCTATGATAGAATGCAATAAACATCAATGTCAAGAAATGTGTAATATGATATCTAATACAGTGCATGACATAATTAAAAGAAATCAAGCTTAGGAAACATAATATGGTGGACTGGGGTCTGCTGTTTAGAAGAGGTGGTCAAAGATGGGCAACTTTGTTGAAGAGATTTCTATTTAAGGAGGATTTATTCCTGAGTTTTGGAGATGGGATATAAGAGCTGTATGTCAGCACACATGATAGTCTCCATTAGACTTGTGTGAATTAAATAGATATTAACAAATTAACATTATTTTCCTTAATATCAAAACATATTTAATAATATTAATGTAAATGTGGAATACAGTTAATATTGTCATTTACTTTTGAAGTCAAGATTCAGTTAATGACATGTTTAGAATATATGAATTTAAATAAGTATTATAAATAGTAAATTTCAATGAAATATTCACATTTTATCAATGTCTTTGATTTCATCAAGCGAGAAATAAGACTATGTGAGAGGTGTGCATGAGGGTGTATGTTTATACCCACGTGTGTGCTGGTTCCACTTTGGTGTCTTTCTATGTAAAACATCAAAGCATCTTTAATGGTATTACATAGAGAATGTTTCTAAAACATGGTGCCCTTTAGAGAAAGAATGATAATCTTATGGCAATGATGGGTGTTGAAGTAATAAATTCCCTGTGTGGATGACTATTTTCTTAACTATCATTTGCCTCAGTACTCTATTGTACTGAAAGAAATGGAAGTTATATACTCAGGAAAAAGAGAAATGGGTCTTAAGTAATTTTTAACCACAACATATGGCATGTTTTGGAAATTTATTTGGAAATTTTAGATAAATAACAAGAAGAAATAATTTGTTAAAGCTTGTTATATGCATTTTAATAACATTTTCTGCATATCATACACTTCCCCCTTTTTACAGTTAATTAAGTTTGTAGCGAACTGCAAGCTCTTCTTTTTACAATTTGTTCTGTAATAGAATGCGTTTTGAAAAGTCAGTAGAAAGCACAGAATATTGTCCATTGGAATAATCCAGGAGCCTTACTTCTGTCTACATAGAATTAATTATTTATGGAGATATTAGATAAATAGAGTAGAGCTCCTCATTCAGAAAAACATTCAAACAAGATGACAAATTCCTACTTCATGCAAAACACCATCTCTGAGTAAGAAACACTATTAGCCTATATAAAATTTGCATCTATCAAGAGACCAAGGACAAGAATATTACCTATGGTCACAATACCACACTGAGACCTACTGAAATGTATTGGAGATGAGAATGGGAGATTTTATCCCTGAAGCTGGACCTAAGTGGATTAATATAAATTAGGAAAAATTGTTCCAAACTTTTTGAGTGACAGTGAAAACAAAAGGAAGCAAGAAAATTGCAAGAAACTTTAAGGAGGAATGGACACAGCTCTAAACATCTGTAGAGCAGTTCTACTTTCTAGTTAAAAAGAACATAGAAATAAATAGGCAAGCATTTTGAAAATGAAGATAATTTTGTTTCACTTTCAAAAATGCTTCTGTGAAGGGACAGAAAGATATTGAGCTGCGACCTTGACATTGGCAGTAGGAGCTATGTGAAAGAAACTGTAAATGAATAAAATGGACTTCCTGGAATGTGACTCCACCACAGCTTCTTTTCTTCCAGGGTCATTTTTGTACTATTTCAAGGGCAAAGTACTCACCTCAACCAAATTACCCAGTTTTATGTCAACAAATTTCTATGGACTACTAATAAAATCTAAAAGTTAAGCAAAGGAAATGTTGGCTCCATTTAAGCCCTTAATCCCTTTGGACATACCTGTGTTCTGTGCTGTGGAAGATCTTTTCAAAAAAAAATCTATTGGGAGTAGGTCTTTAGAAAATTTTGAAATCTGAGCTCATGATGTTGTGAGTAGTAGAACTCTGGCCTCAGACCTATCCTTCTGTACTACTACTCTTTCTAACATTACGACTTCTACAGTTCACTTAGAATGCGCTTCCCAAAATAATTAGTCATCACCATCAAGAGAATGGTGTTGATTCAAAATATTTCATTCTCGTTGGGACTTCTTTGTAATTATGTATTTGTTTCACGTTTTAATCTGTATGAACTGTTTATAAAAAATATGGACTGTTGTGAATGCACAGAAAAGAACAGCTCAATATTGTTCCTGTTATGGTGAAAATCCTGCCATTCTAGGATCCCGCTATCAGTATCAAAGATTAAATAATCACTTTACATGCCCTTATACATTTATCCATTAAATGACATTATATTCTATCTTAAAGCTTTCTCCCAGAGATGCTTTTGTGTCTGTGTGAGTAAAAAGGATTGATCACACAACTTTCAAAGGACCAACATCCTTCATCTTTCTAAAGCATCTTATATCATAAGAATAGGCATGTATATAATAATGAGACCTGCTTCTACAAGGAAAAACAAGCTGTTTCAAAACAATTAAATGTGCTGTTAAAATAAGGAGAATGTTCAGTCTAGACTGAAGAGAGGAAACATCTCTATTCTTCAATGCACATTCTAACAGTTTATGCATCTCAACAACTGATCAGGTCCAAAGTTCAAAATCTCCTAAGGATTTACCGTCATATTTTTCTATTGACACTGGGGGAAAATGAAATATTTTTTCTCTATTATCATCTGCTCTAATATGTTAATATATGTTGTTGTTTTTTTTCCAAACAAACTGCTTAATCATACCCACCCCCCATTTCTATCCTCTGGAGACTGGTGTCATTTCCTACTTGGATAAATAAATCAAATTTGATTTTTACATTTTACAGGTACCCTAAAAATCTATTCACTACACAGTTTTTACATTTGTTTGTTTGCATTTTGTTGGAACCTCTGCTTGGCCCTGTACAAGCTGGAAAACCCCTGATGCCCTATTTCCTCCAACTTCATCCCACTGAGAAAACAAAGAAATGTCGCCAGAAGCCCAGCTCCCCATTTCTGGCACCTGGATGCAACCCACCTTTCTAACATGATCAGCCCACTCATGTTCCCTCCCAGGGGCTTAGTTTATGACCATACTTGGGCACAGTCCCAGGTCCTGTCTAGTATGTCATCACCACTTGCCAAACGTCTATAAAACTTTTCTGCCTTAGCCCAGGTCTGCAACTTCTCTAGCTTTTTTGGGTGGACTGATAAATCAGCCCAGAATTGACACCAAATAAACATACATTTAATCTATTTCTAATCTGGTTTGATCTGGACTTTTTCATATGCAGAAACATACCAGTTTGTCTGTTTGGTTTTGCCTGAGGAATTACAGGAAAACTTTAGTTGTTGAGTGAGCTAAAAATCATATCTGTGATAGGCTTAGTTGTATAATATGCCCATGAAGAAAGAAGATAGGAAGAAATTTCTCTTAAGTAACAACAAATATGATTTAGCACCTTTTAGTTAATATTCTTTTAAGGTGTTTTCTTAGAAATATTATTTTTATGCCTTATATTTGTTTGATTTTGTTTTTTCAAGATAGGATTTCTCTGTGTAGTCCTTGCTGTCCTAGAACTCACTCTCTAGACCAAGCTGGTCTTGAATTACAGAGATCCACTTCCCTATGCCTCCCAAGTGCTGGCACTAAGGGCATGCATCAAACCCTTGTCAGTATTTTGTATTTATGCATATTTTTATCTATATGTATATATGCACATATTACATATATACTTGTGTGTATAAAATTGTATACACACATATACACACATAGATAGATAGATAGATAGGTAGATACATAGATAGATAGATAGATAGATAGATAGATAGATAGATAGATAGGTGATAGATAGATAGACACACACAAGTATTTGACCAGTTTCAGTGTTATTAAGATCTTTATCCTAGCTGAAGAGTATCTGGATATATACATACCTTAATAGGAATATCAGTAATTTGATAATTTTGACATTTTAATCATTACAATTTTTATAGTAAAGCTATTGTGTGAGTTTCCTCAGAGGTGAAGCATTCCAACATTCAAGGAAGCTGTTTACCAGGAAGGTAAACAACTCTAAATCACTTCCTGAAGTATCTGAAAATGATCAGATTAACTAGGCTGCTGTGGGATGTCCTGTATGTTGTGAATAAATAAAATGCTCATTGGCCAGTAGCCAGGCAGGAAGTTTGGGATACTCAGGACAAACAGAGAGGAGAGGCTGGGAGGTGGGAGTCTGGAGGGAACACCAGCTGCCTTCCTGGGAGCATCATATAAAGGCAGCAGGTAAAGCTAGGGAACACATGGTGACATATAGATTAACAGAAATGGATGGAGTATAAGAGTAAGAGCTAGACAATGGTAGGCCTGAGTTAAAGGCCACTGAGCAGTTTGAATAATATAAGCATCTGTATGTTTATTTTATAAGTGGGCTACGGGACTGCCTGAGCTTGGCAGGACCTGGAGAGAAAAACTCTAGCTACACTAAGTTCTCCCAGAGCAGGCAATAAAAGCTGAGAGTCCCCTTGGTCAGAAAGAAGCTGCAAAATGTAAGGAAGATGTCAGACAAACAGCTGCAAAGAGCAAAGGCCTCAAAGATGATTCTTAGACCAGCTGCATGGTAGAAGCAGAAACCACAAAAGCTGCAGGGAAGAGGTTCAGACCAGATTCCTTAGGGGAAAACAAAACAAAACTCTCCAACCTGTTTAGTTGCCTGCAGGCTATGCATTGTGCTCTAAGCACCCAGGTTTGTAGGCTGTCACTAATCATGGAGTGGGCTTTGGGTGGTGCAGCTGTCTTTGAGTCATTTTTAACTTGTATGTGACCCCTGATGCAAATTTCTGTAAGTAACCCTAATAAAATTCCTCGGTTCACCAAATTGGACCTTGGTGAGATCGGAAATTTGGTCTGGCAAGGGTTCCCTATCTGGGTGCTGTACTATGATGCATTTACCTTCCTGTTGAGGAGCTTCCCTGAGGATGAAATGTTTCCATCTCTCGGGAAACTGTTAAGAGTTTTGTCACACAACAGAATGCCACCATAAACTACATCATACATGTATTTTATTCTTTAAAAATTGCCTATTATAAAATAAAAGTATCACTTCAATTTGCATTGCCATTTATAATCACCTTCCTGCTTATAAAACTTCAATTTTTGGCCCAAGAACCCAGCCACTTCCTGAGACTCAGAGACCAGCCCCCAGCTCCCATCTGCCCTGGAACTCCCATCTGGACCAGAGATGAGTGCCTGGGGTTATAGTGAGAGAGGCAACTGTCCCTGGGTCCCACCCCTGGGCATCAGCCATACAGGGAGGACCCGCCCAACTTGGCCCCAGTTTCCAGCCATTCCTCAAGCCCTGTAGGAAGGCTCCCCTTTTCCAAGACTGCAGGCAGACCCTGTAGTATCCACACCCTACCCCCACACCCTTTGGCCTGAGACGCCAGCCAATTCCTGAGACTCAGAGACCAGCCCCCAGCTCCCATCCACCACAGAACTCCCATCTGGACCAGAAAGACCCCAACTACCATCCATACGGGAACTCCCATCTGGACCAGAGCTTCCATCCTGCACCAGAACTCCCATCTGGACAGGAGGAGCTCCCATCTGGACAAGGTAAGGAGACTCCAGGGACTTCCTGAGACTCAAGAGTCCAGCCCCTAGCTCCTATCCGGCCAGCACTCTCATCTGGACCAGAGCTCCCATCCAGCCCAGAGCTTCCATCTGGACCAGACAGAGGCCCCCTAAATCAGTCCACTCTGTCTGGAACAAGTACACTGATAAGACCAAGAGTGAACCCACTAGGAGATGGGCAGAAGTCAAGGCAAAAGTACATACAACAAAATAAAGAGCAATACAGCATCACCAGAACCTAGCCCGTCTCCAACAGCTAGACCTGAACATCACAGAATAGTAGAAGAAGAAGAAAACAACCTTATAAGTAACATCATGAAGAGGCTAGAGCCCTATATAGAAGAAATCAAAAATAAAGTGGAGGAACAGATAAACAAAACATGGGAAGAACTCTATAAAAAAAACTAGAGGAAAGGACAATTAAAGCAGAAGAAAACAATAAGTGCCTGAAAGAAAATCATAAAAAGCAAGGGAAACAGTCCAAGACCTGAAGAGGGAAATAGAAAAATGAAGAAGGCACTTGCAGAAGGAATGCTGGAAATAGAAAATCTGAGTAAACGTACAGGAACTTCAGAGGCAAGTATAGCCAACAAAATGCAAGAGATGAAAGAGAGGATCTCTATTGTTGAAGATACGGTAGAAGAAATAGATTCATCAGTCAAAGAAAACACTAAAACCAACAAAGTCATGACCCAAAATCTCCAAGAAATTTGGGACACCATGAAAAGGCCAAACCTACAAATAATAGGGATAGAGGAAGGAGAATACCAACTCAAGGGCACAGAAAATATACTTAACAAGATCATAGAAGAAAACTTTCCCAACTTAAAGAACAAAATGCCTATGAAGATATAAGAAGCCTATAGAACACCAAACAGCCTAGACCCCACCCCCCAAAAAAGTCCCCTTGCCACATAATAATTAAACAACTAAATGTACAGAAAAAAGAAATAATATTAAGGGCAGCAAAGGAAAAAGGCCAAGTGACTTATAAAAGCAAACCCATCAGAATAACACCAGATTTCTCAATGGAGACTTTGAAAGCCAGAAGGACCTGGACAGATATAATGCTATAAGACAACATAGGGAGATTAAGGGGATACACATTGGAAAGGAAGAAGGCAAGCTTTCCCTATTTGCAGATGACATGATAGTATACATGAGTGACCCCAAAAATTCAACCAAGGAACTGATATAGCTAATAAAAACCTTCAGCAACATAGCAGGATACAAGATCAACTCAAAAAAATCAGTAGCTCTCCTATATAAAATAGACAAACAGGCTGAGAAGGAAATCAGAGATATATCACCCTTTACAATAGCCACAAATAATATAAAATACATTGGGGTTACTCTAACTAAGCATGTGAAGGACCTATGTGACAAGAACTTTAAGTCCCTGAAGAAAGAAATTGAAGAAGATGTCAGAAAATGGAAAGATCTCCCATGCTTATGGATAGGCAGGATTAACATAGTAAAAATGGCAATCTTACCAAAAGCAGTCTACAGATTCAATGCAATCCCCATCAAATTACCAACACAATTCTTCACAGACGTGGAAAGAATAATACTCAACTTCATATGGAAAAACAAAAAACCCAGGATAGCCAAAAGAATCCTGTACAATAAAACAACCTCTGGAGGCATCACAATCCCTGACCTCAAGCTCTACTATAGAGCTACTGTAATAAAAACAGCTTGGTACTGGTATAAATATTGACATTTGGACCAATGGGATCGAATTGAAGACCCTAACATTAACCCGCACACCTATGAACATATAATTTTTGTCAAAAAAGCCAAAAATGTACAATGGAAAAAGAAAGCATCTTCAACAAATGGTGCTGGCATAACTGGATGTCAACATGTAGAAGGATGCAAATACATCCATATCTGTCACTGTGCACAAAACTTAAGTCCAAAGACCTCAACATAAATCCAGTTACTCTGATCCTGATAGAAGAGAAAGTATGAAGTACTCTCAAATGCATTGGCACCAGAGATCACTTTCTAATTATAACACCAGTAGCACAGACACTGAGAGAAACAATCAATCAATGGGACCTGTTGAAACTGAGAAGCTTTTGAAGACCAAAGGATACGGTCAACAAGACTAAGTGACAGACTACAGAATGGGAAAAGGTCTTCACCAATCCCACATCTGTCAGAGGGCTGATATCCAGAATATATAAAGAACTCAAGAAATTAGACAACAAAATGCCCAACAGTCCAATTAAGAAATGGGCTATAGAACTAAACAGAGAATTCTCCACAGAGGAAGTTCAAATGACTAAAAGACATTTAAGGAATTGTTCAAAATGCCTAATTATCTGGGAAATGCAAATCAAAATGACTCTGAGATACCATCTTACACCTGTCAGAATGGCTAAGATCAAAAACACTGAAGACAGCTTATGCTGGAGAGGATGTGGAGAAAGGGGAACTCTCTTCCACTGCTGGTGGGAATGCAAGCTTATACAACCACTTTGGAAATCATTATGGCACTTCCTTAGAAAATTGGGAATCCATCTCCCCCAAGACCCAGCTATAGCACTCTTGGGCATATACCCAAGGAATGCTCAATCATATCACAAGGACATTTGTTCAGCTATGTTCATATCAGCATTGTTTGTAATAACCAGAACCTGGAAACAACCTAGATGCCCTTCAACTGAAGAATGGATAAAGAAAATATGGTACATATACACAATGGAGTACCACTCAGCAGAAAAAAACAATAACATCGTGAGCTTTGCAGGCAAATGGATGGATGTAGAAAAAAATCATCCTGAGTGAGGTATCCCAGGCTCAGAAGGGCAAACACGGTATGTACTCACTCATAGGAGGATACTAGATGTAAAACAAAGATGACTAGACTGCTACACAACTCCAGGGAGGCTACCTAGAAAACGGGACCCTAGGAAAGACCCAAGGATCACCCAATGACAGAGAAATGGATGAGATCTACTTGAACAACCTGGACGACAGTGGGAGTAATGAAGGGCAAGGTTTGAGGGAAAGAAAGCTTAGGGGAGCAGGAGATCCCAGCTGTATCAAGAACAGAAAGGGAGAACAAGGAATAACAGACCATGATAAATGAGGACCACATGAGAACAGAAATAGGCAGAGTGCTGGAGAGGTCCCCTGAAATCCACAATGATACATCCTCTGCAGACTGCTTGCAATGGTTGAGAGAAAGCCTGATCTTACCTAGTCTGGTGATCAGATGGCCAAACACCCTAACAGTCGAGCTGGAACTCTCATCCAGTAACTGATGGAAGTGGATGCAGAGATTCTCAGCCAGGCCCTAGGTGGAGCTCCAGGTGTCCAATTGTCAAGAAAGAGGAGGGACTATAAGAGTGTGAATTGTTGAGACCAAGAGTGGAAAAAGCACAGGGACAAATAGCCAAACGAATGGAAGCACATGAATTATGAACCAAAGCCTGTGGAGCCCCAAGCTGGATCAGGCCCTTTGGATAAGTGAGACAACTGAATAGCTTGAACTACTTGGGAGGCACCCAGGCTGTTGGACTGGGACCTGTCCTTAGTGTATGAGCTTGCTGTTTGGAACCTTGAGCTTACACAGGGACACTTTACTCAGCCTTGGAGGGGACTGGACCTACCTGTACTGAATCCACCAGATTTAAATGAATCCCCAGGGGAGTCTTGGCCCTGGAGGAGATGGGAATGGAGGGGAGGGTATGGGGGAAAGTGGAGGCAGGGGCGGGAGGGAGGAGGACAGGGGAACCCATGGCTGATGTGTAAAATTAAAACACAAATACAATAATAATTTTAAAAAACCTTCAATTTTCACATGTCTATGAAGTGTGTTGGTGAATATTACCCTATCTGAGAAAGACAATACATATTTGGTCAGCACCTCTTGACCTAATCCACCACTGGATTGATCAGATAATTGTTGATAGATAGTTTTTGCTATGTGGAATTTGCAGGAGGCACACAATTTAAAACTTAACTCATTTTTAATTAAAAATATTTCTGAGCTGAGTAGTCTAAGATGACCTGACATATTACCAAGGAAATGTTACAGCAAGTAAATTTCATTTGAGAAAGAAATACTACTGAATATGCTTATTTTGCCAACGATAACTATATAAACCTGTTTATTTCGAGTCTGAACCTTTCAAACCTGAGTTTTGAATTGAACCTAGTTTACAGCTGCTGTTGTCACGCTGTCAAATAACTCCCAGATTGTCTGTGTCTCAGTGGGAGGGGTAGGGGGGGATTTGGGAGGTCCCATGGTTTCTTTCCAGCTGTTACTTAGGCTCAGATAATGTTTTTGGTTCTGTACAACTCCCAGCATGCAGTCTGCTCCTGACAGCCTCAATAAAATTCCATTTAAGCAAAATGAATTAAAAGTTGGTGTGGAAAACTTTATAGAAAGAAACAATTAAGAACTTTTTTTTTTCCATCCTGAATTGGCTTATGACTTGGAGAGTTTCATCTTGAGCAAACTGTCACCTTGCAGGATAAAATACCACAGGCAGCTTTGCGAGAGTCTGATCTTACCTTTTGCTTCTCTGAGCAAACTCTTAAAAGAGTTAGGAGGGCTTCTACAGAAATATCTGGAGCTTAAGAGGCAGCAGCAGCTGTTCGGTATGATAACAGCAGCAGCCTTCTTGGCGGCAGTCTAAACCCAAAATCCCCAAATATACCCCAGACCTAGAATCAGAGGGGAAAAAAAAAAAAAAAAAGATTGTGTTAAGCTAAACTACCATTTTTCAAACTTTCTAAAGGGAATCATAGCTGAAAGTGAGCTTTATTTATGCATATATGTATGCATGTGAACACATGCTCTCACAAAGATGGCTTGCACACACAAAAGATGGGGCATTAGATGGCATTCAGAGTGTCCAATGAAATGTGAAAGAGACAAACTCGGAGTATTTGGGGGAACTGACAAAAGAGTGTACCTGAATTAATGGGGGTGATTTCTGGATACTCAAAACAAAAACAAACAAACAAACAAAAAGAGACACTAGCAATATCCTTTTGAATATATTTTGCCAAGATATATTAATAGTCACACCACTTTTCCATCACTAAGTTAATGCACCTATTTTATGTTTTTAGCCTAGGCTAATAATACAGGGGAACTGTCAGGGTTTGAATCTTCGCTCAATACCCTACCAACCTCCTCCTTTTCTACCTCATTTTCTCACAGCAAGGTAAAGGTTATTTGTAGCATCCATCCCTAATGTAAAAATAATGACAAGTTCCTAATAAAGATTCCTATCTGTTGGTTACCACTATCCCTATCTAACTTTTACCAAGCTCTACATATCAGGCTATCCTTGACTTAAATACTGTCACCAACTCATAAATGGATAAAAACATGTATATGCTTTTCAAATACACACAAATGTACATACACATGCACACACACACACACACACACACACACACACACACAGGAATAAGTAGAAAAACATTCTATTTATTGCACTATTCAAAAATTTTCAACAGTTTTCAGAAAAGTTGATGAAATATTTAGTACTTTCATCTATTTTTTATATTCATGCTGAGTTAACTTTATTATTTCTTATCATGTCAAAATGGACATGGAATAATTATATTGTAATTAAGTATGAAAAATAGTTATAGCAGAATTGTACTTCCAGTAGTTTTCTGACCTAGACTTCCATCCTCTAAGTCCTTATACATGGAAGGTAAAGGCAAGAGGATCATGAATTTCTCCTTAGCTCTGTAACCAGTTCAAAATCAGAGTGGAAAACATGAAACCTATATTAAAAAATAAATACAGTAGATTCTTTTTGCAAAAGAAACATGGAAAACTTTCATATATATTGATATGGTTCAGGATTTAAGGGTTAGATGAGTATAACTCATTTATACAGCATGACTTATTCATGAAAGAAGTAAGTCAAACTTCACATGACATCTTTGCTGGCTTGACAGTTATTCTCTGAGTTTCTGATTGCCTAGAAATGGTACAGAAAGTTCCAGAATCTCAAACTCAATTCATAAATCTGGAAAACCCTCTTCTGTCCTTTGATGACAGTTCTAGAAGAGAATACTTCCAGAGACTCAAGATTATGCCCATATTTTAAAATTATATCTTTCAGCATTTCATTGATAGTATGTTGATCACATTCAAACTCTACCTCCTAAAATCTTATCCACTTCCACCAGTTCTTATCCTCATTCTGTTCTTTCTTAGACTCATGAAGACTACTTTGTCTTGAATAAATACTTTTTTTGATATGTGGCCTTTTACTGCAGCATGCTCAAATTAACAAAGGCTACATATTAGAGGAAACTGATTTATCTTTCCCAGCACTAAAATTTCCAATTAGTCCTTGACTAGGGGTGGGATTGCATACTCAAATTATTTCTCCATGCTGGAATTTAGTCTTGCTTGGGCTTTAAAATGTCTTGTGCATGCTATGGCAACTGTTGCGAGTTCATGTGTGTGTGTGCCCTAATGTATTTGGAAGACAGGTTTTGTTTGTTTGTTTGTTTGTTTTTCTGTAGTCTTCTACCTCTTCTGAGTTTAATACTCTTTCTGCATGCACTTCCATAATTGCTAGTGACCTTGGGAGGAGAGGTGTGTATTTGAGGCTAAAGATTTAAGCAGTCTCTTATTTCATTTATCTTGGTGGGTTATGTATTAATCACCAACTACAGACAGAAACTTCCCTAACGAGCACTGAGAGACATATTAACTTATATGCATAATAATAAGTCATTAAGACACAGATTCAGTCATTAAGACTCAGTTTAACACTATTTTCATTTAGTAGAATATTAGTGATATTTTTTCCCTTAAGGCCTATGACCTGTCTATCCATAATTTCTTGGCCCAATAATAGTGCTGGATATGGAATGTGTTTCAGAACTTATATCCAATGAAGACTGATTACACAATGTCCATGCTACTATTGTATCAGTGGACATGTCTTTCTGGACTGGTCATTATTATAGCTCACAGGTTACAACTGAATAAGACTGATAATTATTTTTCACTTATAGTAGCATGTATAACACTCTCCACCATACTGAAAGCTAACCAGAAAGAGTGAGGCTTCCAAGTCAGTACTAGTTTAATAACTCCCATGTTTAATGACTAAAGTATGTGAAATATTCAATATTAGGGTCTTACTATCCAGTACTGGAAGGTAACTAGCAACATCATTATTTTCCTACAATAACTTGGAGCTATGGGTCCTCATTGGCCAACAATTCCAAAAGAAATAACCCATTTCTGGCAATAGGTCTTTTTGTCTAGTAAAGACATTGTCTAGTAAGGACTAGATAACTGGATCCATGTTATCTAGTAAGGACATTATAGCCCTGTTACTCTATAATACTATTTTAACTCTTTTTATGCATAAGTGTGCAGGTTCCATATTATTTCCTTTGTATTTATATTTTTCTTCAATTATATGTATATCAATTTGATAGCTTCCATTTGTAAACTGCATTGTCCTATATTAGTACATAAAATGACATTTTCTGCACAGCCAAACAAGAGGTCTCTCTGTGTCACATGAATCACACTATGCCCAGGTTTACTTGTTAAGGAATAATGTGATGCAGTATTTTTGAATCTGTTGTAGTTCAAAAACTTAACTCACTTTGAGTGAAAATGAATGCATTCTTATAACATCCAATGAAATTTAAAATCTTAGTGAACTAGAAATTTTTATAAAAATACTCTTTTCCAAGCAATGCACCAAAAAACAGTCAGTATCTTTGAGTTCCAAAGTGGTATTACGTTAGTATTTGGAGCAATGGCAACTGAATCTCATTAACTTGTAGTCATTCTAGAATCCCTGTCAGTCCTCCTTTGTACCCCATTATCCTTACTATTGAAGCTGTATTGCCCTGAACTCCACAGTCTGGGAAGAAAGCTTGATCTGTTCAAAATATTGTGATCCCTTCAATAACTTTCTTAAGTTCTCCATAGAAATTGAATACCGAGTAAACTTAGCCAAGCATTATATCAGAAAGGCTTTTGTACGTATTTCCATATAGGTAGACAATATTAAATTACCAAATGAGGTAAGTGGAATGGTCATCTCTTACATAACTGTTTTAGGAACATGTTTATTTAAGAAATATTGACCCTTTCTCTTCTAATGTATTTGTATTCTTTAAGTAATTTTAGTTTTTTTACTTTAATTTTTCAGTGTATTTGGTGTGCCTCAAATATAGGCCTCAAAATTTTTCAAGTTTGCTACTACTCACACATTTAAATCTCCTGATTCCGAATGGGAAAACATGCGATGCCTTTAAAAACGGCAATAGAAGAACAGAAAGATGATTCTGAATTGCTTCTCTCTGCAGGGAAATTACAGATGGAAATGGGATGTACTGCTTTAGACTACATTCTGCATAGAAGCCACACTTCCCTCTCAATGCTCTTTTCAGTTCTTACAAAGAAGTTAAAATGCCCTTAGACAATTAAATGTATTTACAAAAAATATTTACAAAACTCTGAGGATCTTTGCTATTTGTTAAATTAAGGATATCTTTAAACTTCATACTTAATTGTTTTGAAAACTGTTTAAAAGAAGGTCATTTGTGCCAGTTGGATTTAAAATCACAGTTTTCTTATATGTACACAGTCCTTTCTTGCAAATATTTTTTTAAAAGCCCGATGTTGTCTAAAACTCATTTATGCATATGTTATTTTCCAAATTTTAAGTCTGCCTTCAAAGTAATCTGCAAAATGTCACACTTTTAGTTACCAGTTAAAATAATTATTCATATGTCATGACCCACATAAATATCCAAACACTCCAATTTATTCTTATTGCTTGTAAAGAAAGTCAGATTATTGATTAATATGTTCATACAATAACATTTATCTGAAAATATTTTAGCTCTTTTTGAAACCTTAAATCATTTGAGGTGCTTGCATAATTTACTGATCAATTCTCAAGTCCTCTAAGATGCATAATAAAAATGATACATAGAAATTAATAAACTAGAAAACAACACACAGTAGGTAATTGCTAAGCTAAATTTATTCATAATACAGAATACATATAGTTTTACATGAAATATTTTAAAAGTGTCACATTTTTGAATAGCATAGGTAATATATACATATTATATGTATTTTCAGACACTGTATTTTACATGATTTTAACATTGATTATTAATTTAAAGTTTAAATATTTTACTATTTTACTTTGAATGTCATTTTGAATACTCAGGACAAAACCACAACTCTCCAAATATATTTTCCTTTAAGGAAAAATGTATTTCCTAAGTTATGGAACTTGTTCTGTCATAATTTTCCATAAAATTTGGGTAATTATATGTTATTTTCTCATCCTCATGAAACACAGTATCTGCATTCTTGAAGAAGAGAAAAATTAAGCAAAACCTAATAAGAAAGTTGTAATTGAGGATTTAGTAATGTTTAACTAAATATATGTTCAGTAAAAGTATTTCAGAATGGTATATTAATTATCAAAGTGTTTTGAAAGAACTGCATTTTATATGGAATATACTAAAATATATAACACATTTTTAAATTATTTATTTAAAATGTTTAGCATTTTGTACATTTAATCAAGTCCTTATTTCTTAAATTATATACAGCTGATTTTATATTTCTGTATCTCTCTTGGATCTCCTTCTCTGTGTTTCTTTGTCTATTTTTTCCTGACAATGTGAAGAAATAAATACTTATTTTTCTTTAAAAATGGATCATGAATTCTATACTTTAAAAAATGTGTTATAGATAATATGTCATAAATACCTTTAAAACTTTATTGGTTCAGGATAGTTGTGTAGTACCAAATTTATCCTGGCACCTATCATGAATTTTTGATGTACCAAATGTTCTTTTGAACACTCATTTCGTATTTTGCATGTAGTATTTTCCATTTTCCTTTCAGTGTTTGGAGAAGAGGAAGTGAAGTCACTAAACTATTTTCCTGAAGTTAAATTTGTCTGATTATAAAAATAAGCCTAATTATTGCCTGAATGTAAAATACATATAGCTTACAAGAAACTTCATATAAGTACCCTAATTTGTGAAGTACAAAATATATAAAGTTTTATTATCAAAATTCCATCGTTAAGAACCTCACACCAGATGCTCAGCCTTTGTAGAATTAGACATTGCACAACTATGCAAGATTTTTGCCTATGTTTAAAATATGTTCATATAAATAAAATAATTATTTTCAGGTCAGTAAGGACAATTTTATATTAAATTTGGCAATGATTAAGCACAGCAGGTTGTATTCTTAAAATTGATACATTTTTTTCTGCCTCCTTATTTTCTTAAGATCTTCTGGTTTAGTAAAGGAAATTAAAATCCTGTATGCTCAGCTATGTACGAGAATATGCAGTGCAGACAGGGGAGAGAAAAGGAGAGAAGGAAATGGAGAGGCAGGGAAGAGGAAGAGAGGATAGAGAGAGGAGGAGGTTGATTAAAAAAGAATGGCGAAGTGAAATGTGAAACCCACTGGCCTTTTTGGAAAGCCTCCATTGGGATGACTAGCTGCTCCCTACCTAATATAAACATGAAGTGAGATTATAGTGATATTTTATTTGTATTGAAATGTGATTTTATTTGTATGTCAATAAAGTTGCCTTGAGGTCAGAGCAAGCCAGAGCAGAAGCCAAGCAGTAGTGGGGCACGCCTTTAATCCCAGCACTTGGGAGGCAGAGCTAGGCAGATCTCTGTGTGTTCAAGGACACAGACAGCATGGCAGACACACTCCTTTAATCTCAATACCAACCATAGAAGACCTGGAGGTCTGTACAAACAGGCAGTGACAAGGAGGTCATGTGGCTGGGTTTACAACCAATGAGAAAACAGAACAGAAAGTCTTTAAATAGACAGGACACACAGAAGTATGTTGTGGATAGCGCTCTGTGTAAATAAAATTCTGATTGGCCAGTGGCCAGGCAGTTAGTATAGGCAGGACAAGAGAGAAGAGAATTCTGGGAAGTAGAAGGCTGGAGAGAGACACTGCCTACCGCCGCCATGAAAAGAAACATGTAAAGACAATGGTAAGCCACAAGCCATGTGGCAAAGTATAGACTAACAGAAATGGGTTAATTTAAGATAGAAAAGGTAGATAACAAGCAGCCTGCCACGGCCATACAGTTTGTAAGCAATATAAGTTTTTGTGTGCTTTCTTGGTTGGGTCTGAGCGACTGTGGGACTGACAGGTAAGAGAGATTTGTCCTGACTGGGCCAGGCAGGAAAACTCTAACAACAGAAGTAGGTCTCTGGTGGAGAGGAAGAACAGCAGAAGCAATGAAGGGTAAGGTTTTCCACTCTTGCTCTGACCTCGTGGTTTTTAACTCTGCAATCGGTTCTGTGTTTCTTATTTAACAAGCTGGTTACATCTACATGAGATCATATGGAGACATCAACAGATGTTGTCTAGAACCTCCAGTATCTACCATGATGTAGAAAGCATAAAAATTACAGGTCTTCTGTAGTTTACAAGGATTTAGTCAAATGCCAGCTCAATCCTTGTGATGTTTTAACTTCTGCAAGAACTGGAAACATGACATCAGTCCCTTGAGCAGACTAAGGGACCACCAGAGAATGATGCTATAACTCAGAAGAATTTTATAGTTCCAAGTAAGGCACAGAGATTTGAGAATGCCAATACATGTCCTGTGTTTCAAATGTGCTTTGGGAAGCACAGCCAATACCTATACAAGAGATGTCTCTCAGAGGAAAGACATTCAAAACAAGAAAAAAAAAAGTCATCTCTCTTCTATCTCTCCATGCTATCTGTCAAAGTCCTCATTCTTTCAACAATGTTAAATCTCTGATGTATCTCCATATTGTTTTTTTTTTTTTAATAAATCTGTCTTTATCTAACATGGCAGAAAGGAGTGATTTTACCTACCCAAGTAAGGTATGTGCTATAGACTCCTGTGGGTCCCAGTGTTACAATGCTGTGGGCCTTTTCATTCTATTATTAGTGCTATCTTCTCAAATATATATTTGAAAAAAAAAGGAATTCTAAACATTATGGATCTCTAACTCTAAGGAAGTTGTAAATATAAATTGAGGTCTCACAAAAGGAAATGGTAGTAACTTTTAAAGTAAATGATACAGAAAAGTATGCATACTATTTTAGAAAAAATTATATGACTAGGACTATGGAATCTTGTTCCTCAACTCTTTTGCCACTTGCAAAATTAATTCCATTAAATAGAAAAATAAAATAAAATAAGCTTAAATGATTAAAAATGTTGTTCTTCCCTCCCTAATATTGGTAAATTATAAATCTGTTTTGATGGTAATTTTCAATTCTTTATAACTACCTCACAAAGTCTATGTCTATGACTTTCTTCGCTATGACTTTCTAACAGCGTGAGAGGTGATACAGAAAATAGAATTCTCACCATTAATTAAGAAAAAGGATAAGAAAAATCTACAATTCTTTTGTTTATTTAATTGAAATGATAAAAATACTTGAGTCAAATATGCAAATTAGACTAAATTTCATATTTCTATTAATTGTAGTTCTTAGGTAATTTCATGAATAGATATATGATAGATAGGTGGCAGATGAATAGCTATACATAAATGTATTTAAAAATTGAATAAATCATCTAATTTCCATACCATACCCACATGATCACTGATATAAACTAAGCGCTTATGTCACTACCATATGGAAGAATCCTAATCTCCATATAATTTTGTACTGAGGTTTGGCTCTAAGAATTTAGTAAGTTTAATAACATATAAGTGTAGGGCTTGCCTGATGGTATCAGTGACATCTTATAAAAAGTCCAGGAGATCAGACCATCCTTTCTCTTCATTATACAGGACACAGCAAGACAGATACCATATTAAAAGTAAATTTCTGTCCTTAATGGAACTTGGCCATATGCTAATTTCATCTTTCCATTCTTGGAGTTCTCTCACAATGTCTCAGAAATTTCCTCATAAGGCTTAATTCATGGACTGTGTTCTGATTATCCTATGGAGTTGAATGGGTTTTTATAATTATCCCTAAAGTCAGGTTTTCTTTATATTAAAGGACTTGGACAAGTGATGAACACTCCCAGATTTTAGGTTGTACCTCTGCAATAACCACAAATTTATCAATTCTGGTATAGAATTTCTTTGGATAACCAAGGAGTTATATTGATGGACATGCATATGCATATTATGGTCTGCCATATCACAAAGGCTCTCTGAGTCATCTAATCTCATGAATACATAGACACTCCGTAGCCTCTTCCTAAACTTGGCCTGTCACTGAAAATGTCACCTGACTTAGACAACTAATATCATGCAAGTCCAAATTCTGAACATATTCCTACAAATGAGAAATTGAAACACATTAAGGTAAACCCCCTACCATTGTACAGGCTGGGGCTACCAAGAATTATTTTTAATTATGTCTTTTTCATCATTAGAATTTTTTCATTTCAGAGTTACTTCAGTTTGGACAAGTGGCAAAAGACAATGTAAAATAAAGTTTTGAGATATTGTTCCTCTTAGTTGAAACAATGCAAGTCATAGGAGAGCAATGAGGGGAAAAGAAGCAAGTAAGAGCAAGGAGACTAGAGACAGAAAAGAAAGTCCAGGATATTGTAGTACAATGTGTTTTAATAAAATGCAGAAAAAGGAAATTATCCTGTTCTTACTCATTTCATGAAAAATATATGACCAATTAATGAACCAGTCTGCCTCTTTCATAGTCTTAAAAGCCATCTTAGAGTAAATACAAACTAGGCTCATTCTGTTTATGACCAGACCTCTGTTTCTCAAGGACTGGGCTATGCCAAACCTTCTATCTTCATTTACAAATGGTTCTCTACTGACTGTTCCAGGAAATGGCAACCATGACATGTTCCACAAGGTTATATTGACTATTTATTACTACCTTGTTATGAATACTTGTCATCACTACCTTGTTAAGATCACTTGGCAAACATGTCTTTGTTTCAGGAGGTCAAGATGATCAATTTGTTCTGGTACTGTAGCTCAGCCTATCTTGCCTGCCAAATTCCCCATTTGGAAACCACCTACTTTTGAGCCCATGGTGATTGGGTCAGTGGTCTTTCTCTTTGAGTCTTTGGGATGAACACACATGACATTTTACTTGTTATTGACTCAATTTTGTAATATTACACAAATCAGGAGACTCTAAAAATGTATGTTTTATGGTATTTACTGCATCCAAAAACTCACATTCAAAGAAAATATTTCAATCTCAATAACATGGGATGAAACAAATATCTCCCTGTTCATTTCAGGTACTACTGGGACATACCCTGAGAATACCTGTACTTCACCTCCTGCTCTGTAGTATATTTTTTTCTGATTCCTTCTGTCACAGTGAGAGTGAATGGAAATCTCTACTTAATAGCACTGATAGATTTTCAGCTATCTTGTTATATTACATTTGGTTTTATGTCTTGAGACAGTCTTACTATGTACTGAGTACATATTAAGCTAGCTAGTACTCACAATGCAGAACAAGCCTGCCCAAAAGTTTTGCTGCTACTATTGCCACTGTCCCTTAGTCCTGGGGATATAGCGGTGAGTCCTTTTACCCAGCTGATTACCAGTTAAGATGCTGTTTCTATGTCTTTTTCTTTTTTTTAAGAGGCATCTGTTCCTCTTTCAGAAAAAAAAATCAACATATTTCATAGATCAAAGTTTCAGGATATTTTAAGCATTTTTTTATTTGTGAAGTAAACATATACATTTAAGAATTTTCACTGTAATAATATTTTCACCTTTTGGCAATACTACAATTTTCAGTTCAATTTAGGTGCTGCCTTGTCAGTTAAGTTTCATTAATACCCACGGGTTTAAAATTTACATTTATTTAATAATTTTATTGGTTTCTCCTTTGTGAATGAGAGTAGGAGTTAATTACAAGTCTTTTAGCTTGTGGCCCCTGGGTATACACCCCCTGTCATCTCTGCATATGAGTTCATGTTGAGTTCTTGACTGTTAACTGCTTTGACTTTTGCTGCCTCTCACCTCCTCAAGGGCATCATCGGCAAGTGGGATCTTAAAAAAATCAAAGATAAATAATTTATTTTCCAAATAGTTCTCTCTGGGCACACAGGCACCTAGCTGTCATGTTACCTGAAGGGCTTAAAGCTATGTGGTATGCAGTACTGAACTTGTGGTCCTGAGCATCACAGGTCCCTCTGTTTGGGAACAACTTGCAGGCAAATTGTTGCAAAATCCCTCCCTTTACATTCCACACAGTCTGTGGAATCCCAGTCAATCCTGTGCCTCATTGACAACAACTGATCATCTCTTATAAAATCTTTGAGTTCTTAATTATTGTTTGTTTGTTTGTATTACCATCTATTCAACTTGTGAAGTCAAATCTACTGCATTCTTAATTAAGCAGTATTATCTAAATTTTATTTTGAAATACTACTATATTGTTTGGGTTTTATCAAATTTTAAAATATGTATAAACAACATCAGAAAAGTAAGATGTTTTTTTCAAAATTCAAGATTGTGGAAACAAAAAATAAAGCCATTAGTATAAAATCCCCCTTTCCTGTTCAGTTTCTGGTGTCTGGAAGACGTCCACAAGAAAATAATTCTGGGCATCATTTCTGTAAATGAGAAAGGAGCCCTGGGAAGGAAGATTTTCTTCACTGTGTTGCTGTAGAATACAAGTATAACCACCTACAAAGAAACCTCAGCAGCAAAGACTCCCTGTACAATAATAACTTACAGTGTGATTGCCCAACTTACTGAAGATGTCCAAAACAACAGCACTAATAGTTGCTTCAGGCAGTGAGCTTGGGAGAGGCATAGTCAGTTGTTTTGTTTCTGCAGAGCAGGCAGGCTCTGTTGTCTCCTTGTGGCTACATTCTTTAAGAACTATTCTCATCACATTCAACCTATCAGACTACCCAACATGAAGCTGAAGTCAGGCTGTGGTGTTTGATATATGTGAATTGCATTCCTAGGCCGATATATAGGCTTTTCCCTTTGGACTAAACATTTTACCTTATAAAACTGGCATATTGTAGTTATTTAAAAGGTTGCATAAGTATAGAAAAGGGTGCAAACTTTAGGGATATTATTTTGAAACAAACTCTTCAACTCTGAGTCATTATTTGTTCCTTAAATGTTTGTTAGAAAAAATTATTTATTATACTCAATAATTAATATAGATTTGAGAGCTAAACAAAGCAATAAAAAAAGTAAGCTAATAATGGCTAGTAATTATAGGTTAAATACAATGAGAAATCTCTTTAATCCATCATAAAGCTTACTACTTATGAAGAAAATCAAAGATGAAAGTTACAGCTCTTAGAAGATCAGTAGCCTTCATAGTGATATTCTATCTTAAAGAAATATAGATGAAATAACCTACAGATGGCACAATACAAATATTTGCTTTGGCTAAAAAATGGTCTTTATTCATACTGTGAAGAAGGAAATAACATGGGATGGTAACATTTAGAACATATTTTATTTTTCACATGCAGTGGCATCACCTTGACAATAACAATTTGTTGCAATTAGTGCTGGGAAACATTGTCCCTAATCTAAGAATCAGTATGTCTAGATCAAGGCCAGAAGCTTATCTAATCAAGAAGATTGGATATTGGAAAATGACAAGTTATTGTCATTTCAAAATTGTGTATAATTCTTTTTTTCTATGTTTCGCTTTTTTTCCCTTTTTTAAAATTATATTTGTGTTTTGATTTTACACATCAGCCATGGGTTCCCCTGTCCTCCCACCTCCCGCCCCCACCCCCACCTTTCCCCCCATTCCCTCCACTCCATTCCATGAAAATTGTGTATAATTCTATTGAGCTTGGTCTCCATAGCTTAGGTCTATAGCTTTTGAACTACAATATATAACACAGAACAATTGCCTGCGTGCTACTGAGGTTGAGTTTCAAAATTGTTCCCTTCCTGAAGACTCTTTCTTATGTTAGATCTTAGTCATTAGTTCCTAAAACTTAAAGCCTTTGGGTACTCAATGAAAAACATACTATTCCTCCAAATAGATCATTGCCACCAAGAATCTTAGTGTGTGTGTGTGTGTGTGTGTGTGTGTGTGTGTATGTGTGTATGTGTGTGTGTGTGTGTGTGTGTGTGTGTGCTAAATTTATTTTAGAGGTTTCTAATAATCATATCCAAATTATTTTTAAAGCATATGCAAATTTTCTTGCAAGTATTTTTGCCAAGTGTACTTGAAGGATTATGCTAGGCCTGATAAAGAGATATACTCCAATATGAGTAAAATGAAAAGACAATTTGAAAAAAAACTGTTTTCAGGGTGGTTGATACACAAATTTAATTTTATTTTATTGATGAAAAATTTAAAAAAATTATTGAAGGCTTAAATTTACCAATAGAACTACAAAATGAACCAATACTCCCATAAAATGGTTCAGTAACTATTGAGAATGATGTGAAGAAATAGTAAGCTACAATACCTATATGCTTTCAGACTAATAAACTTACCTTCCTGTTTCATAGAAACTAAAGGAATATTTGATGCCTTCCATGGCAATCTTACATCTCTAGTAGTGATTATAAAAAAGATCTTCTCTCAGAACCAATGTCAAATACCACCTCTTACAATTATTTGGTAAAAAGCAGTCCTTGAAACAATCATTAAGAATGCTGGTTATTGGCCCATGGTGGAGGTGGTACATGTCTTTAATCCTTACACTATGGAGACAGAGCCAAGTCAATCTCTATGAGTTCAAGGCCAGCCTGGTCTACAGAGGGGGATTCATGACAGGCACCAAAACTACACAGAGATAGCCTGTGTTAAAAAAGCAAAAACAAAATAAAACAAACAAACAAACAAAAAACCAAACCAAGAAAAGGAAAGAAAGAGAGAGAGAGAGAGAGAAAGAAAGAAAGAAAGAAAGAAAGAAAGAAAGAAAGAAAGAAAGAAAGAAAGAATGAATCCTGGTTGATTTAGTAATCAGGAATAACATAAAAGGTTGTTCCTGACAGATAAAGGAGTTCTCAGTTTCTGGGTGTTGGGTGTTGTTTATGCAAAAGGAGAAGTTGGTATTTTCTTAATTAAAATTACACTAACACTTTGACCCCATTGCACATAATGGGAATACATATAGTCTACAAGAGCTAGTGTGGATGGAAAATGAGAAAATCATAAGAAGAATTATAGAAATCTCCATTCAGGAGAATGTAGAATAAGTAAAATCAATGGAAAAAGAAATATGGGCAAAATTGTATGACGATCTGGCTTTGGTAGAATGATTGTGATGATGATCAATACTGCCCCAGACAATCCTCTCTAGAGATACTGGTGACAAGAGGGATGAATCCAGTATAGTTTCAGTCCCCTAAAGTTAAGAAAATAAGAAGTGTGTAGTGCTATAAGAGGATAAAACTCTGATGGATGGACACTCAAGTGTTCAGGGAGGAGAAGCAGGCTTATTTGCACCAGATTTAGTCCCTCTGATCTGAGAACATCCCAGTGGAAACTGTCCAGTAGACATAGGAGTGAAGACTGCACATGCATTGCAATCAGTCTTTCGATGGATGAGGAACTGTGGTGACTCACTGGGAGGTCAGTGAGCAGACTGGACTCTCCAGTGTTGTCAAACTTGCATCAGGAAATAACCTGACAGCCTGATAATTTAAGAACAAGACATTACTTTTAAAAATGAGATCAATGTAACTTCTAGTTTATACCCTTACCACACCCTTCCTCTTGCTGCAACATTTTCTCTCTCTCTTTTTTTTTTCTCTTGGTGACATTCATAAAATGAATAGGAGTAGATGGCAGCTTACTACTCATTACCAAATCCAGTGGTTGTATTTTTTCTCTTATAACCCTAAATCAAATTAATTTTAAGTTGATTTTAACCTTTGGTAAATATTTCAGAGTGTCTAATCACTAATTAAGCATTGAAACATGTTTGGGAAACCCTCTCTAAAATGACATTTTTTGCCTTTAAGTGAGTCACTACCTACTGGTAAGAAGTAATGTGTGGTGGGTATTGTATTCCCTGAAATATTGTGTGTTTCCCAAAATAAACATATCTGGGGGGCAGAGAGCAGACAGCCACTAGAACAAAGCCAAAAATGGTGGCTAGAAAATGGGAAAAGTAAGCCATAACAGAAGTTGGGTGGTGGTGGTACACGCCTTTAATCCCAGAGATTGGGAGGCAGAGCTAGCTGAATCTCTGAGTTCAAGGCCACTTTAGAAACAGCTAAACTTGGTGACCCATGCCTTTAATCCCAGAAACCCAACCTTTAATCACAGGGAGTGGGGGCAAAGAGAAAGGTATATAATGCATGAAGACCAGGAACTAAGTGAGTAAAGCATGTAGTTAGTTAAGCATTTGGTTGGTTTAGCATTCAGACTTTGGAGCAACACAGTTCAGCTGAGATTCATGTGGAGGAGGACACAGAAGCTTCCAGCCTGAGGAAACAAGATCACCTGAGGAACTAGCAAAGTGAGATAGCCGAGGCTCGTTCTGTGTCTCTGATCTTCCAGCAATCACCCCAATAATTGGCCTTGGGTTTGATCTTATTATGTTACAGTCATGTTAACATGAACTCTCATATAATAAAAGTCAGTGTTCTTTTTTTTTTTTTTGGCAGGGTTGGCGGGTTGGGGGGGGTGGAAGAGTTTTGAAATCACAGAGAGTAATCCTGCCTGAAAAACAGCAAAGAGACTTAAGAAAAATAAAGGAAGCAGTGCAAAATTATAAAAATATCATTTAGGCAAACACATAATTTATCTTCCTGGAATGCGGAACTTTGTAGCTGAAGTTTTCTCTGGTCCTGCCCAGCCCCACAAACTCCACAGATGCTTATAAAATAATCACTCAGAAGCTTATGTTAATTAAAACTGCTCAGCCATTAGCTCGGGCCTACTTACTCACTGACTACATTTAAACACAGCCCATTTCTGTTAATCTTTATGTTGCCACATACTCTGTGGCTTCACCTGTGCTATTACATGCTGTTCCCTGGATAGTGGACTGGTGTCTACAGACTCAGCCCTTCCTCTTCCTAGAATTCTCCTTGTCTCCTTGTTCTTCTGTACTTCCTACCTGGCTACTGGCTAATCAGTGTTTTATTAAACCAGTGAACAAAATCATTATTCCACAGCAGAACTTTCAATATATTTTGACTCAAATATATGCATTTGATTTCCTATATTTCAAGTAGTTGAAGTACTATACCTCAATGAGAATAATTTGGCTAGCTTCAACTAACATCCACAAATTTGAAATAACATAGCAGTTTGGTCCTATCATAGAAAGTCCTCTTTTTTTAAGATAAGAAACTTTTCTTAATAATTCCATTGCTAGGAGATAAAGAAAAATAACATGTAAACACAGAGAAAATTTTTCAAAATAATTTTTAATGTATCAGGAAAACATATGGTGGAAATAAATTCTCTTTTAATCCTTGAGATTTAATCTTTCTGGGGTGCATTCTTGGACTGAATAGAAGATAAGCCAGAAGATAAGACAAAATACACATAAATATAAATGTTTATATTTTAAGCTTACTGTTTGATATTTTAAAGTATCACAGATATTTCTGTTAGCTCTCTTTGGATGAGCAGAATTAGATAGCCTATCTGTGCTGTTAATGGAGCAAACACCTCCATGTTTCCATCCCAAGTATCATAAATGCTTACATTACATGTGCTTTACTGCCTCACTTCCAAAAATTGTTAGCAAAGGCTTGTATTAGCACTTACGGGATCTGTTTTTGGCTTTTGTTATTTTATTTTATGAAGCACATTTTTGGAAATGATAATGGATTTTATAAACAGGGAATAGACTGCAACACGAACCACTTACAATGTTCCACTTGCCAGCTAATTCTTTTCCTCTGATGGCACACTATTTTTTGTTTGTTTGTTTGTTTGTTTGTTTTTTGTATTTGATGAATATGGAATGGCTATGTTAAAATATTTCATTGTCATTCTTTACTTTTCTTCCAAACAGAATCTTAAATATTTTTTTTTGCATTGATGATCATTGCTTTGTAACACAGAATAACTGGACTAAAGCACAAAGGAGTCTTGTAAAGATATAAATACACCAGAAAAATGCAGGCTTCTAGGAGATTTACATTTTTTGTAGAATTATTTTTATAACCAAGGCATGATAAAGTAAGTGATTCTAACATAAATCCATGAAACAAGCATTGAAAACCAGGTAGATGAGAATCAGCTCCAGATTTAGATAGCAGAGGTGGGGAGAATAGACAGACTTTTGAATACATAAGATCTTCAAATTGTAAAAATTAGTAAAACACTAAAGCAGGTATTATTCCCCAGAAATGGTAGGATTAGAAAATGCATTCAAGTGGGAATAAAGCTAATGTTTAGATAACATGTCTACAAGAAACAACTTGAGTGAAACTAGAAATTAATTTCCTAATTTGCCTAATGATTATTAAAAGACTGTGTGTGTGTGTGTGTGTGTGTGTGTGTGTGTGTGTGTGTGTGTGTGAATACACATGTATTTGGTGCTAAAGCTGAAGTACTTTGATGGTGGTCTTAGTCAAAAAAGCTGGGACAAGATCCCAAATGGCTGCTAAATACTCTATTAATATCTTTAACCAATTCTTTGTTGCTTTGCTTTTCTTAAAGTGAATTTTGTGAAAAGCACTATCAGGATGTTAAGGATTATCTTGCCATTGAGTTGAGTGTTTACATAGTTGATTGGTTATCAGGTTGTAGTTCTAAGCCTTCCCATAAAGAGCAGTTGTGGAAAGGATCAAAAGACTGGAAATAAATAGCAGGAACTGATATTCATATGGTGTTAGGGTATGCAAACCTGTTCCACATTACCTGGTCCTCTCTGCTATGCATTGAACTAGTTATTCAAATGTCTATATGGCAACTTATTTTGCAAATTGTAGTAGATAGAAATGATTAATGGGATTCCATGCCTCTGAAATTAAGTAGTAACTAAGTTAAGGGTCATGAATCAGCATTCATAAAGGAATTTCAGTTAAGAAGTGTACCTGGATGTTCAACATGGGGAATCCATTTCCAAATTCATTCAAGTTGTTGTGGCTGGCTTTTCTTTCCTTACCATTATTGGCAAGATGCCTTAGTTCATTATCATTGTTTTCTACTAAAAATGGCCGACCTCACTAGTCTGTGTATCTTCATGAGACGCTAAGCATACTTTTCCCCATAGTATATCTGTAATGAATGCCTTTATATTGCAGCTGTAGATACAGAGAGTAGAGTGCCCTCAAGATATAGGTACTGTCTCTTGTAACCTAATCATAAAATTACTGTACCATCACCATTTACACCAATTTCAATGTAGTTTAACCTTGGTTCAAAATTGGAGGAAGTTTCAGCTGAGTGAATACTTTATGCTATGTATAGTAATAAACAAAAGAACAAGATGGAAGATGAGACAAAAAGCATAGTGAACCTTGACAACTCAAGTATAAGTGAATTCCATTATTCTCTTTTTTTAAAAAAAAAAATGAGTTGAATCTCCAAATAATACATTATGGGGCTAAAGGATCATTTATCAAATGATGTAATCCTTATGCCTTGTATTAGCAAGATTTTGTTACATAATAAAATCAACATCATGCTTGCCACACTGGAGGCCAGAAGTTGACATCTTGAAAGCTGGGCAGGAAGTGGAGAGTGTATGGATAGAGATGACTGGAACTAGAAGGTGTTTGTAAGGTGATGTGGAAACTCAGTGCAGTGGAAATTCCCCAGAACCTTCAAGGGTGACCATAGAGAGGATTCATAGTAATGGGGGATACAGAGCCTAACCCAGTCTACTTCAGCAACCAGGCAAAGTTTCCAGTGGTGAGACTGGGACACCATCCCAGTCACAAAACCTTGACCTACAATCTGCCCTCCTGTAAGATGTTCTATGGCAACAGAGGCTCAGAACTAGTTTGAGTGGCCAACCAAACAACTGGTCTAATTTGAGGCCTACATCACCAGAGTGAACCTTTGTCCAACGCTGCCTGGATAATGAGGAACTGAAGTCTAGATAAGAAAAGGACACAGTGATGATTCTGCATGTTTCCAAAGGAGTTACATAGATGTTTCTGCCAACCACACATGTTATGGCCAATTCTGTTGGTTAACCTCTACAGCCTGACAGTAAGCACCTACTGCTGAAGAGACTTACATACTTAAGGAATAAAGAATAGAGAAAATGAACTGGTTCCTAACTAGAGGCTACACCAGTACTGAGCAGCTTTCGTGATGCTGAAGGATACTATGTATGCTAACAAAAGGAGGAAATTAATCATATATAGCACAAACTACAAACTATGAGACCTAAATAATGACCTGCCTGCCAGGTATACTGGTGCTATAGTAGCATTAATATTATGGGGGTAATTGACTTTTTACTAAAAATTGGATTTAAGCCCAAATCCATGGAATGGAACTCTTTCATGACTCTATTAAAGTGGCCATAAGATGAAACTAAATAGATCATGGGTCCTATTAGTAAATAGGTAAAACTTATTCCTATAGTCTGCTAAGGTAAAGTTTCTCAACCTTCCTAATGCTGAAACTTTTATGTTGTGGTGATCCAAAATCATAAAATAATTTCTGTTACTCTTTCATAACTGTAATTTTGCTACTGCTATGAATCAAAGTATAAATTTCTGATACGCAGGACATTTAGAGAACATAATAGTGATTCCTAATGACGTATTGCTATCCCCTTTAATCAGTGAACCATTGCACTTTTATCATAGAAACTTCTTCTTGCCTTAGATTGTAACTGACACAAAGTCCCACAATAGGACTTTGTGCCGAGAGTGAGAGTTTGGACCCATACGTAAGTGGAGTGTTTTTTTATTAAACACCTCCACTGGAGGCTCAAGGATTTATGTGGAAAAGGACGTGGGAAGATTATATGAGTCAGAGATGGTAGAGGACTCCAAATAGATAGCATCTTCCTGATATATGGAGCTGAATCCATATGAATTCACAGATACTGTGTCAACACACACAGGATCTGTACAAGTTCAAGCCAGACACAATTTAATTGAAGAATGGAAAGTTGACCCAAAACTCCCACTCCTAACCAGGAAGCTATTTGCTATTGATACCTGATATAGGAGGAAAAAAATCTGGTTTCTTCAATGGGGCTGATACTGGCTATATTAAACCTACTCCAGGGCTGGCCTCATGCTCAGTAGTAGATCACCAACACAAAAGTGGATATCATGTTTTTTTGTACATATTTTGATTTTTTATTTGTTGTATTTATTCTTTTATGGTCTTTCTTGTATTTTTTCTTGGTTTGTTTTTATCTTTTGAGGAAAAAAATCAATGATGGGTAGTGATGTGAGAAGATCAGGGAAAAGTTGGAGGATGTTTGATCAAAATAGTCAATGAATGCTAAAAAGACTGTTTACCATATTTTGTATTTAAACAAGTCATCATATTGCATTTAGAGTAAATTTATAAAATTTATAATATATGTTTTTTCAATTTACTACCATCATGATCTCTTGGTTTTGAGAAATTAAGTATTAATTGCTGGAAATTACAAAGTCAGTTGGTAGAAGAACCCAGATTTGAAGTTTTATTTTCAGATATCAACCTTAATAATTTTTATGTATACTTCATTCGTAAAATTTTTGAGATTATATATATATATATATATATATATATATGGTTCATGTTTATGTATAAAGTACACTATGTAAGTTGCTTGTATTGCAAACAGGAAAAGATGTGGTGTGCTAGGCATATGCAGATGGAAACTATGTCTAATTCTTTAACTTCACTGTGTGATGAGATGTGATATGTCCTTTATAAGTCCATTTTTGGGTTGTCTTGATACAAAATAGTCAAGATGAACATGTCTTTGTGATCAAATTTATATTAGATGTACAAGAATTTTCTCTTTTGCTAAAATTAGCTTAGAAAGTGTTCTCTCTGTCCAGATAATCCAAGGTCTGTGGCTCATCACATATTCAAACAGGCCATTGGTAAGGAAAGCAAGCAAATAAAAATATTGCCAAATGATGTAAAGTTATTGCATATGAATAAAAGTTTTATTTTCATAATTACATTGGTTCTCTGAAATGAAATTCTAGGAACTCTCCTTCAGTGAGGTTTTTTCCCACATATTTTAGTAAAATGGCAAGCAATGGCCATAATCATGCTTGTAATATATTTTGTGAACATAAAGTGCTCTTTGGGTTATCTGCAGCAATAAATTTGTACACAATATAGTTTTGTCATCTATTTTTATTTAATTGTGAGTTTAGAAAACTACTGGGTAATATATCATATGTATAATTTCATTAAAACTGATTTAATTATAAAAATGTTATTTCTCAACTGTGAAATGAAACTGACTTCCAGTGCAGCAGTTCTGTGTATATGTTGTTTCTGCAAATGAATAAAGACAACAGCCAAATAAAGGAACCTACTGAATTTGATCACTATCTCATAAAGAGTGTATATAACACCTATAAAGTCTACGGTGGGAAAGTAAATTATTTACTGTGAGAACCTTGGCTGTGAAATCATTTATATGTCACTAAGGAATATGCACACAGCAGAGCCAGAAAGAGCTTGAGAATCACATTTCTTTGTATTTCTCTACTTTTTCCGTTTCTGCATAAGGCATTCAGCCTCTTAGATTTTCAACACACAATCAAAATGTCTATCACAAACTTTCTGGAGCATAATTGCTGAAGAGATTTCTAAGGCATTTAAAAATTTAATTGTGCTTTTCTTTGTTCTTTAAAAAATACACTGGGTTTTCTGTAACTTCTAGTGTGTTTAAAAGCATATTACCAGACACTTTACTCTTACTATGTGTAATATGAAATATATATTAAGTAACACTTGGTTCCATGGAGAGTGCAGCAAGACCCAAGTGCAGAAAAACATAGAAAGTTCATGTCTCTGGGAAATATAAACTAAGTAAGAATTAAACCACTTAATAATACTCTAAAAATTGGCGCATGCTATAGTGAGCATTCTGAGGAAAAATAACTTTGACATCTAGATTACTTCTTCTCTGAAAGAATGTTGATCAATTATTTGTTCTTTTTAAAGCTACAAAGTTGAGATTTTTGGAGGAAAGAAACATCTTTACAAGTTGGGATTCTGGGTTTTTTTTAATGTTTATTATTTTTACTAGCACATGATAATTACACATAGTAATGGGCCTCATGATAGCATTTTACACATGCATATAATCTATTTTGATCATATTTACTCCCATCACCTCATGCCCAGTGATCCCTTTCCTCCTCCTAGTTAGTATGATTCTATGCTCATGTTCCCCTCCCCACAGCTGCTTTTCGAGGACCAATCTTACTCATACATCATGTATTATCCTTTTAATACACTGTTGTATTTTATTTTCTAACATTTTATTTTTTGTCCTTTTTTATTTATTATATTTGTGTTTTAATTTTACACATCAGCCTTGGGTTCCCCTGTCCTTCCCCCTCCCACCCCACCCCAACTGGGGATTCAGTACAGGCAGGTCCAGTCCCCTCCTTCCAGGCCAAGTAAAGTGTCTCTGTGTAAGCCCAAGGTTCCAAACTCTTTGCATAGCCTGGTAGAGGCCTCAAAAGATGTTAAAATGAATAGACATTCTTATCACTCCCACTACAAAATGCCAAAGTAGAGACTTAAAAACAGAAAAATGACTTTTCCAAAAGTCACAGATAGAGCTACAAGAAACTTAAATGATGGACTTCATTTTGTTTATAGATAATCTGGCACCCCTAGAAAACATGTTGTTCAATAATCTCTGGCCCCTTTCTCAGTTAATATGACACTTTTCTCTTTTCTTTCATTTTTTGAGATTGAAATGTAGTTACAAGGTTTCTCTGTCCACCTTTCCATCCTCCAAACCTTTCTTCCTACCCCTCCCTCCTTCCTTCAAATTCATGGCTTACTGTTTCATTAATTGTTATTGCATGCAGGTATGTATTTGTATATACAAATGTGTTCCTAATATAATCTGTTGAGTCCGTGTAATGTGACTTGTATATATGTTTTCAAGGCTGACTATCCAGCACTGAAATTTACGGTGCTCTTCCCTGGGGAGGACCACCTCTCCCACAACAAAGCTGTCTGTATTTCTCAGGCCTTATGGGCTTTTCCCTATCCAGTACAGTATGTTCGTTGATATCCTCCATTTTCTTAGAGCAAAATGTTCTGGATATTTTACTGGCTAAATCTAAACAAGGCATTGCTGAGGATTCATAGTGTCACACTTAGCATTATTTCTCACCAGCAACTTTAATTCAGTTGTCACTTGTGCATATTATTCTATAGGAAATAAGTACTTAGATATACACTGTTTTGTTTTGTTTTTTTAAATAATATATATGTTTATCTAGAACTTCCTCTGTAGTTAATGACCAGATTTTGGCTATTGACTTTAGAAAGACTGTAATTCAAGCAAGAGTAACGTCATATGTTAGTGTATTTTCATAGTAGAATCCTTCAGTGTTTAGATGCAAATCTGTCATAATTAGGTATCTTTAAAATAATCCTACTAATGTGTTTGAAGTTCTCTCTCTCTCCCTCCCTCCCTCCCTCCCTCTCTCTCTCTCTCTCTCTCTCTCTCTCTCTCTCTCTCTCTCTCTCTCTCTCTCTCTCTCTCTCAGCTTTTTAAAAATGCCTTCCTGTTGTAACAATGCTTATGGCTTCTTTCATGTCTTAAAACAAACTGCATGACGTGTCGCGTGATTGTTGTTCCCTATGGTTTTCCTAGGAAACAGCAGTGTAAAATTTAAAATTAAAATGATAAACTCTACCTGTGATGGCTATTCTGTTTCTCATTCACACTGAGATTCATGTTTCAGGGGGAGGGGTCTGGATCGGGGCGTGGGGTGGGGCATGGTTACAGGTGCATGGAGGATGGAGGGAGAGAGTACTGGGAAAGACAACTGTAATCGGGGGCATCTCTGGGGTGAGCTAGAAACCTAGTGCAATGGAAAGTCCCAGGAATCTACAAGGGCGACCTTATCTAAGACTCCCAGCTATAGGAGACATGGAGCCTGAAGGGGCCATCTCCTGTAATCAGGCAAGACTTCCAGTGGACGGACTGAGACCCCGATCTAGCCACATAACTCTCACCTACATTTTGCCATGCCTACAACGTATGCTGGGACAAAGGTAGTGCAGAAATTATGGGAGAGGCCATCCAATGACTGGTCCAGCTTGAGATCCATACCATGAGCGAAGCCCACACCTGACACTGCCTGGAGGTCCAGGACCCAGAGGCTGGACAGCCCAGAGACCTAGTGTAGAACTAAACATGACTAAATTCAAAAATTTTAAGAAGTAAATGTAATTATTCTTAATGATATTCTGCTGTATGCATAGATTGTTGCCTAGCCCAGTTATCATCAGAGAGGCTTCACCCAGCAGCTGATGGAAACAGAAGCAGAAACCCACAGCCAAACACTAGGCAGACCTCAGCGAATCATGTGGAAGAGAGGGAGGAAAGAAAGGATGATAAGAGCCAGAGAGACCAAGCACAACACAAGAAAAGCCACAGAATCAACTAACCCGGATTAATAGGGGTTCAACACAGACTGAACTGACAACCGGAGACCTTGTGTGGGACTGACCTCGGCCCTCTGCACACAGTGTTACAGAAATGTAGCTTAGTCCACTTGTGAGAATCGTAGCAGAGGGATCAGGAGCAGTTTCTGACTCTGCTACCTGCTCTTAGGACCCTTTCCTCCTACTGGGCTGCCTTGTCCAGCCGCAACAGGACAGGAGGTGTCTAATCTCACTGCAGTTTGGTTTGCCTTCTGGCCTACATTTTTTGGAAGAGAAATGAGAAGGAGTGGGTTGTCCAGGGGCAGAGGGAAAGTCAGTGAGAGGGCCTGGGAGCAAGAGAGGGAGGGGAAACTGTGATTGGGCTGGGGAATAATTAATTATTAATTAATTATAAAAATTATGAACTCTAAAGTTACACCAAAGGTGTCACACCTTATTTTAAGCACACACATAGAAGCAGTAAAATAGAAATCTTTTGTATAATATATAAATGCTAACACCAACCCAAACTCTCTGTTACAAGTATAATCATCATCTGTCTTGTGTATCATATAAATTCTTCCCAACTCAGGACATTTGGTGTTTTTCTTCATCTTTTTTTCTAAAACAATTTAAAATTTGCTTAGTTACTAAGTCATAAAACCCCAATGTGTATCAGTGGAAGTTTTAGATCAGAAAGTAATTATTTGCTCAGCTCTTCTGTCTTCCCACCAGTTGACACTTGTACTCTCTTTAACAAAGACATCTTCCTAAATAACAGTTTGGTTACTATTCACATTGGTTGCCAACCACTCTTTAAGGGATACTTCTGCTGCCCTGTAAAATCTTCTTTAAACAAAGCTTTATTACAGTTTAATTATTAACAAAACATTTTCAGAAGCAAAATACTCAAAATAATGGTTTCTTAATTAGAGTTCATGTTTCCTATACAAGCTGGGAAACACTTGTTACCTGGAAGTTTGTTTGGCTTTTAAGTCACCACTGAGTTTACACAAACTATAAGTATAATTAAGCGAGGATACCATCTTTTAATACAATTCTTTGATGTGGTTTTGGAGAAATATATTTCTTTTAAAGCTAGGAAACATTTTTTTTTCCTTTAAAGACTTTTATGTTCCATTACCTTTATAAAATTAAATGATTTCACTTAATGTAGCTCCACTGTCAGTTCTGGAGAAACATTTTCAATATGTAGCAAAGATGAATAGGTGAACATAAAATCAGAAATGGTTGAGGCACACTTTTCTTTTGTTTAGCATGTAGTTTCCACATCTAAAAGCTATGTTCACACTCGCATCTAAAATGAGGGGACACATGTTAGCAAACTAGAAACAACTGGCTGTCGGTTCCCAAGGGTTCTATCATGTAACAATCTGAAATATTCTGAATTAATATCTCAGTAATTGGTGTCACAGGGTAGTGTGTAAGCATTCACATATGCTGGGTAGTGTGAGGAATCATAGCTCAGGCAAATATTCACTTATAAAGATTACATTGTATTCTGATCTTGGAGACGTCTGTCACTGGTGGCCTGTAATGGATTTAAATGTTTCATTGTAATTATGGTATAATGATATGTTTACAGAAAGATAACTTTTTCATTAAATTATTTTTCTAGAAAAATGAGTAGTCATTCACCCTAAAAGGGAATTGTAGGGTGTAGCTGTTCCAACTTTGACCTGAAAGTACCACCCCTTTGAGGCTTTGGTAACTGTCACGCCTACAAGGCGAGGCGGAGCCGAGAGAGGACCCCTGAAGACCCGAGATCTGGATGGGCCTGCTCTCTTGATTCCTGGACCCTGGACGCTGAAGGTAGACCAAGCAGAGTTCTCCAGAGAATCTCTGGACTGTGCTTCACCTTTCCCAGACTCTGTTACCTATCCCTTCACTTGTAAGTTACCCCACAAAGTAAACCTCCCTTTTAACTATGTGGAGTTGCCTTAATATTTAAACCAGTAGGGAATTCTGAAGAAAAAACACTGAAAATAATCACAAAAGTGTATGAATGCTGCACACAAGTATCTAAGAACCCCAGTGGCTGACCTCTAGAATCAAATCCAGTAGCTGGAGTCATGGTTCATTAGTGAAGAGCTCTTGCTACTCCTGCAGAAGACCAATGTTTAGCACCCACTTCAGGCAGCTAGCAATCACCTGTAACTTTCTGTTTTAGGGGAACTACACACATGTCCACATACAAGCACATAAGCACTCACACATACACATAAATAAATGACAAAATTTAAAAACTAAAATGTAGCATTATTTTAAACGTGCCCACCAAGAAGCCATAAAGCCACATTTCCCTCATGTCTTTAATACTGAATATAGGAAATGCTATCTTTTCTATAGAATGTTCATATATTAAAATGTAAAATGTCATATATAATACATTGATTTTTTCCCTCTAACCATGAGAGCAATACTGGTTTTCATGCAGATTTCTTTCATATGTCTTTTAAATAATTTGATTTTTCAGTGCTTGTACACTAGCTGTGTGTCTGCATCCCTCTCATGGCAATTGAACAAGAAAGGTCTGAAATACTCAGCACTGGTAATATGAAGTGGGTATTATCCATTCATTGGGGATAAATAAACAATTGAAAGAATATTTGCTCCAGGAAGCAAAAGGCTTTGCCTGGTACTTATCTCAAAGCTACATATGGTATTGAATGTAATTTTTTTTGTATCAAAGATAATTTCCATTTTTATATTTTAGCTCATTTCAATTTAAGTATATAGGGATTTCTAAGAGTTTTATTCTCTAGTTACCAAATAAAATGACATATATTTCTAGAGTTCTGAACATTTGTACAAGTTTGAAGTGGAAGCAGTAAAAAATATGAATTCATAAATAATATTGATACTATGAAACATGAAGCAAAATTTATATAATTAGGCATAATGGCAGAATATTTGTCTGGTTATTTAAAGTATCACATATGCAGGTAAATTTATGAAATTCAATTTTTCCTTTTCATATTTCAAAATTATCAAAGCTCAGCAATTATTTTTAAAATGTAAGGTGGAATCATTTTAATCATACTTAATATTCTTCAGGTTTATTGCATATTTTACACAATATCTGCTTCTTAATGGTTATCAATGAAAATATAGAAATTTGCAGAAAATTTAAATGGGTACACTGTAAATATATGGACTTTTTAATTAAAGTTTAATAACATTTCAAAATCAATATATCAATCTCCCCATTTACACAAATGTTATCTGAAGTCTAATTATTTGTCAATGAATAATGATAGAAACTTATAATCAAACTTACAAACTTCTTTTGACTGTTCATATGACAGCAGTTTTCCACATGGAGTGCACAGATAGCTAAGACATTTAATAGTTCCCAACCTATAGCAACTTCATCATAATGAGCAGTGCATAGAAAAATTTAGGATTTTTATGAGATGGTTTTATAGTTTTGTTTTGTGTGTGTGTTTATATGTGTATGTTTTGTTTGTTGATTTTGTTTTGTTTTGTTTTTAAGCATATGGAGTACATTTCTTTGGCTATTTCAGTATAAATGTATACTTTTATCTTCTTGGACATAAACTCGAGTAAATAAAATTGATGCATCAAGATAAGTGCTATATTAAACAACTCATGCCCAGCAACAGATACATACTTCAAGTACAAGCACATACTATGGACTACTCTGATAATTTCCAGGGTCAAACTTTAATTTATAAATCTTTTATGCTAGTTACAGTTGCTGTTGCAATGAAATATTTTAATCAAATTTATGTAAGCCTGTGAAATATAAGCTTGAAATAAAAGATTATATCCTGTGAGATTACAGTAAATATATCTTTCTGGATTTAATACAGATAAAACTGGTTGTTGACTAATTTTTGAAGAGACACATGTAAAAGGTTGATATATGTAATAATTAGTATATTTCAAATTTCAAATTGCATCTTTGTTATCTAGAAATTCTTTGTGTAAAAACGTCATATTACAGATAATTAGACATTTTGAGTTTGTTGCAAGTATTTTATACTATTACTGTAGCCTAATTGGAGATAGACAGCATGCGGTTCTAAACCTGAAGACTGACAAATAAATGCATATACATTCTTTTAATTAGTAAACTATATATTAATATTGAGAGGAAAATTCTAGTACTTGACTTTTAGTGATACATATTGATAATTTTGTGTAGAATTTTACATTTCCCTTGAATTCTAATACACAAAGTCATAATTGTTACTAAAGCTGAATCATTTATGTAATTTTATGCAGTTTTATATGTGCTTATAACTCACCAAGGAATATATAAACTTGTTAAACAAATGTTTACTAAATTCTTACTTTAGTTTACACACATATTGTAGTTTTAATTTCGCATCATGTTTGAAGTTTATAAGGAATTACACATGGATTAAAAATAGACTACAACTAAGTTGAGTTCAAACTTTGTGCTTATTATTACACAAATCCTTTGGCTTACAATTACATCAATATCTTACTTGTTCATTATTCAGGTAGTGTGAACATGTCTATCAACCTATGGGTATGTTCTTATATACTTTATCATATGTGATTTTCCCTGCCTTGGTTAAATAGTAGAATAGAGGAATTCTGTGAAGTGAAAGTGTTAAGTAATGCTTATAAAATATTAGCAAAGACCCATAGTCCCAGGAGTCACTCAGAGGCTGAGGTAGGATGAGTTTCATGAGTTTCAGACAAGCTTGGACTGTACATGAGTTTCATCATTGTAGAGCTATATAGATAGACCTTATGTATGACTGTTGGGAAGGAGGAAAGGAAAGTAGAAGTAATGTACTTTTAATCTCAAAAGTAATGGAAATAATAAATATCTATTTAGGAGTATACATCTACACAAACATGTATTTAGTAACAATTAAAGAAAGAGCTGGTAAATTTGAGAAATTGTGGATTTGGAGTGCCTAGAAAGACAGAAGGGAGGAAAGGAAATGGGAAAATAATGTAATTATTATTACAAAATATATAGAAGAAAAATGTATCAAATGGTGAAAAACTAAAATGAATAAGAGAAAAAATATGATTGCAGTATTTTTATTGAAAGTCTAAATCTTTAAAATGATGTTGAAATATTTGGAATTGTATTATACTTCATTATCACTTGATTCCCATGAAGTGGTTCATGAACACACAAAAGAGGAAAAAGCAAGAGGTTTGAGAACCATACAGAAATAATATGATAGGTGGCTGTTTTCTATTGGTTATATAAAATCTCATTTTATTTTCTCAATCCTTAAAATGAAAATTTTAACAATGTTTAAATATCAAATATCCTTATAACATTTAAAATATTGAACAAAGAAATGCATAGACAAAATAATACTGGACACACTAAGTTATCAACTTACTGGTTTTTGTTCTTTTTGATGAATACAGGAGTAGTAATACCTTTCAAACTAAAACACATTATAGCAATGTATGGTTGGGGTCATGCCTGCTGAGAAAACTAATTAAAATTATGTGGCTTATGTATCTCCTGTATCTCCACTATGAGTTTGAACTTTCTACAGACATACTCTGTAAAGGACCAAAAAGCACATCTTTTACATTTGCTGAGTCGTAAGTTAAATAGTCAGAGCCCTTGGATATTATCAAAGTATGTTGCTTAGCTTACTATAGTTATGGATGTTTGGAGTAATGGAAGTGGAAATTGGCTCAATGAAAGATTTAGATGTAAATGAAGAAGACACCAAGATTATATTGTCATAGTTCTTTTTAACATTTTGTATGAAAATACATAATATCATAGAGTGTTTTCATAAATTATGCTTTTGTTGATCCTTTCTTTTACACAGGCAATTTGTGTGTGCATTCAAAATAATGACCAAGCTCAACACAAATACATGTGTGCTGAAATTTAAAAAAATATGAAAATGAAAACAACAACATATTCTAATGTGCCAACCTGACTTAGGTATATATGCATATTTGATTTATTGGGATTTGAATTCCTCATAATTGTGTTATAGGGCTATAGTGATATTTTATTTGTATTGAAATGTGACTTTCTTTGTATGTTAATAAAGTTGCCTTGAGGTCAGAGCAAGCCAGAGCAGAAGCTGGGCAGTAGTGGTGCATGCCTTTAATCCTAGCACTTAGGAGGCAGAGCTAGGTAGAACTCTATGTGTTCAAGGACACAGCCAACATGGCAGACACACACCTTTAATCTCAATATCAACCACAGAAGACCTGGAGGTCTGTACAAACAGGCAGTGACGAGGAGGTCATGTGGTTGGGTTTACAACCAATGAGAAAACAGAATAGAAAGTCTATAAATAGACAGGACGCAGAGAAGTAGGTCTCTTGCGGAGAGGAAGAACAGCAGAAGCAGTGAAGGGTAAGGTTTTCTGCTCTTGTTCTGACCTCGTGGTTTTTAACTCTACAATTGGTTCTGTGTTTCATATTTAACAAGCCATTTACATCTACATAGGGCATTTAATGCAGCATATACCTAGGATGATTTCAATGACAATTAAGTAATGTATCCATATTTTCTTCAGTTATTTCTAATTATTTATAATACACAGTTATATATTTTTAATTATCTCTAAATGTTTTTGTTTGGACTTGTATGAATTTTTTTATAATAATATATATCCATGAGAAATCTGCTAAACTTCTTTACATGACACACCTGTCTGCATGGAAAGATGCCCCATCAACACAACTTCCTAGGGAACTTTGTGTAAATTTTACAATATAATTTCTCTGCATTTGTTCATCACTGTGTTACATGGAAATTAACCACTTGACTTGATTCACAAAAAAAAAAATAACCTTTAAGTTTAGAACATAAATCCATATTCAAAAGATTCATTTTATTTTTACGTTCTTTTGTTTTAAAATGTTTTAATTTTTAAGATTATAATTTATTTGCATTTTCCCTTTCCTCCTTCTAAACCTCCCATATACCCCTCTCCACCCTCCTAAATTTCATAGCCTATTTCACCATAATTGTTATTATATGCATATTATATGTATATATAAAACTTAATATAACCTTTTGAGTCCATATAACATTATCAGTGTGTTTGTTTACAGGATAGACTGTTTGGCATTGGAAAACTATTTGATGTGCTCTTCCCCGGGGAAGGCCACATCTCCCACTTCCGGCTTTCCTCAATTGCCTACAGTTCTTTGTGTTGTTTTTTCTTCAATCATAGTAACTTCAGTAAATCTCTTGGGAAATATATCACACAGAATACCTCAAGGCCATATGTGTTGTTTCACAATCATGAGGAGGATCCTGACCTCACAGATAGAATCAGAACAAAGTGTCTTCTGTAGGCTTTTTCACTATCAGATCTTACTTCATGCAATCATTTTAATTCTCAATATATATTTGGTAAATGATTATTTTATGTTTCATATTAGTTATGCATTTATTCTTATGATATTTTTCCATATTGAGTCAGAAATATTCTGATTCTAAACACAATATAGTTAAAATATGTCCCCCCATTCCCATGCAAACTCTTAATTTTACTATTATGTAATAAATTTAAATTTGCATCACTACTTTGCCCATATGTGAATATTTCACGCCCTCTGGAAGTTTAATTATATCCTCTCATTTTCTTAAATAAGAATTTAGTTGCTATTGATTTTAAGAAAAAAAAACCTGTAAAAATTAGTGAGAGAATACTCTATGTTGTTTTTCATTATATTGAATACAAATTAATAAAACAGTAGATTTTTTTTTTTTTTTGGTTTTTCAACTCAGGGTTTCTCTGTAGCTTTGGAGCCTATCCTGGACTAGCTCTGTAGACCAAGCTGGCCTTGAACTCACAGAGATCCACCTGCCTCTGCCTCCCAAGTGCTGGGGTTACAGGTGTGTGCCACCACCTCCTGGCATTGTAGATATTTCTTAAAGCTATAAGTGTTAAAGTTTATCTTATATAGAAAAAATATTTTTGAGAAGATTGACATGTTTAATTCATTTAAATATCACACAATACATATATGTTTCAAAATCTCACATGGGACTTCATCAAAATATGTTTATTGATCATTCTTTTTTGTTTACATTTAGATACAAACATACCCCAACCTTCAAGTACCCTCAGGTTTCCTGGAATATCCTGGTCTCAAATGGAATGTATGGAGATCTGTCTAAATACACTGTCTGGGAAGAAAGACAAAGAGACAGCAGGTATCTGCAAAGTTGTATGAGGCCCTTGGTTAAAGTACAGACAACAGAGTGGCCACCTCTTACCAGCCATCTTTCTAATTGCTGAAGCTAGTCTTGGCCACATTCCCTCACTGAGGACTCTGATTCTCCATGTTCTGGAATAAATCACTCTTTTCTTAGCATAACAAGTACATTATTACAGACATAAGTTTAAAAGTCCTCCTAAAATGCTAGTGAGATTATAGATCATTACAAATATTCTGGAAAGATGCATAGATATAGTTTATTTATTCAAACATTTTATCCAAAATGTCCACCTATTTTTATAGCAAGAAGCTTGGCCAGGAATGTTAAATAATTCAAGAAAAATGTGTATTGTCTTTGTTTCAGTGTTGTACAAACAGCATTTTGCTGTAGACATTTGTCCTCTGATATTTAGAACAGATTATTTCAAATGTAATTGTTGGTGTTGAAAGCTGTTTCATTCTTCTAACTATGCTTTTACGATCATAACTGACATTTTATGTACAACATAAAATAATGACAGAGATGCTTTGACAGGTACAGTTGTATCCTGCCTGTCAGAAACAATTGCTTTGCTTAAATGAATGACAGTCACTGCAAAAGCTATATTAATTGGGATGAAATGTTTTTTATCTGTTGATAATTACCTTCAATACATTGTTCTTATCTTGAGAATAAGCCCATAAAGAAGTGACCAATGAATATTTGGTTAGATGATGTAGCTCTTCTACAACATTCCTTTCTATTTATTCTCAATATTTCATACATTTAAGGAAAGGTAATCTGCCATTTTGAATGACAAATGACTGTGATGGCTATTTTTTTTATTTCAACTTGACTGCATTTGGAATTAACTAAAATCCAAAAATGAAGAGCACATCACACCTGTAAGGGATATCTGCTTATTTTGATGTTTGTAATGTAGATGTAACAGTCTTATTAAATAAGAAACACAGTCAAATGCATTGTTAAAAGCCCAAGAGGTCAGATCAGTAGCTAAGAGCTGACACTAAAACTGCCTTTTTATCCCTGGCTGCCGCTGCTGTCCTTCCCCTGAGAAAAAGGCCTACTTCCTATGTCTCTGTCTTTTTAGTGACTTTCTGTTCTGCCTTCTCACTGGCTGTAAACCAACCACATGACCTCTTTGTCACTGCCTGTCTATACAGACCTCCAAATCTCTATGGTTGGTATTGAGATTAAAGTGTGTGTATCCAAACTGTCAATGTCCTTGAAGATACAGACTCTGCCTGCCATGAGATTAGATTAAGGGCATGCACTGCCGCCGCCACCGCCACCACCACCACTGCCACCACCATCCAGCTTCTTCTATGGCTTGCTATTAGCTCTGACCCCCAGGCAACTTTATTTATTAACATTTCAGCACAAATAAAATATCACCATATTTGTATATCTATTTTCTAATCTAGACCTTTGAAGTAGGAAGATGCAAGTCTTTAATCTAGATTTGAAGCAGGAAAACCTACCTTTAATGTGGGCCACATATTCTGCTGGAAGCCTATATAAGGACAGGGAAGAAAGAAACTTTTGCTCTTTTCCTGTTTGCCCTCACTTTGCTAGCAAGTCTATTCATTCACAGGTATTAGACTGTGCTTTTTGGGGATTCCAGTGTATACTGAAGACTGATTGAACATCCAGACTTCTGGAATGATCAACTACTATATTCTTGAACTGCTATTCTCTGCTAGCCATTGTGGATTAACTGGATTGCATCATGTAAGTAATTCTAATAATTCCCCATTATTCACACACAAGCATACACACAAATGCACAGACACATTCATATATATATATATATATATATATATATATATATATATATATATATATATATATATATATGAGAGAGTTCCATTGTGTAAGTTCTATTACTATGGAGAACCCTGACTAATACAACCATTTAATAATAAAAATGGCCAGAGTTTGGGCATGATGACTCATAACCATACTTTCAACATTCTGAAAGGGAAGGCAGGAGGAATATCATTAAATTCAGACTGATATGGGCTGCCTGGAAACTTTTAGGCTAACCTTGCTGTGGATATCGCTCTGTGTAAATAAAGTTCTGATTGGCCAGTGGCCAGGCAAGAAGTATAGGCAGGACAAGAGAAAAGAGAATTCTGGGAAGTAGAAGGCTGGGGAGACACCGCCAGCCGCCGCCATGAGAAGCAACATGTAAAGACACTGGTAAGCCACAAGCCATGTGACAAAGTATAGATAAACAGAAATGGGTTAATTTAAGATAGAAAAAGTAGATAACAAGAAGTCTGCCACAGCCATACAGTTTGTAAACAATGTAAGTTTTAGTGTGCTTTCTTGGTTGGGTCTGAGCGACTGTGGGACTGGCGGGTAAGAGAGATTTGTCCTGACTGGGCCAGACAGAAAAACTCCAACTACATAACCTGTTCTAACAAATAATACCTTAGGATAAAAGAAATCAAAAGTAAACAATTAAATTAAAAAGCAAAGGAATAAACCAGAAAAAAATATCTATTTCTGAAAGTGTAACATTATGATTGGAGCTACATGGAGGTCTGAAGCAGGAGGTTTGAATCACAAGTGTTAGGATGTTTGGGGCTTCATAGAGATCAAGGCCAGCCTTTGGAACTGAATGAGAGAGAGTAAAGTCACCTGAATGAGATCTTGTTTCAAACCACAGTTTAAAATGATTTAGAACAAAACTTAGATATAGAGAGCTTGTCTAGCATGGGAGAGGCCCATGATTTAATACTCATTACAAGAAAAATATAGTTCAAAAAGAATTAATTCATTATTTATATTATTTTATGAGTTGGGGGATACAATCCACTTGCTTATTATTAATTTTTAAAAGAGTGGCCAAGTAATTTTGCCTTGAATATAAAATAAATAAAATTGGAGAAAAGGTTTAAGTAGACAAAGTAAACTTCTAGCATGTAGCTCTTGAGTGAGTCAAGAATTTGCCTGTATTATAGCACAGAATAGGAGACCCAGTTATGCAGGGCCATAAGTGTCTACTTTTCAAGGGTAGAACATCAGTGGGGAAAACTGCCTATCTCACAAGGGAGTTAAAAGGAAATTTTTTTTTTTTGCATTTTAAATATCAAATATAATCTCCAAGCAAGTAATCTTGAATAAAGCAAGCCCATTCAAAAAATTAGGATGAATTTACATGTTTCTTTTATGATTCATTGTATATTGATAAGAAAATATTAATTGAAAGTATCTTCCTTATTTTGAAAATGACTTGGAAATAAACGCTGTAACCTTCGGATCTCTTTGTTGTGTGCTGGCTCTCTTCTATATCCCATTCCTTTTCCTTTTTATTATTTGGTAGCTTAAAAGAGGTTTATTTTTAAATTAATTTTACATCTTTACTTTACAGATGAAATTTCCTTCTTTTGGTGATTCTATACATATGTTTGATGTTGTTTTAGACAGGATTTCTTTATGTAGTCCTGGCTGTCCTGGAACTCACTATGTGCGTCAGTCTCTCTGTGAAATCACAGAGATCCATCTGATGCTGCATCCTGAGTGCTGAGATTAAAAAGGTGTACCACCACACATGGTTTATACATTAGATCTTAACCTTCCCTGTAAGAAACAAACAGAGAGAGAGAGAGAGAGAGAGAGAGAGAGAGAGAGAATTGCTTCTCTCAGTGCCTTGCAGAACTTTTCAAATATAGGTGTAATACCTTATTAAAAATACATATTTGTGTCCTGGCCTGAAGATACACACTTTTAATTCCAGCATTTGGTGTGGGATGGAAGAGGTGGATCTCTAAGTTAGAGGCCTGCCTAATGTGCATATTGAGTTCCAGGATAGCCAGGACTACTTGGAGATACCTTTATCTATCTATCTATCTATCTATCTATCTATCTATCTATCTGTCTGTCTGTCTGTCTGTCTGTCTGTCCGTCTGTCTGTCTATCATATATATTTAAAGTACACATCTATGGCTGAAGATCTGGTTTAATGGTTGAGAGTGCTTGTTCTTCTAAGAAGACCTGAGTTTGGTTTCCAGCACCCAAATTATAGAGCTCATGATCACCTGGAACACAAGTTCCAAGGGATCCCTCTTCTGGCCTCCAAAGGCACTTGCACACATGACCTTTGGTTGGTGACACTAAAGGACTACGGCCTTTCAGGTTGCTATTTACTTCAAGGCTGTTGTGCTGTCCTGTTACTCCTTCTCTGTACTTGAGGCTCAAAGCACCTGATGCTGGGCTCAGCATGCTGCCTGTGCCCATTCTTTTTTTCCATTGCTCTAGTGAAACACTTAGACCTTGGAAATTTGAAAGAAAAATGAGTTTAATATTGTTCCTGACTTTGGAGTCTGAAATGAATTATGTGGCCTGTGTTCCTGTTGTGATGAAGGTATGTATGTGTCCTTACACTAGTGGAAAGAAGATGATGCTGCAGAAAGTGACCAACTCTCTCGGTCCTAACCTGTGTTTACAAGAAAATAAGACATAAGAAAAAAGAAGAAGAAGGAGGAGGAGGAGGAGGAGGAGGAGGAGGAGGAGGAGGAGGAGGAGGAGGAAGGAGGAAGAGGAGGAGGAAGGAGGAGGAGGAGGAGGAGGAGGAAAGGAGGAGGAAGAAGAAGAAATAAGGACATCAGATAAAATAAATACAAAGAAACCTGAAAAGCACTAAACAAACAACCAACAGGAAAACAAAGTGTCCAAGAAAAACTCCAAGAAACCCATATAGATGCAGAGGCCAAAAAAACAACTTGGAGAGAGAGAGTTTAATTTGCTTAGACTACCACATTACAACCTATCATTGAAGAAAACCAGGGTAGGAGCTCAGCAAGGCAGGAACCAGGAGGCAGGCACTGAAGCAGAAGTCATTCTTCATATCTTGCTCAACCTGTCTTATTAGAGCACCCAGGACCACCAGCATGGAAGGTGCCCTTGGCCAGGGTGAGTGGACCTCTCAATGTCACCAGTTGGAACAATCCACAACAGATTTGCCCATAGGTGTGGACATTTTCTCAATTGAAGTTCTCTCTGTCAAACTGAATCTAGGTTGTGTCAAGTTCACATAAAACTAGTCAAAAGAGAGGGTTAGATAATTTAGTGTTTCATTTTTTAGAATAATCTTTTCACATTTTCATGTCCAATCTTAAGCCCACTGTCTTGGGAGTTGTGGATATGTCAGTTCATAGGTAGACTTGTATATTTTTATAGTTTCATAAACAAATAAGAACATACCTATGTAAGGCAATGTCGTGGTTTGAATAAAATATATTTAAATGCATGCTCATGAAAATTAAAATTAAATTAAAAAGGGAGTAGTACTGCTTGAGAGGGATTAGGAGGTATGGCGTTGTGGGAGTAGGTGTTGAGAAAGTATCACTGAGAGTGAGCTTTAGGGATTCAAAAGCCAGGTCCAGTGGCTCTCTCTCTTTCTACTGTTTGCTGATGTGGATGTACAAGTCTCAGCTATCATGTCTGCCTGCAGGTTGCCATGCTCCCCACCATGAGGATAATGGACTAAACCTCTGATAATTCAAGGAATCTCTAGCTATAATGCTTTCCATTTTAAGAGCTGTCATAGTCCTAGTGCCTCTTCACAGCAATAGAACACTGACTAAAACAGGTAGTAACACACATTAAACACTAACATGTAGATGATCTTATTGATACTTTCATGTGAAATGGGAAATTCAGTATTTTGTGGACTATTATATATCCATGTAGGCCAATTTTATTTATAACTATTAATAATTCATAGTCAATCCTTAGATGATTTTGTGTGGTAACCAACCATACAAAGCTGAGTAACAATGTCAGTTTAAGAAATAAAGGTGAAGAAAAAGCACTAGAATTTGGTGAATTTGGCAGAACCATTTTAAGAAACTAAGTAACTAAAAGAGAAAGGATATCTCACATCTACAAGACAGATATTTCTCAAGGAAATACACAAAGAGCAAAGGCCCAAGGAATATCAAGACTTTCTCAAAGTGATTGACAAAGATTAACAGTAGAAAAGTAGGTTTTGTCATTTCACTTGTAGAAAATATTGATAAAATGATAGACAAATCTAAATGATATGTTTGGGATAATAACATATAGGTAATAAGATTATTAGGCATAGGGAAATGATTTTAAAAATCATATATATCATATAATTTTCTGGACATGATTCTGCTTTCAATAAAAACTTATTCTGTACTAAAACAGTGCTTGTTAGAATAACAATGTGAAAGTCAATAAATGTAAGTCAAAAGATGTGAATTTTTGTAAATTTTCATGAAAAAAAAAAAAAAGCCTGAAAATATGTGGTTCTTAGTTTCTTGGAAATGGTGGGAAAAGAGGATGTATGCAGGCCATTCTGAGATAAGTATTTGACTTCTGGCTTGCCCGTGAGGAAAACATGTAGGCATTTGGTTATACTGAGTCATAATCATGTTCTTCCTGAGGCTACTCACCTATCTCATCTCTGTTTTAAAATGCATGCATTATTTGTGACAAATGTTATGCTATTTTACATGACTGCTTAAATATCTTTTGGGTATTATGTCAAGGAAAATTCACACTATTTTGAATTGCTTGTAATTTCACAGCATTCTTCTGGAGTGCTTTTCTGAATGCAAATACAAATATTGTTGAAGATTTCTCCCAGGCATAGAATTGTTGGGATATGTGTGAGTATCTCTCTAAAGAGGTTGTAAAATGTTACACTCTGTAAAATGGTATCTGCTGATTACCACCTGCACCAACTGTTAAAATCATTTAGGACTTCCTCTGTCTCTAGGCTAATTAAGGATCAAATTTTATGGACCTTAATTTGGATTTTACTGATTACAAGTGATGCCAAGAATTTTTTTATTCTAAGTTTTCTACAGAACTATGTTGAACTCACTGAAAAACTACACAATTTTCACTACTTACTTTTGTTTATGTATTCTTGAAAAGTGATTTCTAGAGGATGTTTATGGATGTTTGAATGTGAATCTCTGTTGATTTTACAATTGCTGCACATATGCTCTTAGCTTTGGGAGTCTTTTCACTTTACTTAGAGTGACATATGGAAACAAGAAATAGTTATTACAGGATAAAACTGCTGCAATTGCTCACTTTGTCTTCAGATATGTAAAATATATTTCAATCTGTTTTTTAAAGTATTTAAAAGTTACTATAAATTACAACATTTAATAGTCCTGAAATTGATTTTTTCCACTATGTTTAAATTTATTGATTATCAATTATTTTCATGTAGAAGTTTGTTCTATTGAAGTTTTTATTTATGCTTAGGTTAGCTACCAGAGACACTAATTATGTCTTTCAGGTATTTTAATAATAAATATTAATACCATTTTTCCTTACTTAGTAAGTAGTTTATTTTACAATATTATATGTGCAACTCATCAATTTTTCTTATTTCTTTAGCATTATAGGTGGTGGGTTTTTTTTTTCATTCTTTCCATATATAAAGTATAATTATTATGTTGAGATTAATGAAGAACCTGGATAGACTCCCAGAGCTATACAAAAATGTAGATAAAATTTGAACTCCCGTACTTCTGGTTATGATATCACTACCCTTGAACATAATACTTCCCTACATTTATTTGGACTGTCTTAAACATATTTTCTAAAGTACTTAAAATTTCCTATATAGAAAATAATTATATAGCACTTTGTCTCCTAATATTTCTAGTGAACTTTCTTCACTTGTGAAAATATTGCATAGTATTATATTTTTATTTTGAACTTTGTATTCCTTATTAAGACAGTTTTTATTTTGGTGACCAAGGCCTTTCATCTAGTGTAAGAACTAATAACATACCTCTGTATTTTCTACTGAAGTCTGTGCAGAAATTCTCACAAGATCTTTCACAGTTATATTTCTTTTGTTGTCCAGCCTCCATTTTTCTTGTTTGTATATAATAGCTCTCATTGTTGTCTATTTCAAAAAGAAGGTGATTCAAATATTTTGATATTCAATTTGATTTATAAATATTTATATTGATGTAAATATTTGAATAAAACTTTGTGTTAATGACTGTGTTAAAATTATATGCCCATTTTTAAGGTATTTTCTGCTTTTATGAAAGTTGCCTTTCATTTAAAGATTTTAAAGGTGAGCTTAATTATCCATTGATAACTTCACATTATTGAAAGAATAATAGGAAATTAATAATCAGGAAATTATTTTTGTATTTTCTACTATAAAGGATGTTTATAAATATATAAATTTTCTAGGTTTTCATGATATAATTCACACTACAATTAGTATATTGTAAAGAAAATTGAAAATATCTTCATCCCATAATAAAGTATTCTTTCTAAAAATTCTTTTTATTACTGAATATTCTTTTCCTGACCTTAATATTTTTTGATAATTGAAATTTGAGTTTACCCTTACACTACTAAGTTATCAAATTTCATTTTATTTTATTTCACTTTCATTAATATTTGGATGCTTTCTATAGTATTTGGTGATCATCGGCATATTTTAGGTGTGTATTTTTCTTATCATACATTAGTTATCTTCTTTTTCTACTTTTACTTTCTTTGCAAGTATGGACTGTATTACTATCTTCTTAATACATGTTATCAAGCAGATTTAGGATGCATAGTGTTGAAAAGATTTTAGAAAATATCTATCACATCATTGCTAAATATGTTCAAATGATTTTGAAATCATATTTAAAGAAGTCAATTATTTGTCTTCCTTCTCCTTTGTTTACTATTGTATTATCCTGAGGGATGTCTTTCTGTATACTGTGAATACTGTATACTTTGGCCTATGACAAGGCAGCTTAGAATTAGGCAGAAAATTCAAGAAGAGACACAGGAAAGACAAAGGCGGAGTCAAAAGAGACACCAGCCTGCCTCTCAAGGAACAATAAGCTAGCAGACTAGTAAAGCATCAGAATACATGGCAAAACATAGATTAGGAGAAATGGGTTAATTTAAGATATAAGAGTTAGCTAGCAAGATAGATTACATAGACCAAAGAGTTTGTAAATAATATTAAGGTGCTGAGTGGTTATTTATAAGTGGCTGTGGGACGGGGGGGGCCGGGTGGTACCAGAAAAAACTTTTGACTACAGTATTGCATTGATTTGGATATAAAATGGAGGTGAGACATGTATGTGTAAATAATTGGTTTTCTCATTGAATATATTATAAAATACTTTTTTCTGTAATTTCTGCATGAAAATAAATTCTATATTCATATATGTACCCTTTATGGCAATATGTTCTATGCAGTCACATGATCTCATAGTCCTCAATTATTAATATAATTTATTTTAATTTCAGTTTCATTCATATGTATATTTATGACAATAAATCTAATCTTAGTTAAACATGAATTTGGGGCATATTTTAGAAAACAGCAATTCTACGGAAAGTGATGATACATTATTTATCAATGTGTTCCTTTTGTGCCATTTTATTGAAAGATATTTCTAATTAATACTTTATGGTTTATGTTTTAGGGCCAGTTGTGGAATAAAGTCTAAGCCACTAAGCATTACCATGTAACTTAGTACGAAAGACAAAAATAATGTGGAAGAAAATCATAACTGTGAGTCTCTTTTTTTTTCAAAATGACTTGAGCAACAGAAGTAACTAATTGAATAACAATTTTTTATATATTCAGTGCAAGAATAAAAAGCTTCATTGATTTGAAAACATAATCTTCTGCTAGTATATGAAATAATAATATTACAAATAAGAAGAAAAGACATGCATATTTTGTCACTTTAGTGCTTTTGCAATGTGTAATTACAAAAAGGGAAATGTAGAATAAACATGAGATATTTCAATTCATATTTTTCTTACAAAAGTTAAGGCTCTTCAAAATTCTGGTATATTGGTAAATACTTTCAAAACACTTATGTTTCTACTTAGGTAAATGGAATATCAATACTATATACCACTGACAATAAAATTATTTATGTTATAATGGTAGAGATTATAGGACAGATACCAATATAAGACATTTAGAACAATGCCTAGTTTTCTTATTTTCTTACGGTTATTCTATTAAGTATCTATAGAATAAATCTTGGTCCCATATTTAATAAAATACTCACATTAAATATTGTAACTAAAATAAGATCTTCAAATATTTACTTTTAAAGATCCTGTTTTAGTGAAAGAGTAGACTTCTACATATTCTTGTTATATTACCCCTTCCTTTGGATCACTACACTTTATGTTATCTAGTTACTTTCCAATTATTTTATCAAACTGTTTTCTGTCTTCCTTAAAAGAAGCATCCAAGGCTGGAAGATTTTCATTCGCCTCTTTGTGTACAGAGGGTGTTTTATTTTTTCAGTGCTTCTGCTAATGTCACATCCTAAATTTTATTATATTATTTTCTTTCATATTTATTGATCAATTTCTGTCAGATGGGTGTTTATTTCAGCTCATGTGAAAGAGTGTGATTAATGGTTCTTTCCCTTTTTTATTACCTTTACAAGAACTCAGAACTTTATTAAATGTATGAGTGCCATTTGCATCCATGTGAAATGAATTAAAGGAAATGCTTACTGTGAATTTATTTATTTATTCATTTCCTAGTGATCATCAAGCTGCAACTTCTTAATTAACAAGGCATAAAACGTTTAAATTTAAATTTTAAAATATTTAATAAAAGGTTGTGACTTCTCAGTGCCAATTATCTTTAAAAACTATTTGCTAAAAATTGTTGAATGCATTGTTTATCATGAGTTAATGCCCAAGTAATATTATTGATATAAACTTTTTGTCCCTGTTAGACAAACTAATGGAGCTCTCTTTTTTATTAAAATTAAAATGTATAGCATAATTCTTAGGCCTGAAGAAAAATACATGTTGCTTATAAATTAATTTGCCATTCAGATTCATATTTAGTGAATAATGAAAATCATTTTAATCAGAAGAACATTTATTAGCTATATGTCAATAAAATTATGTTGATAACATGTAAATATTATGTCAAAGCATTATTATATTATCACAATTATTAAACATACCATTTTTGACTGTTTAATATATAGGACTCATGAAATAATAGTAAAAATAAAAATATTTGCCTTGTCACCCACCATTATAACAGTAGCTTTACATGAGGAATGAATACATAGAGAGAGATATATATAATTAAGGCAAGTTCATGATTTTCTAATAGCAGTATATGATTTTGTAAATAAAAGTTTGAAAATTTAAGTACAAAATTTATTAGATTTAAAATCACTTCTTTTATTTTGACTGACAAAACAATCATTTGATTTTGCAATGTGATATTTTTCATGGTAATACAGTTTTCTAAAATATTTAGAGATCTTTCTTCTGTGCTTATATTTATATATGTCAAAAATGCTTGTTTGTCAATATATGGAAACTATGTCACTAGGAAGGCCTATTACTCTTTATTTCAAACTTGTAATATTAAATGTCATATCTGTTAACAATGACTACTATGAATGTCACTATTATTATAATTGTGATCAGTTTTCCTTTGTGGAATCATTATCTAAGTTGCTGATAGACTGTATTATCTATTACATATTATTATGGAATTTTTATGCAGTAGCCTTCTTTTTGCTGGATACTTATTTCAATGATCTCTGCAATTATCACTGGTAACATGTGAGGTCTTTTGCTCCTTGTGATTGTTCACAATCACTGTGCTGAAAATTCACTGGAAAGTGTATCATATTGTGTATGTGTGAACAACATGTGTGTTGCTGTAACACCTTCCCTAGAGTATTCCCTCTTTATTGTACTTTCCTTTTTTTAGTCATTAAAAATTATTTCATTATGTCAAAAGTATGTATGTGACACTAAATTTATTGTTTTAACCAATTTATAGTTCAGTTATGTTAAATATAGTCTTATTGCACAAGATTTTACTGCAACAAATTGAAATTCTATAGCCATCAAGCATCAGTTTCATCTCCCCTGTTACTTCTTTTCCCTGATAACCATTACTTTATTGTCCTTTCTTTCCTTACTCACTTAACGCACACATACACATATGTGTGTGTGTGTGTGTCTGTGTGTGTGTGTGTGTAATGTATTATAACGTATATATGTTAACTATGTTTATTTAAAGTTATAGCTATAAAATGCATGGCCTCTTTCTCTTTAGTTATTATTATTAATAAATAGGTAATACAACTCACTAAGTCCATTTACTTTTGCTCCTAAGTATATGTTCTTAGGGCTGAGCATTGACTTTAAATTACTAATTAAGGGGCTCAGCACTGAGGAAGACTATGTCTCCCTTCTTAAAAGTTATTGTTTACTTATAGATCTTATCAAGTGATGTGGTCTTGTGAGAATCTCCATATCCTCATTGTCTTATCAACCGGCTTTGTTCTCATTCTAGACAATCAGATTGTTTGCAAGTTCATGGGAGGGTCTTCTCTGTCCCTCAGCAGATGTCATGACCGACTGGCACTTACATTCTGATTTTCATTTCTTCATAGAATTTCACTGAGCCTAATGTTTAGGGATTTTATTGTACATGGTAACTCTGGGAACCATGGAGTCTGCTGTTCCCTGTATTTTGATCAGTTGTACCTTCCTGTATTGGACTCTGTCTGCTGTGCAAAGAAGTTTGCTTGATAAAGGATGAGAGTTCATAAGAGTAAGTATGAAGAATGTAGTTAGAAGGATGGGTGATATGGCTTAAAGGTTAAAAAGCACTGTGTCAACTTCCAGAGGAGACAGATTCAATTCCTAACACCCAAACGGTGCTCATAACTAAGTGTAACTCAAGTTTCACAGAATTCTACAGCGTCTTCTGGCCTCCATGGGCACTATATATGTACGTAATATTCCTACATACACACAGAAAAACACTCATACAAATACTAAATAAACTAAAATTTCAGAGAGACTGCAGTTAGCGTTTATATATTTGGGAAAGTTGTTGTAGTAGTTTCTCCATGACCTTAGTCATATGTAGTTGGCTAGATTTATAATTACAGGCATGGACTTCTTCCAACTGAGTAGATCTGAAGTCCAATTTGAAAACTTTTGAGGATATCTTACTGTGTTTTCCATCACTGTAGTCTTTGGCATCACAGTTGGGTAGGTCTATTGAAAAATACTATCACAATTAAGCTAAGAAGAGTTCAACAACTTATATAAAACCATAACAAATGCAGATATTGACATTTTAATAAAAAACCTTTTATCTAATGTAAAAGCCCAACACATATAGCTTCAGAGTAAAGGCCGCCCTACTATCAAAGAAGATCTACTACTTGTAATTATTTAATTGCTAAAACAAAATACAAATCAAAGAACTTCTAAACTATTTTTCTTAAGCCAATATTACTCTAATACTAAAAAAAAAAAGGTAAAGTTACAAGAAAACTATAGGCCAACATCCCTTTTAAATACTGTAGTAAATATTAATAAATTATTTGCAAGCCAAATATATTGACAAACTACAAAGCTCATTCACTGTAATCAGGTTGGTTTTACCTTAAAGATATAGTAAAGTTTCAACATGCATAAGTCAATAAATATAATAAATTTTATAAATGAACTTATAGACAAAAATCACATGATATTCTCAAAAGATACAAAAAATAACTGTCTTTGATAAAAATCCATCATGTCTTCCTGATAACAGTTTTAGAGAGAATTAAGAATGAAAGGAAATGAAAAAATTTGAGTCCATACATTTCTTTTCTCTTAATGTCTAGAACCGATTTTGAAATGAGATTGACTCAACACACGTATAGCACAAAGAAAACAAGCTAACATGAAAAACATCAAGCTGTGTGTATGTGTATATGTGTGTGCATACTTGTATGTGCATGGTGTGTATATGTCTGTATGTCTATGTGAATGGGTTGGTAAACTTGAGCGTGAGTGTGTGTGTGTGTGTGTGTGTGTGTGTTACATTTCTATGGATGGAGAGCTCAGGGCTTCAGAAAAGCTAGGCTGCTGCTCTGTCAGAAAAAAATATACACTGACTATAATTTTTAAATGAATGTTATAGTAGCTATCAATGTGTTTTTCAAATGTAAAGCTTTTTTTTCTAAATAAAAACAAATTTAAAAATATTTACTTTTTTAAAACTATTCATCTCTACTGAGTATGGATAACCTAACAACGAAAAAGATTTTTTAAAAGGAAACACTATTGCTTTGGCATTTGTTAAGCAAATTTAGTGTCTATGTATTTTGACACTTTTGAAAATACATATTAGAACTAAGGGCTAATTTGCCCATATGAATCAAAGACTCATATACTTGGACATGGAAGGAGTGTAAGGGTGATTCAGGGCTGTGTCCTTCACTTGCATGTCAGGATGACTCAATTTTCTCTCCTATAAACTCCTATCTCTGGTTTAAGAATTCACTTGTCTTCTAGTATGATAGATTCTTGTAATTCATGACACAGGTATCCAGTAGATATATAATTGCCTACTAGATTAAATTAAAATGCTAATAAACATCTACCAGCACTTATTTTTCTCTCACGGGAATTCTCAACTTTATTGCATTAGGGAGGATAAAGAGAAGACATCCAAATCATACATGGTGTGTGGAAGTCACTCCTGCTCAGGCAGCAAAACCCAAACTGAAGTAGGTCAAACAAAGTGCTTCCAGGAAGTTGATGTAAAGTGACAAGAGAAATGCAAGATGAGCTGACAAACATTCATTTATTATGTTTTTCTGTCCTTGTTTTATCACAAGACAATATTCTCAGAACACTGACTACAATTTACAGCCTGGATTTTGTTATAGGATTGCGTGCTGGTTAGTTTTGATTGTCACCTTGGCACAACTAGATCACTTTGGAAGGAGGAAACTCAATTGAAGAAAAGGTCTGGATTAGATTGGCCTCTGACCATATCTCTGAGGCACTCTCTTGGTTGATAATTGAAGTAGGATGACCCAACCCAGTGTGAGCAACCCAGTGTGGGCAAAGCCATCAAGTGAGCCTTTGCTCTATAGGTGTAGGAGTCAGGGAGCAAGTCAGTAAGTCACATCCCTTCATGGTCTCTTCTTCAGTTCCCGCCTCAGACTTCTTCTTAGTGTTTGTGCCCTGATTTCCCTCTGTGATTAGGTGCTTCCTAAAAGGGTGATCCAAGTATACTATTTCTTTCCTGAGTGGTTTATCTTGGTTTTGTTTTGTTTTTGTTTTTATTTTGGTCAGTGTTTTATCATAGCCACAGAAAAATCTAAGAACAGATAGCTTTACCTCTAGAGAACAAGATATGGTTTGTTATAATTATCCCTAGTTTGATTTCTTGGTAGCTTTTAAAAGTAGTAATCCTTTTTATTCATATTCAAATGTTGAAACTGAGATGTTAAAAGTCACACCATCATTAAAAATGGGAAGTAGATTGTGAAGTAGTGAGCAGTCTGGTTAAAATACTGTCTATTCATGGAAAAACTCCTATATTCACAAAACCTTGTCTTTTTTATTATTCTTGTTTTCTTTTCCTTTTAATTGCATCACCTTCCCCCTCTCCTCCTGCACCACCTCATCTCCCATTTATCCCCCTTACCATACACTCTGCATCTCCATGCAGAGTGGGGCAGGCTTCCCATGGGCTTGAACAAAATATGGCACATCAAGTTTAATGAGTGAGCTCCTCTCCCTGCATCAAGTCTGGGCTAGATAATCCATCATGGATAACAGGTTCCTGAAAACCAGCTAAACTCCAGGGACAGGTCCTGCTTTCATCACCAGGAGTATTACAAACAGACCAAGATGCACAGTTGTCACTCACATCACACACATGCAGAGGATATAGGTTGATCCCATGCAGGCTCCCTAACTGTTGGTCAAGAGTCCACATATCTCCTCAAGCTCAGGTCAGCTGTATCTGTGGGTTCCCCTATCCTGACCGTGACTATCCTGGCTCATACAATCATACAATCCCTCCTCCCTTTCTTCATCAGAACTCCCAGAGCTCTACCCAGTGCTTGGCTATGGATCTCTGTCTCTGCTTCCATCAGTTACTGGATGAAGGCACTCTGATGACAATTAGGGTAGTCACCAGTCTGATTACAGCAGATGGCCAGTTCAGGCAACTTCTCAATGATTGCTAGGAGTCTTAGCTGGGGATATCCTTGTGGATTCCTTGGAGTTTCCCTGGCACTAGGTTTCTCCTTAACCACAACCTCCGCCCCCTATGAAGATGTCTTTTTGGTTTCTCTCCCACTAGGTCCCAGGCCAACCCTCCCCCTGCACCCAGCCCACCCAACCAGCTCCCTCAAGCTCTCATTTCCCTATCCACCCATCATTGCCTCCAGTCTACCCAGGATATCTTTTCTATTTCCCCTTCTCAAGCAAATCCATTCATCCCTCTTTGGGATCATTGTGCTATCTAGCCTCTCTGGGGCTATGGATTGTCAGTTGGTTATCCTGTACTACACACTTAATACCTACTTATGAGTGAGTACATACTATGTTTGTCTTCTGGGTCTAGGTAACCTCACTCCAAATGATTTTGTTCTAGTTCCATCCATTTGCCTACAAATTTCATGAGGTTATTGTTTATTTAAAGCTTAATAATACTCCATTGTATAAATGTACCACATTATCCTTATCCATTCTTTGGTTGAGGGACATCTAGGTTGTTACCATGTTCAGGATTTTATGAATAATGCTGGTAGAACATCATTGAACAAATGTCCTTTTGGTATGATTGAACATCCTTTGGTTACATTCCAAAGAGTTCTATAGCTGGGTCTTGAGGTAGATTGATTCCCAATTTTATGAGAATATGCCATATTGATTTCGAAATGGCTGTACAAATTTGAACTCCCACCAGTATCAATGCAGGCAGTGCATCTATGACAAAGTGGAGCTATAATATTAGGAGACGAAAGTCCAGTTCAATATTGAAATATCAAGAGACAGATCATGTTCATGTACAAGTGGTTACACTATACCATTACAATTGTTCTGTATTATAATTAGTTACCATTACTAAAAACTTACTAGTTGTAATTTATAAACTAAACATTGCCATACACACACACGTTTTTTCTCATAGTAAACACCATAATATATAGAGGATTTGGTAGTATCAGTAGTTTCTGACAACCTTTAGGGATATTGGAATTTAAATCCAATGTGTGGGGGAGCCTACTGTTAGTTCAAAATATGCAAAGCCAAAGGGTACTAGGAAAGTTATACTTTTCAGAGATACTATTATATGAAATATTAGTTACATAGAGTTCAGTTCACTATGGTAAATATGAATAGGATGATGTGATTATTTATTCAACCTGCTTACAGATACTTTAGAACATTTTTTAAGAACTTTCCAGTGTGTTTGTGTCATTAATCTCCTATAAATTCCACCTTCAAATGCCTTAGCATGCTTTTGAAACTCAAATTCAAAGCTAAAACAACTGAAATATTATACTTTCTCATTATTTCCAACCCTGTCATATCATTTTTTGGTATAGTACTTGATGATAAATAGCATCATAAATGAAATTGCATGCTATAAAGTATCATAATAGAATAAATAAAACAGAGAACTCGGTGGTGGCTTCATTTTATTTTCCTTGAGCCATTAACCAAGCATCGCCATTATCTTCGGTGACAGAAATGGGCGATGACAAAAGACCTGCATTTCCAGATGCTGAGCTGAAATCACAGGATAGAAAACAAGCAGAATTTTTATAATTTCATTTGGAGCTATGCAGAGATTTATTCTTCTTTTTCTGGGTGTGTCAGAGCCATTTCAATACCTAGCAAGATGGGAGTGTAGTATGTACATAGTTTAGTTTCCAAACCAAAAGCTAAATGAAGCCTTGGAAAACTTTATTATTTAAACCCTTGCCTTGCACAGACTTGCCTGACGCAAAGCTCATGATGGGAATGAGGCTGGTAAAGGAAGCAGTGAATATTGAAATGCTTCTAAGAAGAACAAGCAAAATATTGCATACCAAAGCAACATGTTTTAATAGCAGAGGGCAGCAAGAAACAATGGGAACTGAAGAGGGCAAAATGTAGTAAAATGGGTGGGGTCATGGATGTCAAAGGAAGGAAAGATGAGGACCTCACTGAGGTCACAGTGAGGCTATTGCAAAGCTTTGAGCATGATAGACTTACATTAACATTTGAATTTTAGAATGAAATGTTATTGTAATGCAGAAACCCCTAGGTAATTTGAAGCTTGAAGGTCATTTGTGGTGTCCTATTGGTAAAAAATGATGGCATCATGTATTAAGACTTAAGATTACTAGAAAGTGAAGGTGATAGTCAAAATAATTATTTCAAGGAAGTATTTTATTTAGGAATGTAAAGCTCACTTTCATCTTTCTTTCAGAAACTTTATATCCTGTCTTGGAATAGAATAAAAGCTAGTAGAAAAATTAACATTTAACTTTCAAAGTGTGCTTTTGTCAAAATATGTAATTGAACTAAAAAAATTCCTTCAAATTAGATCAGTCCTTCACTTTATTATAGTTTAATCAAAGTACCCTTAACTGAACTGTGGCAAAGCCTTTAGACCAACATCTAAAAATGTTCATAATCTATGCCAAGCCTAAGACCTTGCACTTGTAAAATTTATAATAAATATTAAAATGAGTTTCATATAAATTATTTAATGGGTGCTATCAAATTGATCATAGTGAGCGTCTTCTCATAAACATGACAATAAAGCTCATGATGCTAAACTCTAACCAGATATAAACAAAGTCATGTGAAAGGGGCAGAAAAGCATATAGTCAAGTTTCTAAAACTAGACAAATTTCCTGATGAATTCTTATAGGCACAACATATATGGATTACATGAAGATGAACTAAGTATTGGGTAGGTTAAAAATTAGTATTGGAACAAGTTATAGAGATGTGCCTCTGTGGTGTCAGCTACTCAGGAGGCTAATGACTAGATGATCATGTCTGTACAGAAGTACAATTCAAATCTAGGAAGTATACTGATATACTGTCCATAAAATCTAAATTAACCTATTAAAGCAGTTTGGTTGGAAGATATTATAACCAGCTTAACAGATAGTAGGGTGTAATTAGTGACTCCTAGAAGTTGGGAATCCCCAAGCTATTTCAAGCCTGGGGTAATTAGAAGTGGTCTTTCCCTTGTGTTGGGATATATTTACAACTTATCAGATCATCTTTCAGGAGAGATGTGTGCAGATAATGATGGCTCTAAGATTATCCCGAACACATCTCCAATAGGATGCCTTAGCTGAAGATGACTTTTGTCCTCTACTTAAACTGAAACTATTGTCAGAAACTGAAGATGGACTTCGAATCTCTTTGTCTCTAGTCCAAATAGGCTACATTGATTAAATCTTATCGTTCTTCTTTCCACTATTAATTTGTCTTACTTTTATTTTATTAAGGATGTGTGGTTAAGTTTGGCTTTGTTCTGGCTGTCAGAGGACATGCTCTGACATCAATGACTCCAGTAACTTGATGAAGAATTCATTGTCAAAAACAAACAAACAAAAAAGGGAAATAGATAATAAGGGAGGTAAGGAGGAACAGAGGTAACAATGGAGACAAAGTAGGAAAAAGGAACAAGGGCAGGAAAAGAATGAAAGAAGTTTGGAATGTGGGGAGGGGAGAGGAAAGGAAGCGAGAAGATTAGAAAAGAATATGGGGAAGCACAAACTTTTAAAAAAGGAAGCAGTGTGAAATGAAACAGTAACATAAATAAAAAACTAAATTGATAATTACTCTGCCAGTTTATATTCCACCCAAAGACATGTGTGTTTCTATTTGCCTGTCAGAAACTGAGATGTGCTACTCCATCACACCTTATATACACTATCTTCTTATGCTCAATCCTTAGGGCCCTCTGATGGGTGAAAAGACGTACTTGAAACAACGAGGAAGAAGAAGTCTTTCTCCCTTTTTCCAGAGGGAGTTTCTATTTTCACAGAAATGAATATGACTAATACACAATAGTTATGAACAAAAGTTTCACTGTCTGTGGGGTTATGTACTACTCTGGATCAAATGATTGTGCCCTCCAACCTTATCCATACCTTGAAGGTCTATTCCCCAGTGTGATGGTTTTGTAGATGAAACCTTTATGAACTAATTGATTTTACGTGAGATTATGAGAATATATACGACAGGGTAGAAGTTGGTGTCTTGAAAGTGAATGAATAAAGCACACTCTTTCCTTCTCTGTGTCTTTTATGGTTACAAGATGAAGTCTACCAAATACAGACCAGGAAAACCAATTGTCCAGGAATCAAAGCAATTGACACCTTCATTTTGGCATATATATATATATATATATATATATATATATATATATATATATATATATACACATATATATGTATATATGTATATATATATATGTATGTATATATACATATATATGTATATATACATATATATATGAATAAATATTATGAGAATATATGGGTAAAAATTATGAGAATATGCAGAAGTAGTTTTTGAATTGTGAAATGGGTTGAGATGATAACATTTTAAATGTATGTACTAGGAAGATGTCAAAACTGCAGCAAAGGACTTATTCAGAGCAATTCTGCTGATGATTGAGAAAGAAACAAGAATATTTAAATAATATTTACAGAAAGGTGGTTAAAATATGGATAGTGAATGAATTTTGACAAAACACAAATAAAAACTAATGGCGTTTTATTGGGCATTGGAGGAATAATGATCTTTGTTGTAAAGTGGTGAAGAAGTCGACCAACTTTTTTTTTAAGATTGATTTATTTATTATGTATACAGAAGAGGGCACCAGATCTCATTACAGATGGTTGTGAGCCACCATGTGGTTGCTGGGAATTGAACTCAGGACCTCCAGAAGAACAGCCAGTGCTCTTAAACTCCAAGCCATCTCTCCAGCCCTTGGGCCAACTTTTTAATTCTGTGCTAGTGTTTTACAGAAAGTTGAAGCAAGGGATGAGAAAATGTGATGCAACGATAGAAAAATTCCTATGCAAGGTATTGAGCAAAGCAGCTGGATTTCCCCAGGTAGTTGATAGAGATACTAGGACAGCCATGATAAACTGAATACAACCTGACAACCCAAAAGAAATGAAAACTTAACAGTTTTGAAAATGTCAGCATTTCAGCCCCTTAACTCTCTACCATCTACCCTCCCCCCCCACCCTTCTCCTTGGTCTTTTCCTCTCCTCTTTTGTTTGCCTTTACTTGAGAGGGTGTCTCCACATTCCAGGCTGTCCTAAAACTCTCAGTCCCCGCGGGTTAGCATCTCCTGTGCTGAGAGTGCCAGTTAGTGTCATGCTATCTGCTTCCTGATTTCCTTTCCATAAAATCACATAAAAATTTCATCTTTTCCAGCCTCCAGGACTGTTACAGATAAATGTTTCTCATTTAACTTTTAGAGTATGAGATTTGGGGTTTTGTTGTTGTTTTATTCCAAAATAAAACTGACACACAATATTAACATTAATCTGCAAAGGAATATATACATTAAGAGAAATCTCCTATGCAGCCAGACATCAGCCTTGAAACCAAGATTGGTAAAAAGTTCAAGAGTTCCAGAAAGATATTGTGATGTTTAGCAATACTTGACAGGTTATCAGTGTGACACAAAGGCCTCTAGGCATACTTTGGAGATTACGTTAAGTTATTTGATGTAGGAAGTCCTTCTCCACTGTGAAAAGTATCTTTTGCTGTTTGGCATCCTTGACTGTATGGCTAGAGAAAGAGAAGTGAAAGTCAGCATGATTCGTCAGTGTCGGTTCCTGATTGTGCGTGTCCTATGGCCAATTGTTTTAAGCCCCCGATGCCTAGACTCCCTTACCATGATGGTCTATGTTCTTGAACTCTGGGCCAGAATAATCCTCTTACCTTTGAGTTGCTTCTGTTATGGAATTACTTTGCAGTGATAGAACATTAACTGAGGCCAACATGAACAAATAAAATAATGTCAAAATTGTAAGAAAATATTTATATTTGAAAAAGTTGAAAAAAATGAAATAGATAAAAAATATAAAAGACTTTATAGAGAGGGCTAAAAAGATGGTTAGCAGTTAAGAGCAGTTGCTGCTCTTACAGGAAACACAGGTTCAGTTCACAGCACCCACATGGTATCTCAAAGCTTTCTCTAAGTCTAGGTCATTAGGATCTAGCATCACCTTGCTGCCATGGGCACCAGGCATGTGTAGACAAATTTCTAAATGGTCTTATTAAATAAAAAACATGGAGCCAAGTATAGGGGTGAAAGCCTTAGTATTGGTTAAATTATTAAGGCCACTCCACGTAGTTAAAAGGGAGGTTTATTTTGTGGGGTAACTTACAAATGAAGGGGTAGGTTACAGGGTCTGGCAAGGGTATAGCGCAGTCCGGCGGTGTTCTCTGGAGAACTCTGCTCGGTCTACCTCCAGCGTCCAGAGTCCGGGAACCAAGAGAGAGAGCTCTTCCCGATCCTTCGTCTTCCGCTTCCTCCTCTGCCCCGCCTTGTGGGCGTGACCATTACCGAAGCCTCAGTGGGGGTTGGAACTTCCAGGCCAATGCTGGGATGGCTACCCACTACACCTTAGAGAGATCAGAGAAAGCCACCAGCCCACCTTACCTTACCAACTCTGAAGCTTCTAAATATGAGTTATTTCCTGTCTACCCACACCTTTATTGCCTTGTTGTTCTGCCCTTTTATTGGCTATCTTAGCCCAGCTACCTTACTTCTTCCTACATAGCTCTGTCACTTTCTGTCTGTCTGTACAGACATCCAGACCTCTATGGTTGGTATTAGGATTAAAGACATGTGTCGCCAAGTTTGGCTCTGTTCCCCAGTGTAGCTTTGAACACACACAGATTCTGCCTGCTAAGTAATTAAGAACGTTTGCTGCCTGACTTCCTGTTTACTTAAAATGGCTGGCTTTTTCATCTTGATCTCCAGAAAAGCTTTATTTATTAAAGCACAAATAAAATATCACCACATTTCAACACAAATATAATATTATCATAGGCGTGCTTGTAGAATATGTATATCTATAATATATACATAATATTTATACACATAAATTCAAAATAATAAAATCTTTTTAAAAAAAGAAAGAAAATAAAGAACAAAAACACACAAAACAATAAGGAAAGTAAGGATGAATTAGTAGAAAACAGTTTTGAGCATTCAACTGATGGGGTGTAGGAGTAATAAACATAGCCAGTTCTAATTCCATAAGTCACATTTCAGATTACCATGAGACTCATCTAGAATAATGAAATAAAAAAAAATCATGGAGTCATCACTACATATTTTTGTGTATCAATTGTTTGGAACATAAACTCTAAAGTCACCAGGCAGTGGTGGTGCATGCTGGTAATCCCAGCACTCCAGAGGGAGAGGCAGATGGATCTCTGTGAGTTCGAGGCCAGCCTGGTCTGCAAAGCGACTTCCAGGATAGGCTCTAAAGCTACAGAGAAACCCTGTCTCAAAAAAAAAAAAAAATCTAAAGTCATTTTTGGTGTATCAGTGTTAGAAAAATTATTCAGGCATGAAGGAATCCAAAACTGATTTTTTCATCTACTGTGGTGGGTATTATGTTCCCCAAAATATTGTGTGTTCCCTGAAATAAATTTATCTGGAGTCAGAGAACAGACAGCCACTAGAACAAAGCTGGAAATGGTGGCTAGAAAACGGGTCAGAGCAAGCCATAGCAGAAGTTGGGCTGTGGTGGTGCACACCTTTAATCTCAGCACTTGGGAGGCAGAGCTAGCCAGATCTCTGAGTTCAAGGCCCCTTTAGAAACAGCTAAGCATGGTGACCCACGCCTTTAATCCCAGAAACCCAGCCATTAATCCCAGGGAGTAAAGCAGAAAGTAGAAAGATATATAAGACTGAAAACCAGGCACCAGAGTTAGTTAAGCATTTAGTTAGTTAAGCATCTGGCTGGGTAAGCATTCAGGCTTTAGAGCAACACAGTTCAACAGAGATTCATGTGGAGGAGGACTCAGAAGCTTGCAGCCTGAGGAAACAGGATCACCTGAGGAACTAGCAAGGTAAGAAATCTGTGGATTGTTCTGCTTCTCTGATCTTCCAGCATTCACCCCAATAACTAGCCTCAGGTTTGATTTTATTAATAAGAACCTTTAAGATTCATGCTACAATCTACTCTTGGTATGTTATAAAAAAGTTATTAAAGAAATTATGTACATGTTAAAAAGAGTTAATATAGAATCATGTAAAACAAACACCTAAATGATAATATTGCACTGAGAATAGAATATGACTCAAAAGAAAGCCTGATTAGTTTTGAGAGAAATGTGTTAAATTATTCCATGGTTAAATATTATCAAATATTTAAGTTTTATTAAATATCATTGTTATTGTTTTCAGTGACAAGCAAAATGTATGTGAGGTGTGGCAAAGGTACATTATACAAATGTGTAGACATGAGAAATTTCATTTAATTTCTTCTGCATATTTTCAATTCTATCCTATAAACTGATGGGCTAGTATTGTGACTCATTCAGTTCAACTAGATTCATAACTCATTAAAAATCAAAATTTAATGCCTGAAGCTATTTAATTAAGTGAGAACTGTGGTATTCTGTCTTTATTGTGCAGACTAAGAAAAAACAAACAAACTTTAATCAAAATAGCCACAAATTAGTTCATGGCTATCTACTGACTCCAGTTCAGCAGTGTGAATGAGCAGAAGAACAAATTAGATTAATTGCCACAGTACTGAAGGGAAACATCATAAGAGGAATAGCAGCAACATTAAGCTCTGCTGTAAAGTCACACTTTGGGAATTAATGTAGTATTAGCAAAAAATGGTGACATAGTTCAATGGAAGCAATATGGAATTTAGAAACTGGTCACCAAAATAACGGTAATTTACTTTTTAAAATAAAGCAAAACCATGGAGAGGGTCTTCAAAAACTTGTATTGGAACAACTGGATGCTCCCATGAAAAAAAATGAAAAACAAGAAAGGAAGGGAGGCTGAAAGGAAGGAAGGGCGTGAGGAAGAAAAAGAAGAAAACAACACAGCTGTATGTTGGAGCTCCGTTTTCTCTCACACACATGCACGTAGATCACAGACTTAAATTTATTATGCAAAACTATAAAACTTCTTGAATAACATGGGAGAAAATCGAATTAACCTTGTCTTTGGGGATAGGAATTTCAGATATATTAAGAAATGTAATGTATATTAAACTCAGTAAGTTAGGCTTCTTTGAAGTGTTTTTGTTGTTTTTTGTTTACACATTAAGTGATTAATTTAAAAGCAAATCAGAGAATGGGAGAAAATACTCAGGGAAATAGATATCTGACCAAAGACTCATATCTCCAGATTACAAACAACTGACAAAAGTCAACAATAAAACTGAAAGTCAATTCTTTTTCAAAAGCAAACTCTAAGTTTTGACTAGTTTATAATTTGCGAAAGCTGCCATAACAGATTCCACAATATCAGTGGCTCAAAAATAGAAATTAGTTCTTCATAATCCCGTGGGCTCACATCCATATTCAAGGTGCTAGGAAATCTGTCTCATTCTGGGGGCTCTGAGATAAATTTTTTTTAATTGACTTCACATTAACCTTTATCAATCATTGGCTTCTAGGAGCATTGCCCTTCTTTTTGCCTTCCATTTTGCTTAACCCAATGCTTTTCTTGCCTGTGTTTAAATTTCCCCCTTTTATGAAGACACCAGCCAGTTTAGAGGAAGAGTTCATTTTTACCAATGATCTCCTCTCAAGTATATAACAATTGCCCTATTTCCAGATAAAGTTTCAAAGTGAGATGCTGGAAGTAAGTACTTTAGAATGTGAACTGTTTAGGGAGCTGATTCAACCTGCCACAGATATTTGATCTTTGTTCTTAAGCAAAGAGGTAATACAGTTGAAAATAAACATGTTAAAAATCATTCAATATTCTATAAAGAAAAGTGAATTAACAGTGAATACCATCACACACATTCTGGGATGATTAAGAAGCAGCGATCACATTAAATATCATTGAGCATGTGGAGAAGCAAGACTTGTCATTATTTAACACTTGGGAGAGCAAAATGATGGAGGTCCAATGGGAGAAATTCATTTTTATGAAGCTTAGCATAGTCCTGTACACTAACAAAATATAGGTTCACATACACACTCTCAAACACATACCTTAAGGTAAATGTTTATATTTATCCTAACAATTCTGTAATATTGGCAGTTGTTGAATATGTGAAATGTGGTGTATGTATTAAATAGAATACATTCACATTCTGTCATAAATATAAATCATAAATAAATCATACAAAAAACAAAATCTAACAAAGCTTGCAAACCAAAAATACCCATGATTTGAATTATCATTCTTGGGTAAGTAGAAAGGAATGAATTGGTGGACCAGAATAAAGCTTATACTAATCATACATACTGTTCTGTATGATGCAGTTATGGTAGATACACACCATTTTACATTTTTTAAATCCTTAAGTTCCATGCATATAAAATGTAAGATAACCATAAAGTAAAAACTTGGTTTATTTTTTCTTGGATATTTATTCAGAGCCAACCAAATAAAAATCTTTATTTATATTGTTTTCTTTTTTTTACATTTCACTACATCTTTCAATATATCCAAAGATGGATAGTTTCTAGCAAAGGTAATAGAAAAGTGATACCATGTTATGATGAATTTTGACACTTAACTTTTCATTTTCATATCTCCTTTTCCCCTTGATCATTACAATGACACACAGGATGGGAACATTCCCTTGTCTGAAATTTTGCAACCTGAGGCTTAGACATTTTAATTTCTGTCTAATTTTACAGTTATTAATTGAAGAATTAGCACTGGAATCTCACTACAAAATGCTTCTGTAACTATTTCTGTCACTGTGTTCAGTAACTTAATTTTATGGTTCGTGTCTTCAATAATACTTATATATTTCCTTTAATAAACAATTTATAACTTATTATATTCTGCTTAAGAATATGTCAGTCAAAATATGTAAGATGTTCAGGAAGTTTCTAAATAATGATGACTTCAAAAGTAATAAATATCAGATAAAATGACAGTTTAGATGGATGACTAATCAATTTACCAGTCTACCGATCTGTACCTGGAGAACTTTAAAATTCATTCTGATAGACCTATTGCTCCAAATTTGTTTATGAATTGTGTATTTTTGGCTAGTGGAAAATGCAATAAAAGAAGAGAATTCATGAAAAGTTTAATAATTACTGGATACTCAAACAGAATATATGAGACTGGAGTTGGGGTGTCAAAAATAAATTTTATGCATTAGACAAAAGAAGAAAAGTGTATGAGAGCTACTGGAATATGAAAAAACAAACAAACAAAACCACTGGGCAATAAGGGCTATGGCACAATTAGGAGAATTAAGCCAACAGGGACACCAAACACAAAAATCCATTTGTGCCAACTGCCAGGAGAATTCCACGAATCACATCAAATTGTGGCATGAAGGGCAACTTGGAAATTCACCACTCTCCTTGCACTCTTCTTTGCAAAATAGAACAACAAAGAAGCTGATTCTATAATGTCAGATAGAGTAGTTAATTTCCATTTCATAAAAATTCTAGCTTCTAGAATGTTTTTCAAAGTTTAGCTAAAAAGAATTCAATTGGAGTCCAATTGTCGAGAAAGAGGAGGGACTGTAAGAGCATGAATTGTTGAGACCAAAATTGGAAAAGCACAGGGACAAATAGCCAAACGAATGGAAGCCCATGAATTATGAACCAAAGGCTGTGGAGCCCCCAGCTGGATCAGGCCCTCTGGATAAGTGAGACAATTGAATAGCTTGAACTGTTTGGGAGGCACCCAGACTGTGGGACTGGGACCTGTCGTTAGTGCATGAGCTAGCTGTTTGTAACCTTGGGCCTACACAGAGACACTTTGCTCAGTCTGAAAGGAGGGTACTGGACTTGCCTATACTGAATCCACCAGGTTGAATTGAATCCCCAGGGGAGACTTGGCCCTGGAGGACATGGGAATGGAGGGGAGGGGATGGGGGGAGGTGGGGGTGGGGGCGGGAGGGGTGGGACAGTGGAACCCATGGATGATGTGTAAAATTAAAACACAAATTGAATAAATAACAACAAAAAAATTACAATTTTAACTTTCTGTAGTAGTGCTTTCTAGGTCTCTGGTTTCCCTAGTGTCTTTCATGTTGTGTTAGAATTTGAGAACAATCTTAATAAGTATAAGGATGATGTCTATGTATTTCAGTTACATGTGAAGTTTTCTAAATAAGTATTTTTGTGTTTTATTAATGAGTTCCATAAGCCAATTCTATTGAACTTTTATGAATTTTAATTTTTTAATGTCTCTAATACCAAATAAGTTGTAATGTTACACCACCCTTTGTATGTTCTTAAATCAGCATGTTTCAAACAGCTTAACACTGTAAAACATGGCCTTGCTTTAAAATTAAAGATAAGTCATATTTTTTAGTAAATTACTGAACCTGAGTTCTTTAGACTTATAGGTTTTCTTTCTCCCTTACATGATCATGTGAAATATCAAATCAAATAAAATTTGGAGAAAAATATTAATGAGCATATATAAATTCAGATTACTGTTTCAGACTTTACAGAACCTTATAAATCATAGAACATTTAAAAAAAACTGACTGAGATATCATTGCATATTTTATGGTTTCTAACAAATTTTTCATCCATATTTAAGTGAAAATTTGGATATAATTTACATAATGTGATTTTCTTTTCTAGTGTTTGTTCTAAAGGATCCACAGTTAATGCCTACTTTCAGATTGAAATAAGGCAAGAAGAAGCATCATTCTGCTGGGCAGTGGTGGTACACGCCTTTAATCCCAGCACTTGGGAGGCAGAGCCAGGTGGATATCTGTGAGTTCGAGAGGCCAGCCTGGTCTACAGAGTGAGATCCAGGACAGGCACCAAAACTACACAGAGAAACCCAGTCTCAAAAAACCAAAACCCAACCAAAACACCAACAACAAAAGCATTATATTAATAAAAAAACATAAATTATAGGTTAGCTGGGTTAAATATGTCATTTTATAACTGGAATGTTATTCAGTGGATACTACAAGGGTCTCAGTGAGTGTTTTTTGTTTGTTTGTTTGTTATATTTTATTTTCTTTTTTGAAATAGGATTTCATTGTGATGTGTAGCCCTGGAACTCCCTATATAGACCAGGCTGCGCTTGAACTCAAAAAGATCCATCTGCCTCTGCTTCCTAAGTGCTGGGGTTAAAACATGTACCTCCACTGCTCAGTTTAGAGAAATGTATTTTTAAGTATTTCATTAGTCATAAATACACATTTGAAATTTTATTTACGTGTTTTAAAAAGCCAAAAACTAAAAAGACATGAAACTTTTAAGGTGAATACACAAAAGCATACCATATATTTTAATGTTTATAATTTAGTATGTATCAAATAAATATATTTATAAATGCATTCTTTATTTGCATTGTTGTAATTATTAAAGCATTTATCTATAACATGTAAAAAATATGCTAAGTGCTTTAAGGGAAAATAACATATCATTTAAGGATATAAACTGAACTTCAATGTGTGGTGACACAATATGACTAGACCAGAAAAGAGGCATGCTACTCTGTTGGTTATATTATTACTGCCGCTAACATGTCTTCTATGGTTATCAAATACTGACTCAAAATATTTTCAGTCGTTGTCAGAACCATTTGGGGGGAAAAAAACCAAAGCATCACTGAAAATACGTCCAAATGCCCTAAGACGGTACACCCCATACATCATCACATGCATCTGATCAGGAGTCAGTCTACTGAAAGTAACAGCCATGTCAGAACAGCATCCATCCACTATATCGTTTGGGTAATCAGTAATTGCTTCCTTAATAAACATCCCAATAGTTTTAGTGTTAAATAAATTCTTTCCGTCATCATCTTCAGCATTTTCTGCAAACACCCCTGCATTTCTCAGACAGAGAGCTAGCAGCATTTCTTCTGTCGCCTTCCAAATCTGTCTTTCCTCTTCCGGACACATTTGACTGACAATGAGAAGGCGGTTGAGTCTTTTTATCGACTCTATACTTAAAACAACTCCTCCCTCAAGACGCACATATTCAAGGCCTCCGTGAATTTCCGTTTGACCTAGATAGAAAGGTTGTGATGGATCTTTTCCTAACAAAAAATACTTTAAGTTTTCGATTACAGCAAATGTAGTGGGATATGCGAGAAAGAACCAATTATATCGGTCCTTGTATTTATTAAAGGCATATAAGTAAGCTATTTTCATCATCAACCAGGTGTCGCTCTCATTCACAGCAACAGACTCAAAGACTTTAACACGTTCAGAACTGAAGAACTCTGCTGCATCACAGTGTTTGATCCAAGTCTCCTTCACTGCGGCCCACAGACTCACATCTTTGGGGGTGACAAGAACCAGACAGTATACCCGGAAGCTGTTACTGAGTTCCACGCGTTGGGCGTCTGGCATTTTAAAGATTTCTTCTTTGTTAGGAGCTTGCAGGTGATGATGCTCATGGTGGTGCATTCCGTTTCTGCGACCTAGCCTAATGTGTCCAAGCACTGTGATCAAGGCAAACACGGTAATTCCTAGCATCACACCCTTCAAAAACGAGCTGCATTCTGAAAGCATCTTTTTTAATCTAAAATTTCTCGGAGGCAGAAAACACAGTCACGAATGGCTTTCTGCACGAATCCAAGGTATTCTCTTACACTACTGACCTGGAAGTAACTGATGCAAGTGATACCCTCCTGTTGGTCTCCTGGGAACTTACAAGTACGGAAAGCCTGAAGGAGCAAAAGAGTTTCGCTGTCTACCCCCACGGAGGAGCCCTTCTCTGACTAGGACACCAAAAGGGCTCTTGAAAACCACCTGGCCACCTGGTCTCTTTGACCCCAGAAAATAACCATAGTTACTCTGTTTAGCTACCAATAAGTACCTAAAAACAGAATAAAACTTGATTCTCAATTGTTGGGAGTCCAATCGAAACAAGTCTGGTTATTTGCCTAAAATGACTAGCAAAGGTATGATGTGGGGGCAGTGGTAAAAGAATATAATCATCAGCCACGTCTTCAGAGCACCGACATGAGCTTCACTATGTTTTTTGTTTGTTTTTCTGTTTAATTCTGTTCACAAAAGGTTGTGCAAGAATAAAAAATAAACTATGACTGAAAAACAGAAGCAAGAGATTCAATAGATTTACTACAAATTCAGAATTCCATTTCTATATTCAACTAAAACGATAGATGTATGTGAGCATGTGCACACTTGATAGTGAGATTTTGCTTTATACCTTTTCTATATTATTTCTCTTTTTATTGATAAGCTTTTCATACCCAAGACCTTTTCCACATTCTAGACACTTGGATTACTGAGTGGATGTGAATTTTGTAGCTAATGTTTTGTTTTCTCACCATTGCTCCTAGTTTTCTGATGAAGGTTAGCCTGCTCTTTTATGATATATTGATTCCATATTAGTATATTGAACACAGATATACCTAGGCTCATGTGTAACTATGGATGCTTAGGTTAATATGTCTTCAGTTACAGACTACACATAGTTTATTGTTTTACCTTTGGGGCATCCAACAATTAGTAAAATATTCTTTATAGCAGCTATAATAATTTATTTTATATTATTATTAATTAATGCCTAATTGTTAATTTACTTATCATACAATGTAGTAAGCATCTAACATTAAAGTTATGACACATTAGTCTAATTAACTATTTCTTTGAAAAAGTTTCTACTTTTTATAAAATCTGGAATGTTTTTTGAAGTGTTGCTGGAGGTAGTGAAAGGCTAATTTAACTTTATTGAGTCTAATATATCAGGACGGGGTATGTACCTTTAATAAACAATGTTAAATAATTATTAATTCAATTAAATCATTGTAATTTAGAATAGAAAATGATTAAGCAAGACACTCTGCAATTAGTGGGATGTACATCAATAATCTATTTGTCATTACACAGAAAAACAGAAGGTAGTTTAGAAAATGCAATAAAGACAAATTCATAGCCATTGAGGTTATAATCCAGCTGTTCTATGTAAAGTTGAATAGCTAAACAAGTTTTTATGATTTCTGGTTTTCTGACTCATCAGGAAACCTGCTAATATATCATGAAGCCCTTTAAAATGGAGTTAAAGAATGCCTTCATAATATATTCAAAAGAATATATTAAATATCTATCACATGTCATCTTTGCTCTCTCCTTTCCATTTCACATACTTGAAATGCTTGTGTGCCTGCCTAATTATATTATGCCTAAAGAGCATGCAGAGGCTCACTTTCACGGAAAGAAAAAAAAATTCTAAGCCTATGTAATGCTCTGAAAAGACACACACACACACCACCAACACCAACAACAACAATACCTTATGGCTTGATTAAATGTCAACAAATAGAAATTGATTTTCTTAACTGAATTCCCTGAGAGAACAATCTCAAACTCCTAAAATTAAAGGTGACTCCTTGTGTATCCAGCAAAATATTTTTTAGAGACATCTAGCCATTCATTAGCTAATTTTCTAATTTTTCCTTTGTTTCAACATTAATCATATTAGAATCCAGTTATATATTTAACTTCCACTACATGGATAATTGAATATTTTTCTTTCCACTATTTAAGTATTTAATATGAAATGCAGAGACTTTGGACCAAGTGTAGGTTAAAAAACAAAACAAAACAAAACAAACTATAAACCTAGATTTAAGAAGCCGGGGGAAGAAAAGTGTGAATTCACAAGCTGCGGAGTCTATATAGGGAGGTTTTCCCTCAAAACTAAACAAGCCAACAAATCAAAAGGAACACATTGGTTTTGCCGGTATGTATGTATGTATTCAATGTGCCTGTTTGTGTCTATAAGTCCAGTTATTTGTGTGAGTCCTGTCAACTGAGTGTGTGGTCTTCACTATACCTTGCCTGTTGATGATGGCTTTCTCACTTAAAGCCAGTATTGACAACTCAGCCAATCTCATTACCCGTCTTTGTTTGAGATCTTGTCTCAGTATCAGTAATCCTGGGATTACAGATAGGCTGCCACACTGCTCTAGTAATTACATGAGTGTAACGCACATGAGCTCAATTTCTTCCTCTTACACTACAGTTTTTACCGACTGACCCATCTGTCCGCTCCAAGCCATACTTGTACATAGAAGCATGATAGCTTAATGAAAGGTGGAGATTTTAAAAAATTATTCTAAAAACTATTAGTTTCAGTAACAATTTGACTTAAAAATTCCTTAAACAAACAGAAAAATAAGTCGTCTTCTGATTAATGTTTAAATATTTTCCATAACTTATATTTCATTTTTTATTTGATAGCATCTCTCCTTGAATGCACACTTCCTTTTTACTCAGTCTTCCGTATAATAGTTTTTGTCATAGAACTAAAACTCTGGTTAGCTCTCCTTATTGTAATTACTGTAATCTTTAATTTCTACTAATTGTACATTTACTATTTGTACACATTTTAAACTTTAAATGCCTTGTTTCTCTCCTGTTTTGAATTCCTTTACTTTAAATTATTATAATTTGTGTGTGTGGGGGGGTTGTATTAGCTTTTGTTATTTTCCCTTCATCAAAGTTTTACATGTACATTTTTAAATTTATCTGTGGTTGCCCTAAAACCTAGATCCTTTTATGATTAATTCAAGCATAATCTGAAATAGTTCATGCAAATTTCAGGACAAAGAAAGGAATATGTAAATTGAAACCTAACCTTCTTAACTTTTGTATTATTTCTGTGCATTCAAAGTTCATATCCTCACTCACTTTGTGCAAATGAGGAAGTCATTTATGTCTGTGTGAACTGGTGACAGAGTTTCACTGTCTAGTACCATTATTTGTTTTATGTAGGGATTGTCATGTTAAATACTTTGGGACAACTTACTTTATGCAAGATTTGAATATGGACAGAAAGCAAACCAGTAAAACAAAATATAGGCAGAGACTTTGCAGGGGGAATACATTCAAAATGAACCTGTGTTTTCTATCCAAAGAACAAAGAGAGAAGAAAGTAGACTCATAAGAATTAGAAATGTGTTAGTGGGTATAGGACAACTAATTATTTGTTCAGAACAGGATTTTTGCAAGCACAATTACCTAACGTTTATTCATACTTGTTTACATAAAGAATTTCTGTAAAAATATTCAAGCTATTGATAACCATTCCATTTAACCTCATGATTTACAATCCTAAATCATTTACTTTGTTTACTTGCACATATGGAAGGATGCTTTCCTAAGATATGTTTAATATAACCTTAAAAGTGCTACAGATAGTGGTGATTGCACATTTTTCATAGTGATAAAATTTAAAACTATATTTTACAATATTGCAAAAATTTGTAATAGTTTATACTGGAGAGCCTTTGACATCTTTAGAAGGCTTCTGAGAGGTAAGCGATTGATACTTTAGAGGTTTTTAATCAACTGTAAATTTCACCAGAAAACAGTAGCTAGTTTTCTAAAATCTTACCTGAAATTTTCCCACTTTGTAATATTACTTTGGTTAAATATATTTTGCCTGGATGTGAAAATTACTTGACAAAGAAGCAAAAAGAGGTTTTAAATGTCTCCAGGGTGTCGCTAGAGTTTTCCTGCCTGGCCCAGGATCAGGACAAATCTCTGTTACCCACCAGTCCCACAGCCCCTCAGACCCAACCAAGTAAACACACAAAGACTTATATTGCTTACAAACTGTATGGCTGTGGCAGGCTTCTTGCTATCTAGTTCTTCTATCTTAAATTAATCCATTTATATTAATCTATAAGTTGCCATGTGGCTCATGGCTTACCAGTACCTTACATCTCGCTTGTCATGGCAGAGTCTGGCAGCGTCTTTCTGCCTCAGCCTTCTACTTCCCAGAATTCTCTTCTCTGTTTGTCCTGCCTATACTTCCTGCCTAGCTACTGGTCAAGTGGTGTTTTATTTATTAACTAATCAGAGCAACACATTTAATATACAGAACATGCCACAGCACTAGGGCATCTAAATCTTTGTCATGGTTCAATCCCCACATGGTGAGGAAGTCATAGTAGTTGAACCCTGAGATGCCCTTTCAATGTACAGGGAAAGCCAGAAAATACAGAGAAAAGAAGGCTCCTGCTTATATGTTGTTGTGGTTAGAGTTGGAAAAGTTCTCCATAGGCTCACTGATTTAAACAACCAGTACACAGTCAATAGTACTGTTTGGGTTTTCCTTCCTTGTTAAACTTTTCTGGAAACTCTCAAAGATATCCAGAGTTGTGTCCCCCAAGTGATTATTTTTTTCTTATTAGAAAAGTTAAATCCTCAAATATCTCAGTCACACATGCTGAGAACCACTCTTCAAATTTTTAACTGATCCTCTGCACTAGGAATATAGAAAACAATGCAGAGTATCATAGGCTAAGTAGTCTAAACTAACTTTTTTCACCTACAATTCCAAAGTCTGTTAGTGTATTATTGGTGTTTGTTGAGGAGTGTGTGAAGACACCTACCTTCTTTTTCTTCATGCCTGTTCTCATGCAATCCCTCTGTATCTATGCTCCTTCCTTTAATGGACTCTCCTTGTATTGGATTTCACTCCTACTTTATGACCTCATTTGTTCTTAATTATCTCCTTAAGGGCTCTGTTTCCAAATGCAGTCAACATTAGAGGTTGGGCTTTGACCTCTAACTCAGGGAAGGCACAAATGGACTATTACAGGTGCCCTCATCTACGATTATAAAACCACCCAGTTTCAAAAAGGCACAATGTAGTCCATTATAGAACCTTTTATCAATTTCATTATTTTAAATACCTTTAATCTCATAGGTGTAAAAGTGGTGCTATTTTATCAAATGAACAGTGTAACTCATATATTACCAACTCTCTTTATTAAGTTATTTTTGACAAACTGATGTGTGTTCTTTCTCCTGACTGAACCTGATATGCATACCTCTGAACTAATATTGACCTTGGCCATCTGACATGGCTTGAACAGGTTTACAGAAGCTTAATGGACACAAAGTGCAATTATACTTGCCCTTTTGACCCTTTCACAATTGCTGTGAGAACTTGGAGCTTTCTGGAAGTAGTTGCTGTCCCTTAAGTCTGATGCCTAAAATAATAGCTTATAGAACCCTAGATTCTGCAGGTCAGTGTGCACTACAAGATGGAAATACAGATCTCAGAGAACAAATCACAATTACATAGTTGAAGTAGAGATTCATTCATACTTATAACATTGCTACAACAATCTATTGGTGTAATACCTCTGTCATACTGTTTTCCTAGTATTTGAAATTCTTGGATCTGAAAAAAAAAAAACCAAACTAAGCTCATATCACTCAAACTGTGATCAGCTAATTAACGAGATGTCACAAATTATTGATATATCTCTTTGAATAAATACACATTCTTATAATTAGTATGTAAATTTTTATCAAGCATGCAGACTAAGGGTTGCTTATATAACTTAAAGGCCAGGAAATATTCACTTTAAAATTGTCATAGAGCCATTCCCAAATTATTATTACATTTAATAAATTTAGTTGCTTTGATGCTCCTTGCAGATTGTTGTACCTCAGTGCACATTTCACCTTGATGACCTCACAAGCAACAATCCATGACGCTGTCATTTCTTCATATAGAATGCCTATAGAAACAGCACTACACTGGCCATGCTGACTTCTATTGAGCTTTGAGCAGTAATTTGATGCTCTCCGACTGCTGATCCAGTGACTTCCAAATAGTGTGGGTAGGTGACCTTGGGGAAAATCCACAAATAGCACAGTTTGAACAGGCATCTCTTAGAGGTATCTCTTTTTGAAGAATTTTCTTTCAAAATGTTTTTAGAGTTTATATCCTGGGGTCTTTGATTGATTGAGTGTCAGAAATCTCTGAAATTCCACCCAAGAGGGTACTTAATGCTTCTATGAAAAGTCCTACAGTTATTCTTTTTTATTCTTTTATTTTATAATTTAATTTAATTTTACATATCAGCCATGGATTCCCCTGTCCTCCCGCCCCACACCGCATTCTCCCCAATCTACCCCCTATTCCCATCTCCTCCAGGGCAAAGACTTCCCTGGGGAATCAGCTCAACCTGGTAGATTCAGTCCAGTCCCCTCCTCCAAGGCTGAGTAAAGTGTCCCTTCCTAAGCCCCAGGTTCCAAACAGCCAGTTCACGCACTAAGGACAGGTCTGGCTCCCACTGCCTAGGTGCCTCACAAACAGTTCAAGCTAATCAGCTGTCTCACTTATGCAGAGGGCCTGATCCAGTTGGGGTCTCCTCAGCTATTGGTTCATATTTCATGTGTTCCCACATGAAGCCTATTTGTCCCTGTGCTTTTTCCAGTCTTGGTCTCAAAAATTCTCCCTCATGCAACTCTCTGCTACTCACAACTCCAGGAAGGCTACCTAGAAAACAGGACCCTAAGAAAGACACAGGGATCACCCAATAACAGAGAAATAGATGAAATCTACATGAACAACCTGGATGTGAGTGGGGGTAATGAAGGGCAAGTTTCGAGGGAAAGAGAGCTTAGGGGAGCAGAAGATCCCAGCTGGATCAAGAACAGAGAGGGAGAACAAGGATTAAGAGACCATGATAAATGAAGACCATATGGGAATAGGAAGAAGCAAAGTGCTAGAGAGGTCCCCAGAAATCCACAAAGATACCTCCACAAAAGAGTACTGGCACTGGTCGAGAGAAAGCCCGAACTGACCTAGACTGGTGATTGGATGGCCAAACACCCTAACTGTGGTACTAGAAATCTCATCCAATGGCTGAGGGAAGTGGATGCAAAGATCCATGGCCAGGCCCCAGGAGTTCAATTGGCGAGAAAGAGGAGAAATTGTATAAGTGAGAATTGTTGAGACTTACAGTTATTCTTTTTGTTTGTTTGTTTGTTTGTTTGTTTGTTTTTGTTTTTGTTTTTTCAAGACAGGGTTTCTCTGTGTCTCTTTGCGCCTTTCCTGGATCTCACTTTGTAGACCAGGCTAGCCTGGAACTCACAGAAATCTGCCTGCCTCTGCCTCCCGAGTGCTGGGATTAAAGGCGTGCACTTAGAGACCTACAGTTATTCTTAATGACGTCAGTATCTTTAACAATTTTGACCCCCTTTGTCTATTATTTCTTATTCTAAATCAATATTTCTTCTAGATAATTTGCTCCATTTTCTATTCCTTATCTTAACTGTCCACCTAAATAAAAGCATCAAGCATTAATAATGCCCTAGTTGCAAAGCTATGCTATTTCGAAATATCTCACACCAAATTAAGTGGGTTATCTGTCTTAAAATTTTATTTATTTTCTACTTAAGTGTATGAGTGGTGTGTGTGTGTGTGTGTGTGTGTGTGTGTGTGTGTGTGTGTGTGTGTACACCATGGAAGAGGATATAAAATAATTTGGAACTAGAGTTACTAGGTGTGTCAAAGCCCCCACATAGTTCCAGGGAGCTGGACTGGTGGCTCCCACAAAAGCAGTATGAATTCTCAAATTCTGAGCCATTGTTTCTGCACAAGTAGGTTACTTTTGAATTCAGCTTTATTAGAATACTTAGAACACAAGTAAAACAGAAAAATCATTTGCTAGACATGACATAAATTGCTTTTTGTCCACTTCCTAATAGAATCTTCACTGTCATCGGAAACCTCTACTATCTGTATTTATGTTGGAATTATTCTCCTGAGCTCTTACCATGAACTCTCTCTCTACCTCTGTCTCTCTCTCTCAATTGTATCTCTTATCAATTTTATCTTTCTTTTGCTAAAAATAGATTTTTGTACAATATATTCTTAATCCAGTCTTACCTCTCCCAGCTCCTGTAAGAATCCCCCACCTCCCATTCCCTGACATACAAATACATATTCTTGCTGTCTCTGATTTTTCAGAAAATTGAAATAATAATAAAATAAAATAAATAAAAACAAATGGAATAGGACAAAACAAACCAAAGGAGAAATATGGCAAAATAGATGCAAATACATACACATTTGCACACAGAAATTTCATAAAATACCAAAAACAGAAAATATGATACACTCACAAATGACTGTAAGGTTTAAAAAGAAAGACCCAACTAGCAATATGAGACAGAGAAACTCGAAATATTCCATTGAATTCATTCTGTGTTAGCCATCTCCTGCTAGGCATGGGGCCTGCCTTTAAGTGTGCTTTGTATACCCAGTGAGACTCTATTAGATAAAATTATTTTTTCATTTGGGAATGGCTATCAGTTGCATATAGCTTCTGGGTTAGGGATAGAGGCTTGTGTCCATTTCCCCTCTCAGTGCTGGGAACCCATATGTCTCACGCCCAGGCATGGACGTTTGCATGCATCCAGACTCTAATAGCTGCATATTCTTTAGTTTTGCTGTGCTTAGAAAGACCTGTTCCTTTGGTGTCCTCCATGTCTTCTGGCTCTTACAAACTTTCTGCCTGCTCTTCCATAGTGTTCCCTGAGCCCTGAGAGGAAGGATTTGATGAAGATATCCCATTTAGGGCTGAGTGTTCCACAGTCTCTCACTCTTTACATACTGTCTGGTTTTTGGGCTTTGCATTCTTTCCCATGTAATATAGTAATAACCTTCTCTGATGATGGCTGAGCACAATACTGGTCTCTGAGTCTAGCAGAATCTCATTAGGAGTCATTTTATTGTTGTGTTTCTTTAACAGAACAGAAGAATTTGGTTTCCTTACCATCCCTGGCCTACTTATTCTCAAGTTCATTGTCACTAGAACAGTATCAGGGGAGGTTTCCATCTCATGGAACTTTTATCAAGCTCAGGTAAAAGTATTACAGAGTTTGTGTAACCCATGTTTTTTAAAATTTTTGCAAGTTCTTTCATCAAAATTGTTCTAAATTCCTAAGAACTCAAAGGAAAAATCCACTTCTCTAGTAACAATTTTCTGTAGGATTTACCTCTGCATCTCTGTGACCAGAATCCTTGCAAAAACAACTTAAATGATTTAACATTTGTTTTGACTCATATTTACACAAGGTTCAGCACATCATAACAGAGAAGGGATCCAGAAAACACAAGAGGTCAGGACATTGCTAGAGAATGATGTTATAGAAACTGTTCATGACACTGATTAACAGGAAACAGAGACAAAGTCTGAAAGTGAGGGCAGGGTTGTATGAAATTTAAAGGCTAACTCTCATCTGTAGAGCCCACCTATTAAGGATACATAATCTCCCAACAGGCTGGGGAATAAATGTTTAAAACTGGAGACTGAAGGGATGTCACAAGTAAAAAATGTAACTACAGAAACCTCATCTGTCTATCTGTCTGTCTGTCTGTCTATCTATCTACCTATCTATCATCTATCACCTTTCAAACTATTTTTATTTCTCCCAGCTCTCTCTCTCCATTAAGAATTTTATTTTCAAAAAGCAGGCTCATGCACTAGTGACAGATCCCTGTCTCACTGCCTAGGGACCCCCCAAACAGTTCAAGCTAAACAACTGTCTCTCTTATCCAGGGAGCCTACTTCAGTGCCATGGGGGCTCCCTAGCTATTGGTTTACAGTTCATGAGTTTATACTAGTTTGGCTAGTTGTCTCTGTACTTTTTCCAATTATGATCTCAATCTCTTGCTCATAGAATTGCTCCTCTCTCTCATACATTGGACTCCCAGAGCTCTGCCTAGGACCCAGTCGTGGGGGAGCTTGGACCTGCCTCAACTGAATGTGCCATCTCTGCTGACTCCCCTTGGAAGACCTTGCCTTGGAAAAGGTGGGTATGGGGGGTGGATTGGGAAGATGTAGGGCGTGGGAGGAGGGAGAACACGGGAATTTGTGACTGATATGTAGGATGAATGGAAAATTTCTTAATTAAAATAAATAAATAAATAATTTTATTTTCTCATGTACCATTTTACTCAGTTTATTCACTTCCCCATCATCCAAAAAATTTATAACTAAAAAAATTACAAGAATGTAGTTTGAGATTTCCTGCCTGGCCCAGTCAGGACAAATCTCTCTTACCTGCCAGTCTCATAGTCGCTCAGACCCAACCAAGAAAACACATAGAAACTTATATTGCTTATAAACTGTATGGCCGTGGCAGGCTGCTTGTTATCTACCTTTTCTATCTTAAATTAACCCATTTCTGTTAATCTATACTTTGCCACATGGCTTGTGGCTTACCGGTGTCTTTACATGTTGCTTCTCATGGCGGCGGCTGGCGATGTCTCTCCCCAGCCTTCTACTTCCCAGAATTCTCTTCTCTCTTGTCCCGCCTATACTTCCTGCCTGGCCACTGGCCAATCAGAACTTTATTTACATAGAGTGATATCCACAGCACAAGAATTTTTCACAGTGAACAAATACCTTCCTTCGTTTTCTCAGTTTATCAAAGCACATGTTGTGTTTTTTCCTTTATCTTTTTTAATTTTTTAAAATTTATTTTATTATTATTATGTGTTTTAATTTTATACATCAGCCATGGGTTCCCCTGTCCTCCCCTCTCCCGCCCCCCACCCCACCTTCCCTCCTGCCTCTCCCCTCCATTCCCATGTCCTCCAGGACCAAGACACCCCTGGGGATTCATTTAAACCTGGTGGATTCAGGCAGGTCCTGTCCCCTCCTTCCAGATTGAGCATGTGTCCCTATGTAAGCCCAAAGTTCCAAACTGCAAGAGCATGAATTGTTGAATCCAAGATTGCAAAAAGCACAGGGACAAATAGCCAATTGAATGGAAGCACATGAATTATGAACCATTGGCTGTGGAGCTCCCAGCTAGATCAGGCCCTCTGGATAAGTGAGACCACTGAATAGCTTGATCTGTTTGGGAGGCATCCAGACTGTGGGACCAGGACCTGTCCTTAGTGCATGAGCTGGCTGTTCAGATGTTGTGTTTTATTAGTTGTTTTTATATGTGGAATATACCTTCGTAGGTTTTCAATACGTGCATCCAGAATGGCATAGATGGAGAAAGTTTGGAAATGATAGTAATAAATAAATAATTTAGAGTTGGCATTGGGAATAAGTAAGGGGATTGATTGTTCATGCTTGAGAGAATCTGAACTGATAGCAGTTTCATAGGAACAAATCTTGCTATCCTGTTAGTTTGTCCAAGGTCGAAATTATGTTAGCATTCACAACTGATTTCTAACAATTAGTCATCGGTCTCGGTCTCTTTACTTAAACTTAGGAAATTGAAACTGACCATCCTAAGGAATGCACTCAAGTATTTGACATGAAATGCATTGTTTAGGATGATTTATTAAATTATTTTAAAAAAATACAGTTTTCTTATACCTTTCATATCTACTATAAAAATTCTGATTTAATAATTTTACACATGTTAAAATATAAACATACATCTGCATACAATATATAGACACGCAATATGCATACAAAATAGTGGACTTCAACTCACATGTATATTAAGGACATTACTAGTTTCAACATTTGCAAAATGACTTTATGTGCTCAGTAATCACAAGGCCCAGGGAACACACAGTGTGTAAAGACATTATTAAGGCTCATCTCGGCTGTACAAATGTGGAAGGACATTCTGAAAACAGAAGGTTGACCTATGACTTTAGCAGTCAGCTGTCCTCCTTCTTGATAAATAAGCTTGAACCCACAGAGATTAACTCCACTGATTTCACTGTGGCCTGCAGCCTTGGAAGTATACAGAAGATGCCAAACTCTTAACTATCAGATGAAAACATGCCCTTGTTATTTTCTACAGTGGAGCAGCAGAATGGCAATAGTATTGGTGAAGAAATCCCTGACCTACTTCAGTACTTACTTTTTATCCTGCTGAGAGAATTATTCAGCTTAGTTAAATGGCTACCATAGAGGTCAGCATAATTTATATAGATACCAAGGTTTATGTCTTTATGTGAGTAAACACACACACACACACACACACACACACACACACACACACACACACGGAAACTTCATTGAAATTTTCATAATTAACACCTCAATAAAATACAAATTAAAAGAAGAGAGAAAGGAAGCCAGACAGTTTATATCTCCAAGAAACATGCCAAGTAGATTTAATAAAAAAAATGAGAAGCCTCTTGGCAAAGAAAAGGGTGAGAAATATAATTCACAAGAATGAATTTACTCAGTCAGGCACAAAAGAAGGCAAAAAAGGAGATAAGAGAAGAGTCAACACACAAATGTAATGAAAGTTAAAAACAAAATGAAATCAATGCAATAATTTAAATCATCTATGTGGAAACAATTGTTTGATGTTGCACCCAATGATGTCTTCTGATTTTAAGCACAGTTCCACTTTAGAGTTCGCTGTGTGCTATAATTAAGGTGTCAACAACTGGCTGTTGGCATTCTGGTCTTCTGTTTTGATCAGATAATTTGTATTCCATTTTTAAAACTTTAAATGTTTCCTTTTCCATTTTTTCTTTTTTATATATTTGCTGCATATTTTATTAACTTTGAAGGTTATTATTAATGATAATAAAATATATTATTATTTTCATGTCACATGACAATAAAAGCTGTGGTTTCTTTCATTACCAGTAATCAGACATTACAATCACTGTTCTATATGTGAGCAATTATGCTACATTAGCACCATAAATACCAGTGTACTTTTAAAAAGAGTTTAAAACTTAAAAGCCGTGAACTCATCTCAACTCGCATTAAAAATGGGAATATCTAATCCTGTCTCATTCCATGTGATCCCTTTGACCTCATCTGTTTAAGAGGCTATTACTAATCTTTGCACCACCTAAGACCTCATAAAACTTCACTAAATTCAGTCTGTTTGTACCTGTAAAGGAGTTAATTGCTATTTTTTTCTCTCCTAAGGGAAATGAAGCATCCACATGCTATTGGTCTTCTGAAGTAAGCTAGGGATGTACATGTTCTTTCAAAAGTTAAGAGAGCATGTCCTCCTCCAGTGCTTCTGATGGAGGATGTAAGACTCTATAAGAGAATTGGAATGCTTGCTTAATTGCCACAGCTTGCATAAGTGAGAGCCATCATATGTCTGCTTAGGAGTACAAAGCTATTTCAGTGACTTTTCAGATAATATTCCGGAGTTTATGTGGGTTTCCCAATAGAATTTGCAGTAATTATAATAAGGTAAAGTCTTCATTATTTTATAATATCTCTGTTAAGTAATTATAAAAATTAGAGTATATTCTTTATTTACTTAAACTCAAAGTTTTTCCATGTCTAATCAAGAATCACTTTAATGGAAAAAAGAATCACTTTAGTGGGAAAAAAGTTTTAGGAAAATGATATACCACATAAAGACATACCTTTGGACAGGTCACAAAATGTAAAGCAAAATGACGCCCAGAATTCTTCCTGAATTTGTCATTGATAACATGAGCTCCTTAAAGTAGTATTTAAAAAAGTAGAGATGTTTACTGAAAGCTAAGAATTGAGAATGGCTCTCTCATTCTCTAAATCCAAACATGTTTGTTAAAAGAGAAATGCAAAATCTCTGTATTATCTCATATGGGACAAAAGAAAACCTTTTTTTTTTTTTTTTTTTGAGACAAGGTTTGTCTGTGTAGCTTTGCACATTTCCTGGAACTCACTCGGTAGCCCAGGCTGTCCTTGAACTCACAGAGATCTACCTGGCTCTGCCTCCCAAGTGCTGGGATTAAAGGTGTGCACCACCACTGCCCCAGCTTTTTTTTTTTTTTTTTTTAAGATGTATTTAATTATTATGTATAGGATTCTGTCTGGAAGCATGTCTGCACACCAGATCTCATTATAGATGGTTGTGAGCCACCATGTAGTTGCTGGGAATTATACTCAGGACCTTTGGAAGAATAGCTAGTACTCTTAATCTCTGACCCATCTCTCCAGCCCCAAGAGAAGCAAAATGAATGAACTATTCTATTGCCACTAATCTAAATTCTTTGGTTCTATTTTTATTCTTTAAACGTTTCTTAAGGTATTAATTTTATATCAAAATTTATAAGATTATTATATATGTGTATATTTTAAGGTTTTATTATTATATTAATGGTCATATAGAGCATAACTAATTCTAGAAAAAATTTATTTATTTTTATTAGCTTTATTAGCTCCCTATACATGTTTTTCCATTGGAGTCTCTATCAGTTTTCTGCGGGGATCATGACCACACCTAACAGAAAATGTAATGTCTCCAAAAGGATGATGGAGCCCCACAATGACGATTCCATATGGACAATAATAATACCACTAAGCTGACAAACATTACAAAAAAATCAGCTTTGGACTACAAACTACTAAGGACAATTTCAAGATGGCTAGCTGAGATTATTCAGACTCACAGACTATTTGAGCAAGGACTTGAGACAAGCCCTGCATTTTTGCGTTATACAGAGCCTGGACAACAAATGATTCAGCTGCCGCTACCAGGATTTGACAATTCACCCCAATATTTTTTCTTTTTAGGATCCCCTAAAGACAACTTTGCCCACAATCAGCTGGAAGCAATTTTAAGAACACAACACCCACATTCCCAAGGCAGTTTGGGTGGTTTTTGGTCATTATATGGGTTTTGGATAATTTTCATTGTTTAAGATGGTTGGTTACAAGTCGTTATTGTTAGTGGTCAGGAAAAAGGCTAAACAAAGAAGATTAGATTTAAGGTCCTTATTTTTTAAAGGATATACATAAGAGGTAGATTATTAAATCTATTCTGAAAATAAAAAAAATAGGATATAGATATGATATAGATTAAAAAGGTAGATTATTGAATCTACTTCTAAAAGGTAATACTAGTTTTAATATTTTACATTGGATTGGATTTTTGTATATTGTATACAAATTATATATATTGATACAAATTTGAGAGTGATTTTGTTAGAAAATTCTGTACATACATTTCTATTCTTAAGTTATTGTACTTATACAGTACATTTAACAATGTAATGCAGTTTGCTAATCCTTAAAAGTAATTTTGATTAGCTGTACCAATCTCCCATTCTGTGGCTGTAGTCGGGCAAAGAGGAAACCCATGTTTTCTTCCTAGGGAAGGCTTTTTGGAGTTCGGTAAAAACTAGGACCTGTATATACCTCATCTGTGCTATCACTCTCCTGTTGTGGGATAATCTTTTTGTACACTGTGAAAATGTGTTTCTGCCAAGACTTGTTTAATAAACAAGCCTTCTGACTTGTTTAATAAAGAGCTGAATGGAAAAAAGAGTTGTTTTTACCAACTTTAAGGATATAGGAAATGAAAGTTAGTAGTTAGTCATTACAATCAAACAGCAAGGCATATAGGCATGGGTAGACAGAAAGTGTCTCGCTTTTGGAAGCTGCAGATTTGGTGAGGTGAGGTTGGCTGGTGGCTCTTCCTATTCTTCTGACCTCTCTTAGGCTTTAACCCCAATTTCTGGCTCTGTGTTTTTATTTAATAAGACTGTTTAGAAATTTGTCAGGCTGGGCAGAGGTGGCACACACCTTTAATCTCAGAATTCGGGAGGCAGAGCCAGGCAGATCTCTGTGAGTTCAAGGCTAGCCTGGTCTACAGAGTGAGATACAGGACAGGTCAAAAGAGAAAGAAAGGAAAGAAAGAGAGAGAGAGAGAGAGAGAGAGAGAGAGAGAGAGAGAGAGAGAGAGAGAGAAACAGAATTAGAAATTTGTCTACATTTTTTATTAGTGATTTTTTCCTGTTGCTGTGAAGAAATACCAAACCCAAAACGAATTTGAGAGAAAGGAGCTTGTTTTACCACACAGGAAGCAGAGAGTGAGAACGGGAAATGGTATAAAGCCTCTGGTTCCTGCCGCAAAAGTGCCCCTCCTCCAAGCCTCTGCTCATATCACACCCCCCACTGAGGACCACGTGTTCTGATTCATGATCCCCTGGGGAACATTTCTCACCTAAACCACCACAACATATACACATTTCACATATGATCAAAATAATTTGTAAATTTTTGCACTCCTCCAGGGAAAGAGATAATACCTTAACATATCTAATATCATTTCTCCATTAGAAAAGGCCAACCCTTTTCAGATATTTGTAGTTCCAAATACTCAGGAAAACTTGAAAGCAGAAGAAATAAGTAATAAAACACAGATTTCTGGATGCTGACCCATGCGAGTGTGTGGCTCTGACAGGTCTTGCCCCGCCCCTTCCCTCTACCTTGCTAAAACCTTTAGATTACATCCATAAAGCTAGCTATCAAGGTCTATTCTCTTATTTGGACATTTTCTTCTTCTTTTTGTTTTTAGAAGCATAAATATTTATTTGTCAGAAAAAAAATCCCACAAACTTCTTGTTATATTGCAGAAGCACAACCAATTCTCACATTAAAATTAAGAATTTCCAATTCATGTCTTGGTAAAATATCTCCAATGTTGTATCTGTCTTATTCAATAAATCTCTAGCTGTGTATTCTGGGATGGCTGTAAGCATAAGCCTAGAGTAACTTTCAAACTATGAATATAGTTTTAAATTATCCATTGCTATATATCCATAATCCAGTTAGTGTGAGACATAAAAATTATATTTAAAATTAAGATAAACAAAATTGAAAACAAATTTGGCCTATTAATTAGTAAATATACAAGTCATTTCCACTTTCCATTCCCTAGATGCATAAATCCATAGAACCTTCAAATACTTAATAGAACACATATTTAATAAGAATATAAAATGTGTGTCTCTAGAGTCTCTTGGGAGGTAAAAGAGAAAGACATATAGTATTGATAAATTGGCGCCAGGATATTATTTGTCTGAAATCACAAAACACATCATCCATAGTACATATAATATTTTGTGGTTTTCATCACAGGTAAAAGAATCAAATCATAATCAATATAGTAATTAAAATAACTGCCTTGTGTCACTTCTGTCTGAATCTAAGGTATTTTTATTGTCATCTTGTCTGGAATAGTCAGTGAAGAGAAAATTATTGAGGTTTAGAGAGCTGGAAAACATCTTTATACTTGGGGAAAATTGTTGGTTAAGTGTTTGAGACTGTATAATTAAGAATAGGATGTTCTGATGAAATGTAATTTGTTCACAACAGTAAGTTTGTTTATTATGTGTGAAGTAGATACATCAAGGAGTCTAAGTAACTAAACAATTCTTAGACATAGATAACAGAACCAGGAAAGGAGAATTATTTAAAGGTTCTTCTATCTATAACTGACTTAATCAAATTCATTTAATTGTCATCATCTCATACTGGTATGATTAAGTTTTGGGAGGTGCATATGGAGAATTAGTTTCCTATATGTGCAGTAAAAGGGTAATAAAAGAAAAGAAAATTCTTTAACAGACGTAGGAGGGTTTTACTGATGAGTCTGGGGATACAGATCAAACACCACCAGACAGAGAACAAAACTATGAATGTTGAGGGAAAATCATAATGCTTGATTATCTATTTGAATTTATTTTACTTTCACAAAGCAAATTCTCATAAGAAAATATATAATTAGCCTAGATTGTATCGGTATGCAAAAATAGATGAAAAATAATTTACCTCTTCTGAAGAAGGTTCTTAAATGTTAATGGCCTAGCAGGTTTTTCCTTGATCTGAAACCTTACAGTGTTGTGATTTTTTTTTCTTTTTTTACTTTTATTGAAAATAGCTTTATTTTCAAATGATTATGGTTTCTCCTCACTTTTCTTCTTTCACTTCCTCCACACCTCTCTTCCAGTGCAGATCCATCCTTGTTCTGCCTCACCTCATAAAACGAACATGCTTCTAAGGGTTAATATTAAAATAAAATATGATAAAATTAGATAAAGCATAACTAATAAGTTGGAAAAAAACAAGTAAATAGAAAAGAGCCCCCACAAAGGAACATGAGACATCAATAAATGCAGAGACACACTCATTCACACACTCAGGAAGCCCATAAAAAAATTAAATGAAAGCAAAGGACCTGTAGGGTCCATATACATACATGCATACATAATACATACATACATAGCATACATATATACATACATATATTTATATTTATGTATTATATATATTTGTATATATACATATATAACAAAAAATAAAATATAAAAAATATAAATATCCCTGGCATGACTTTATGAGATAAGAAATCTATAATGATGCCTTGAGTTAATATTTGTTGGTTATTGAGTGCTGGGCATGATGCCTACTCTTCAGAGTAGTTTATTTGTTTTTTCTGGTGAGACATACATGTAGTTATCAATTGGAAATAGATTGTAGGTTAGGGATGTGGGCATGTGTTACTTATCCTTTCAGCCCTAGGACCCCATCTGATGCAGTGTGTCCATGTATGCATCTATATGTTCAATTACAGGACCTTGTTTCCTTGGTGTCCTCCATCATCATCTCTTGCCCTTACATTCTTTCTGCTTCATCTTTTGCTGAGTTCCCTGAGCTCCCGAGGAGGGATTTGATGGAAACATGCCATGTAGGGTTGAGTGTTCCAAGGTCTCTCATTCTCTGCATAATATCTAGCTGTGGGTCTCTGTATTTGTTCCCATCTGCTGCAGAAAGAAGCTTCTTTGTGAAAGCAGAGGAGGGCACTGATCTATGAACATAGCAGAATGTCATTAGGATTCATTATTTGCTTTTACCCAAAGTTCTTGGGTTTCCATGTAGTGGAGTGTGCACCAAGTAAAACCAAATATTAGTTGATTATTCCCACAAGCTTTATGCCACCATTGTACTACCATATCCTGTACTTTGGACAATACTATAGACATTTTGTGACTGGGTGGTGTTTACATTTCTACAGAGTACCTTCCTGTACTGAAGACCATGACACATAAAAATAAAGGCTCTAAGTAGGCACCAGATTGTCCTTTTCATAGTCAATGAATTATGTAGGTGTTGTCTTCAACAATGGTCTCTTGCCATTGGTTTTTAGAGAGCAAGTTATAATCTTATCAACAAACTGTGCTGTTTGGAAGTTCTAGGAGATGCCTTTTGGACAGCTCCTCAGATCTAACCTATTCCAGGTACTAAAAGCTTCATTTGGTGAAAACTTTTGTTAATATACATCTAAAAGTTTATGTGTATTGTGCATTCATTTTCATTCAGGTTAGAAGCTATTTAATGACCATCTTAATTTCATTCCAGACCCATTTTTCATTCATTAATGAGTTCTTCAGTTTCCATTAGTTTATAATATTTCTGTTATATTGTGTATCCATCTTTCATCAAGGGTTATAATTATGATGCAGGGTTTATTTAAATATTCTTGTATTTGTTGATACTCATTTGTGTCACAGTATATGATCAATTGCAGGAAGTTCCATGATGTGCAGAGAAGAAAGCATATTGTTTTGTGTTTGGGTGAAATGTGTTAATACCTGTTAGATCCATTTGGTTTGTAATGTCAGTTAGCTCTAGTATTTCTTTGTTTATTTTTCATTTGAGTAACCCATTTGCAGGTGAGAATGGGACATTACAGTCTTCCACTATCAATATGAGGCTGAATATATGGTTTAAACTGTAGTAGTGTTTCTTTTATGAAATTTGATGCCTTTTTATTTGTAAGATGGTAAGAATCATAATGTCCATAAGGTAGGTTATTCCTTTTATGAATATTAGTGTCTATTCTTCTGATTAGGTTGAGTTTGAAGTCTACTTTTTCAGATATTAAAATTGTAATATTAGCTTGCTTCTTGGGTTCGTTTGCTTGGAGTAGCTTTTTCCATCCTTTTACCCTGAGATGATGTCTATCCTTGATGTTCAGGTGTTTTTCTTGCATGCAGCTGAATGATGAACCCTGTTTTCACATCCTTTCTGTTATAATGTGTCTTTTAAATCTTAGAAGATATCAGCAAGCAGTGTTTCTTGACTTCTCTTATTTTGCTATGTGTGTGCGTGTGTGTGTGTGTGTGTGTGTGTGTGTGTGTGTGTGTGCTTGTGTGTGTGTGTGTGTGTGTGTGTGTGTGTGTGTGTGTGTTTCTCCAACTTTTGACTTATTTGTCTGGGAATATATAGTCGATGTGATTTCCTTGGTGTGGTTAAACTCTTTAAGTTGGAATTTGCCTTCTAATGCCTTTTGTAGGAGTGATTTGTACACAAATATTGCTTACACTTGGTTTTATCATGTCATGTTTTATTTTCCCTATCTATGGTAATTGAACATTTTGCCTGCTATCATAATCTGAGATGAAATCTATGGTCTCTTAGAGTATATAGAACTTCTATCCAGGGCCTTCTGGCTTTGAGAGTTTCCACCAAGAAGTCAAGTATTATTCTAGTAGGCCTGAATTTATATGTTACTTGATCTTTTTCTGTTGTAGCTTTTAGTATTCTTTCTCTGTTCTGTAAATTTGGTGATTTTATTCTCTTTTGCTGAGGGGGCATTCTTTTCTGGTCCAATCTATTTTGTGTTCTGTGAATTCTGTGACTTTTACCTGGGCTTTTTCTTCTCCCTCTATTCCCATTAGTCTTAGATTTGGCTTTTTCTTAGTGTAAAAGATTCCTCACATATTTTATGGCAGATTTCTTTAGATTTAACACTTTCTTTGACCAAGGTATCGTTTTTTGTTGTTGTTGTTGTTTTGTTTTGTTTTGTTTTAAATCATGTCTTCAATGCTTAAGATTCTCTTTTATATCACTTGTATTTTGTTAGTGAGTCTTGACTCTGAGGTTACTGTTGGAGTGCCTAGATTTTTCATTTCTTGACTTCCCTCAATTTGAGTTTTCTTTATTTATTTCACTTTATTTATTTCAGATATTCAGCAATTCATTTCCTTCTACTGCTTGTGTGGTATAGATTTCTTTAATGCATTTATTCATTTCATCATTAAGGGCCTTTACCATACTCAAAAAAAGTATTTTTAAATTCTTTTCTTGTATTTCAGCTATGTTGGATTACTCAGGGCCTGCTCTGATGAAAACTGCTGAGATCTAGTGGAAATATATTGTATTGACTGTTATTAATTGTATTTTGTGCTGGTGCATACCATATGCACCCAGAATAGGCTATACATGGGATTATTAAAGAATAATAGGCTGAGTCCGTTTTATTGAAAGTAGTACAATAGCATTAAAATATAATTTCTAATAAATATCCGCTATGATTTTAACACAGACACACAATGCAGAAAGGTCAGGAGGGAGTGAGAAGATGGAGATGGAGCAAAAGAATCCTAAAAACTAGGTATGAATAAGTCAGAATTTTATATCTAATCCAAAGAAAAGAGAAAATCCAAAGTTTTTTGGGGTCTAGGATGTATAGTAAAGAGAAATATCATAGTTTTCCTTGTCCATACTGATGGAAAAATGCTCAGAACTAAAATCTCTATAGCAGGCAGGTTGGCAAAGGAAGTGTGTGGCACATTTATTTAATAAACTTTCTATGACATGAGAACCATTAGAAATGAACACCCAAATTCCAGAAAGAAAATAGTTTCATCTCTATTGTAGGGTACATGTTTCAGACATGCAGCCTTAGGTTCAGTCCTCAGTTTCCAAACACAAAACAATGAAGAAAAAGACCCATAAACAACTATTAATGGACTATTTGCAGGGAATAATAGAAAGACATTTATTTTGTAATTGAAGAAAATGTTAGGATCTTAAGTTTGAGATTTAGGGCTGTGCCCAGAAAAATAGGTCTATTCAGATTCTGTGTGCCCAGTGTTTATAATACTCTAACTCTTTAAATATGGGGTTTAACCTTCTACAGTGAAGACCTTAGGACATACTCTAGGAAAATCTTTATGCAAATGTTCTTTATGACTGGACTCTCACTCAGAAAAGTAGAAGTTCAAAGAAATGTTCCTAAGTTCTTGCTCATGAAGGTGGCCAATACCTCAGTTCAAAGTACATTTGATAGCCTTTTACTAACCCAGCACAATAAGTGGTAGAGCAGAAACTTAATGCTTATCTGGACATTTTAGGGTTTAGAATTCTAACACATGTCCAGGTGAAACATCAATTAAATTATTGGACAAGTGAGCCTGGCTTGGAGGAGAGCAGACATACCTTCAGGTACCCTTAGCAAGTAAATGATGTATTATTGAATGTGAGATAGAAGAAAACAAACTAAAAGTGGACAATGGGCTGTCTAAAGCAGGAAAAAAACGATTAAAAAGTGCTTTCTAGTTTTTAAAGAGTTTTTAATTTTTTTTAATAAAATGTAGTCCTCAGTTTTAGCTAAACTGCAGTCTGACTGAAGACACAGTGTTCAAAGAATGTATGCATTGCTGACACAAAATAGCAGTTGAAGAGTTTCCAAGATAAATCCCTGCTATGATAACTCCCCAAAATCAAACAATGGTTTATTCCTGGGATTTTCTAGCATCAAAATCAGACAAGTTAAGAAGTCCATATGGCAGGATGTGGAAGGATTCCACACATAAGACTTCCATTGTCTTCAGTGCACACTTGATTTCCAGAATTGATGCCTAGAGCATGTACTATATGTACAAACAGAGGAAACATTTCATCTAGTGTGTCCAGGAATTTTCCCTGGAATTTTATGTTTTGTAACTGGTTTTATAGATGATCTCTATCTCTAGTTTTCACCTACCTGCGTGTTGAAGTGGCATTACTGTGTCCAGCAGGAGTCACCCTGTTAAAATAAACTAGGACCCATGGTAGCAGAGATTCCTTATATAAAGCACTCTCTTATCACCCAGGGAATTTGCCACTCCCCTATTTAATGTCTCACAAACAAGAGTAGAGTCCAGACTTTTCTCTGGACAAGACAAAATTCTTTTTTAGATGAAGTGTTTAGCTAATTCAAATGTTGCTGAGAAGTCTGCTCACTATGGATGTAAAATAGCACTTTTCAATGACACAGGGGCATTGAAATTCTGGGCAGTTTTGTTAACAATGGAAAAGGGAAGAGTGAGAAACTTATGGACCAAGAGTAGAGCCACAGGCAGAATTGCAGATAAGATTATGGTGGCTAAATTAAGTTATAGTTGAAGCAAACAGTGGTGCTTATAGGCATTGTGAATGGGACTGATATGGCAAATATTTGTTATTTACCATATTAATAAAAAATAATATGCATTATTTTTTGAGTACTGACATATATTTGTCAAAATGAAATTACCATGACTTAAGGAATATGAGTATGGCAGCAGTAGTATTAGTATGTAAATAAAATATTAACACCCTAAAAAAGACTCCTGGGCATATATGAAGCATAAATACATTATTGTGATCTCTCTTTTTTTTTAGAGCCTGTGGTGGTTTGAATATGAATGTCACATATTTGAATGTTAAGTCACTAGGGAGTGGAGCTGTTTGAGAAAGATTGAAAGATTTAGGAAGCTTGGCCTTGTTGGAGGAATTATATTACTGAAGGAGGGCTTTTCATTTTCAAAAGATGTAAAGCTCTCAGCTACTGCTTGGGCACCATACTGCTTTGCTTCCCACCAAATTGATAATAGAATAACATGCTAAAACTGCAAGCAAGAGTTGGTTCAGTCATGATCATTGTGTCTCTTCATAGCAATAAAAAAGGGCATATTTGAGTTTAGCCAACACAAATTTTAATGCTTTTCTTCCTGCCATCACTTCCTGGGATGAAAGGTGTGTGTCACTATGCCTGATTATTTCCACTGTGGCCTTAAACTGACAGGGATCAAGGTTCTGGAATGCTAGATTAAAGGTGTGTGCTAGCATGCTACCACTGCCTAACCTCTCTGTTTAATATATTGGCTGTTCTATTCTCTGACCACCAGATAAGTTTATTGGGGTACACAATATATCAACCACAAGAAAGTTTACAGAGAAAACATAAAAAAAAAACTCAACTAAAAGAGAGTTTTCAGAGAGCTGAAATAATTTATTCCTGATGAAGACTAAATACCAAACTACTGTTCAGTTAGATATCACTTATGTTCTACAAGAATAAAAATAAAAAGGCATTGTTTCTTTGTTTTGCTACTAAATTATGGGAAAGAATGAGATGAATACATGTCAATAGAACACAGAATGCAAATGAATCAATTCTGAAAAAAAGAAAGAAAATACAATATTTTTGCTGAAAAAATATGATTAGCAGACATTTCTTGGATAAAATCATCTGCTATAATATACCTTTTATTATTTTTTACAAAATTTATCTAAAAGAGTTTTAATAGGTATGATAGAATTATTTGGGTACATCTAATATACTTCGGTATATTCACGTTTTCTTACAAGTTTCACAATGATAGTTATCACTATATTGCATGGCCTGGATATCAATATATTGATACTACGATTTAAGGCCATGTATTGACTATTCAAAAGACTTAGCAAAACTGAAACATAATGGTATATCAAGATAGTTTAAATAAGAAAGGAAATGTAGTGATATGAGCTAAGATATATTTTCCCTAAAATCATTTGCTGATTCCCTAACTTCTTTGCTATAATTCAAATCTGAGTTGCATAGAGATATGTTTAATAAAGAGTAGATCAATAAGGATATTGCCTCTTAGTACTACCAGAAGCTGTGTCCAGGAAGTCTCACCACATACTGTCCAAATGTGAGCTGAAGAAACATGATACCATTGGACACGACAAGGACAATCTCAAAAGGCCCCAACCATACTCAAGGTACTCTAGACAATTGAGAAGAGCTGGGAGCAGGAGAAGTGGTCTTCCACAGGCAAGAGTACAACGATACGTTGTCCAGAGATAAAGTGTCTGCGTGAAAACACATGTACAAATAACATTATCTGGCCAGAACAAGTTATATTTAGGAATATATACATGTAGATACATGTAGTAACAATTAGATAAGCCAAGAACTTGAGAGTGGAGGTGTACATATGAGTATGTGGACCAAGGTAAGGGGAGGAAGAAATGTTGTAATCATAAACTCTAAATGCCTTTCAACAACAATAAACACTATTAGGATGTTTTCATATTCTAACATAATCTGAAAAAAACAGAACCCTTATAAGAATGAGATGAGGACTCCCATGAACATGTGGCCATCCAAAATCTAAAGAAAATGGCATCCAGAAAACTTGGTTTATTAGCATTACAAAATGAGAAATTTAATTTCTAGTGCAGTGAAAAATATGTTTTTGTTGTTTAAGGTACTTTGTATACATTTTGCTATGGCATCCACCAGAGGAATAATATATGTGATAACTGTTAAAATGATTGATGAAAATATAAGATGGAGCAGATTATGTGTCTTCTGCTCAGTCTTTTTTTCATAAAAACACACTTACACAGGCAGTGAAAAAATAGATAAAAAATTGTTATTTTTATAATTAAATAAATATTTATTTATTAAATTTTAGTGGTATCTGTTCTTATATATAGTTATATGTTTTATATAGGTACTTTTATTCAAGTATATGAGATACATTGACCATATTTTTATTATTTATATCTGGATTGCCTATTCTGATATTCATAAGTCTAATGACAATGTTGTTAGGCTGTATTATCTGGCAAAATGGCTATTTTGAACTTTTAAGATTAATAAGATTTCTCACCAAACTGTGTCATCATCATTGTGGTGGTTAGTGTTAACTTTCAACTTGATAGTATCTAGAACCACTTGGAAGATGGGCCTCAGTGGATGTCTGGCAGGAATGGTCTTGATTAGTTTAGTTTAAGTGGAACATCAACCATTGGTGGTTACATTTCTCTGGGGAAGAATGCTAGATTGTAAAAAAAGAAAAGAGCTGGACACAGATGTCCACTGATCTCTGCTTCTTGACTGCAGATGCAATTCGACCAGATACCTCAGCTTCCTGCCACTATGACTTTCCTCTCACAAGGAATGGTCTCCCCAAATTATGAGCAAGAGCATTTTTCTATCTTAAATTGCTTTTGTCAGAATATTTTATCACAGTATCCAGAAAGGAAACTTATACAATCACCTTAATATTTTCATTTGCATTTCCTTTAATGTATAATACATACTCTTATTAACATGACCTCAGATATGGGAGATGTGGTATGATAAATTTTTAAATAATTTTAATAAATGATTTTTTTTGTTTTAAGTACTACTTACTTAATTTTGAATAACAGCATTACCCTTTGGATCAAAGCAACAAACACCCCAGTTAGCAATGCGTAGGCTTACAAAGATCTCATCTTCTCCAGACATAAATGCTGAAAATAACTTCCACTTAAGGAAGTTTGCTGTTCTTTTTGTTGGTTTTAGTTCTCCTGTTGTTACAACTAAACATATAAATTGATACAGCCAAATGACCATGATGCTGGCAAGCCTAACAATGTGTTAAGTAACCTGTGATTAAGTTAGACATGGGGATGGGATGTGGCATTTGAAACTTTACAGCCTATCTCCACTCAGTAAGATATATTTTCTTCAAGGCCGTACACTTAAACCTCCCCAAATAGTGCCACCAACTGGCATGAAATACTTAAATGCCCAAGAATATGGAGGAGAACTCATTCAGTTCCCACAACACTCCTCAAATAGCTACAAGAGTAATACAAAATCTAAAAATAATCAGATAGAGTATAGCGCTAGATCTTTCCCAAATGAGGTTCCATAGGCCCTGACAAAAACCTTGATCAGAGCTTTGTATAAACCTAAGTGAAGAGCATAGTTAATCTTTACCTCAATTTATAATCCATAGTAAAGATTTGATTGTAATTTTCAACCAGCCCCCTATCTCCAAAAGTTCTACCTTCACAGTTTCAACCAAAAGCAGATATAAATTATTAGAAAAATATCACACCTGTTCTAAAGAAAGTCAGTTAGTAACATAGTATTCGTATTCATAGAACATTAAATAAGACCAGGTATTTTAAATAATATGTTGTTATTTAAAGTGTAGAGGAAGGTATGCAGAGTTTAAATATTAATAATTTATCCTTTCAGATGAGCCAATTAGATTTGGGGATATGTAGGTTATTATTGTAGGAGAACTTCATATGCATATAGTGTATTGTGATAAAATGCACCTACATTTCCTACCCTCCAATTTCTTCCCTATATTTTGCTCTACTCTTATCTCCCAACTTTCATGTGTTCTTTTTCTAAAAGCCACATAGTCCACTTAGTGTTGTCTGTACATGTGTGAAGACCATGGATAGTCTTTCAGAGACAGAATCCCTGCAGAAAATTTCTTCTGCCTTCCTAAGAAGCCATTAATTATCAATGGCTTTTCAGATAAGGATGAGACCTCATAAGTCCCTCACCATCCTTTGCTGAGATTTTGACTGACAATCTTGTGTGGACGTCCTTGTGTGCATGATCTCGTCCTATGCATGTAGTTTCGGCCACTGTGGACTAATACTTGCCATGTCCTATGAGTGTTCTTTTACATTACAAAATCTCTGGAGCTATTCCATGCAAACAATATCTAATGTAATGCCTTTGATCAAAATATATGCATAAACCCAGAGGCCTTTGAAGAATTTTCTTTTAAAATTGTGATGGGATCTGAAAAGCTACACCTTATAAAAATAGGTATGTAAATTTCCCAATTAATAATGAGTTGTCAAGTGAGACAAGACAGTTCAGAAAATCTCAGAGATTACAGCTAACTTTCCATTTTTTTCTATACAAGTACTGCTATAAAGCTTCTTATTTGGAAGATGTTATGATAGAATGTAATAGAAAAATGAGTGAGATATGTATTAAGCAGTCACAGTCTAGTAACAAGGATGAAGCAGTGACTTATAACTCACTTGTTTAATTCTCTGATAGGAAACAATCTCAACCTCAAATAAATGTGCCCTATATAAAATCATATAATGTATCAAATTTATTTTTTCCATATCCAAAACATGTGATAGATTGTATATATAGAGAGAGGAAAAACACCTTTTACATCATTAAAAGAGTGGAGGTATATACAGAAATAAGAAAAGGAAAAAGCCCAAAGGCAAAAGGTAGTTGGGATAATTAGTTAAGAAAAGCTGTCAAGAAACAAGCTAAGCTAAGGCTAGTCATTTATAATTAAGAATAAGTCTCCATGTGTGAATTCTTTGGAAGCTGAATGGCAGGCCCCCCAAAAGAGCAAAAGAACAAAAACAGCAAACACTCAAGTATTTGAATACTTTGTCATGTAGTTGGTGGCCCACTATTTAGGGAGGTTATGGAACCTTTAGGTGGTAATGTCATGGAACCTTTAGAAGGAATTATGTCAATTTAGGTGGGGAGTGGGGGCTTATAACTCTATTACACTCTGAACTCCCTCCCCTCAATTGCTTTTTTTATGTGGGTAAAATGAGATCAGTCAGCAATTTCCTGACAAGGAACCGTAAGACAAAATAAACCTCCTTTTCCTTAAGCTGCTTTGGTCATTGGACTGTTTTACAACTACTGAAAAGTAGCTAATACATTCTGAAGCACACATAATCAATTGATAACTGATAAAATCCTGAGTTATGTAAGTAATCATATATCTTATGATCTGCTCTGATATATATTCAAAGAAAAAAGTAGATTATTTTGAAAAGAACTGCTTTATATGCTATTATGAACAAGGTGATGGGAAAGACACAAAGTAATATAGGAACACAGTTCACAGCTAGAATGGAACTCCTGAATAAAGACATATCCATATATCTTCATGGCTAGGCAAAAATCATCCGGATACACACTCATAGCCAACTGCCTACAGAAATATTTGACTCAATAGTTGTTATGGCTTAAACCAGAAGTCTCCACAGTTTCTCATGTTGTAACACTTTGTTGCCACTTGGTGGTACTGATTCTGTCAGAGCAGGAGCTTTGGGATAAGGAATTCATCCAGCAAAAGTGGGTGTCTATGATGGACATACACCACAATCCCACCTCCATAACTGAGCCACCTCTATCATTATGCCTAACCCTGAGACCTACAGAATGTGGCATTTAACATGTTTTAATAACATAAGGCTATTCATGACAATGAGACACATATGCTCCTGGCTATACCAATTTACTTCAAAGAAAGATGACAGGCATTGAAGAACCTACATGTGGAATTTGCTTTCATTGTGACAAAGGTTGCCACTGGGCCAGAAACTGCCCTTTCTTCAACTGCTGACAGTATGATGTCCAAATTGGACAAACAGGACACAAAAGAATGTGACTGCCAAATTTTGTAAAACAACTTAGGACAGTCCTTCAAAATTCCCCACTTCACAGAAAAGCATTTTATTATAGTTAGTTTCCCTTAGTTATGATGGAAAGTAAATTGGGTACAAAATTTTGTATTGTATTTACAATACTGGAGTATTGTCTTTACATTTGCCAAATACTAATGGACTGGACATTGTTCTACAGATAGCAAAATTTGTCTTGAATCCAGACTGTTTTATCTATTTTTCTTCTGTTTATTCTTGCTTAGCAAACTATTCATTGTTTACTGGTTTTAAACAATAACTATTTTGTTATAGTTCTTGATTCAGGGTCCAATAATTGAGGCAGAGTTCAGCAGAGCAATATACTGTTACCTATGGTGGTGACTCTGTCACTGTGCTGCTGCACAATTGGAGATTAGTTTAACTGTAGAATCTAAGACACAGTCACATACAAACCCAATTAACTGACAATGTGGCACAAGGTCTACATGAGTTCATTTATTTTTAATATATGGGAGTTATTAGGCTTCTTCTGTACCTCAAGAGGGAAACTAGAGCTTCCCATGGTAGCTGAGCTTTCTAAGAATAAATTTCCAATAAGAGGGATGTGATTATCCTCACATTTTGTCAAAACTTTCATTGCTCAAGAAAAAAAAAATGATAAAAACCAGACTCAAGAGGAAATGCTAGTAACTCTTCATCCCCAGTAAATATGCATCAAAGAATAGTAGGCATACTTTAAACATTTTGTTAGAGGGGAAAATTTGATTCTCATCTTCAGTGACTTACTGGCAATAAGCAAACAACTTAATATTTAAAAGTTCATTTTCTTAAGCCTGAGGAGTGTGTGTGTGTGTGTGTGTGTGTGTGTGTGTGTGTGTGTGTGTGATTAAATTTTGCAGGGGTAAAAGGAAAATGTGCCTATAAAAAATATTCTGCTTAACCTTTAGTAAATCTTAACACATGTTTCCTTCTCTTCAGTGTACACTTGCAAATGTTATCTAACTTTGATTGCTCAGTTTGGCACTTCTGAGCTTTAACAATTATGAGGTACTGGTGTTTCTAATCAATATCACACATTATTCTTGTAGTATTATACTCTTAAAATGTATACACATACAGGTTCCATGATAATTATAATTTGGAAGTTTCTTAAATAAGTGGCAATAATAATTTCAAATAGAACAAAATTATAGAGCTTTATCCTGTTACAGGAAAATGATCCACTGCCTCATGTTTTCCTTCACCTACCATAAGCCTAGTTTTGGGACAAGGTAATTCCCTTAAGTAATGGCAAATTGAATTGTACATTATGCCCCCTGGAATGCAAAAAATAGTGGCAATCAGAAATTTTCTAAAGCCCTACTTATTAAAACCATTTAATGGATGCAAGTCAGATAGGTCTATAGTGGATGTAGACCACACAGATGTTTCTTGAGTGAAAAAAAAGTGTGTACCATATATCTTCTAAAATAGGCAATGTAGCTGTAACTGTATTTCTACTAGTTGTGGTAGAATTTGAAAAGTTCATGTAATACAATGCTTTGGAATGACGACTGTTATATCATCTAGAATATTCTCCCTAACAAGTTTAGAGGAAATTAAATTTACAAGACAAGCTTTCTGTATCTGAGTTTATCATCCTGCTGTACAATTAAGAGTGCAGATATTGCCTCTCCTCTTATTAAATCCTGTAAATGTGCCCAGAGGCAAAGGGAACATCCACAAAAATGAGAAGAAATACATAAATGAGAAATGTGAGTTTAGTATTCATTACTCATGATTTCCAATATGTTCATGGAAAATAAGCTGAACATTTACATCCATTCTGCTTTACTAATATTGACCAAATAGAATGCTCTCAAGACAGCATTGTTCTTTCTGAGACTGTGGATGAAAAGGAATTCAAATATCATTTGCCAAATTCTGTCTGTCCACATGTGAAACAAAAAAAAGTAAACACAAATGAGCAAATAAAGAAAATACCTTCCAGCAAATAAGACTTCCCAAATGACAGGGCTGAACCATAATTAAGAGTATATAACTTTTATGTTTGCAAGTCTGTTTAATAGTGCTAAGACTTATTCTGAAATGGAGGACATTGATACACTTTAATTTTTTAATAAATTAATTTTAATAAACTCTGGTTATTCAAATGATAAACTTATCGTATATATTGACATGAGAACTTTGGTCTCTCTCTCTCTCTCTCTCTCTCTCTCTCTATATATATATATATATATATATATATATATATATATATATAATGGCTTACTGAGTATGATAGTTTTCTCCCAAAGTGAAAAATGATGTAAATGCATTATTCAAATCACAAAATTCAACTACGTCTAAAAATAACAGAAGATTTAACTCTTAAATATTAAAAATAGTAAGCTAACAAAAGACTGACAGCAAATAATATTTTGGAAACTGAACCACAATTTATTTTCACAGTGTTTTTAAAAAGAAATATGACACAAATAAAGCCATTCATATGACATTATAACATACTGTGAATAAAACAAATGTGGCAAATCTCAAATACTTTCATAGCTGATTTTCTATTTCATCATCTATATAAGAAAACTTATATACCTTGTATATCTATGGAGTGTTTATTTTCTTGCTGAAAAATACTGTTTCTTCAAAGGGGAGCTAATTACTTATCTAAAAGCTATCTTTTAGCACTTGTTTGCCTTTATTATCCAGATATACTAGTAGATTTAGATTTTATTGCCACATTCCAAAATGTTTATATTTACATTAATTTTATTTGGGAATGTTAACCACCTTTTTGTTTTAAACACTTGATTTGTAATAAGAATTGCTCACTATAAGTACAGTTAATTTATTGCAGTTCTTATATGGTTGACATTATTTAAAAATCCAAATGATTTACTTTACTCAGTCAATGTGCTTATTTTGAAATAGTGATGAAATCTGAAATTATATATATATATATATATATATATATATATATATAACAATTATGTGTACTCTTCAAATTATTATTTTTTTGAGATGGGTTTCTCTGTGTAACAGCTAGGCCGTCCAGGAACACATTCTGTAGACCAGGCTGTCCTTGAACTCAGAGATCTGCCTGATTCTGTCTCCTGGGTGGTGGGATTAGAGGCGTGCACCACTACCATCTGGCTGCCTCTTGAAATTATTTTTTCAGATGAAGAGAAGAGATATTATGCAAAAATCAAACAAAAACCTATTCCTGTTTTATTTTTACAGTTTTTACAGTATTTATATAAGACTGAATAGAATATAGTATCTGCTCAGAAATTACATATCGTTTAAAAGTATGTATGCAAACAATAGAAATTATAGGCACATGCTGTGTGAGAGATGCTTCTGGGTATAGGTTTCATCTTTTAGTTGAGTCAATGAGGCAAAGATTTTGGAAATGAATTCACTTTGAACAGGGAACATAACAGATCACCTCTAGACAATGATTTGAATGGACAAATATTTTATTGGAGAAAACACAGAATGAAAAAAGACTTCAATAGTAAAGCAAGTATCTTATCATTGCTTTAGAGCTATCCTCTGCCTCTGGAATCACACCAAACAGAACAGTGCATTAAATTCTGATGCTCCTGTTGAAGGTAACAAAATATTGCCTTGATTTTGGTTCTAACCAATGTCATTTTTTCCTATGTCTAATATGTATACATAAAACACTTTCAACAAGGACTTCTATCTTAATAGTCTATATATGATGACAGTCATACATGGCAATAATACTGTATTCTGTATTTCCTGAATTAGCATTATTTTAAATTTCTTTAAATTAGCATGGCATATATAAAAAATGCAGTGGTTTAAAAATTCAGCCTGGAAGGAGGGGACAGGACCTGCCTGTACTGAATCCACCAGGTTTAAATGAATCCCCAGGGGAGTCTTGGTCCTGGAGGACATGGGAATGGAGGGGAGGGGCTGGGGGGAAGGTGGGGGTGGGGGCAGGAAGGGGGAGGACAGGGGACCCCATGGCTGATGTATAAAATTAAAACACATAATAATAATAATAATAATAATAATAATAATAATAATAATAATGATGATAATAAAAGATTTTTCATATTATCCATATCTTTTTGTTTGTTTGTTTGTTTTCAAGACAGGGTTTCTCTGTGTAGCTTTGAGCCTTTCCTGGAATTCACTTGGTAACCCAGGCTGGCCTCGAATCGTATATAATTTTTGACATAGAAAGTTTGAAAGATGTTATAAGCATTTCCAATAAACTTTATTCTTTGTTATTAGTAAAAAAAATAAAATAAAACAAATAAAAATTAAATAGGTGTTGCATTAAAATAATGCATACTTTTCAGTAATAGAATATTTCTTAATATAAATTGTTCAAATAGGAAGAATAAATATATATTTATTATATATTTATTTTTAATGATGTAAGCTAAGGTGAGCCATTAAAATATTAACTTCATTTGTTTGGTATTGGAGCCTTACCCTCTGAGTTCATTTTGTCGATTAAAGTACATCATTATTTAAGGTGAGCATACCAGTTTTTTCTTTTTTAATTTATTCTTCTCTAATACAATACATCCAGATGATAGTTTTCTCTCCCTCCACTCCTCCCACTCCTGACCCCACTTTCCTTCTCCCCAGATCCACTGCTCCTCTCTTTGCTTTCAGAAAAGAGCGGTCCTCCAAGGGATATCAATCAAATAGGTACTACACTTGATCTTAGCCAGAATCAAATAGGGCATAAAAGATGCAATAAAACTAGGCAAAGCCCTCATGTCAAGGCTGGACAAGGCAACCCAGTAGGAGGAACAGACAAAAGAGTCAGAGACAACCCTACTTCCACTGTTAAAAGTCTTGCCTCATGATCTGAAAGGCCTTTGTAAGGCAAAGTACATTATCAATAAGATGAAATAGTAGCCTACCAAATGGGGAAAGATTTTTATCAACTTCATACCCAATTAAGGAATAATATCCAAAATGTATAGTAAATTCAAGAAACTAGACAACAAACCAAATGGTCCAATTTTAGAATTGGAGTACAGGTTTAAATCCTCAATAAAGTAATCTTGAATAGCTGAGAAACACCTAAAGAAGTGTTCAGCATCCTTAGCCATCAGGGAAATGTAAATCAAAATAACTTTGAGATTTCATCTTAAACCTATCAGAATGGCTAAAATCAATAACAAAAGTGATAGCACAAGCTTGCAAGAATGTGAAGTAAGGGGAATGAACTCCTTCACTGCTGGTAGGAGTGCAAACTTTTATAGCCACTATGAAAGTCCATATGTTGGTGCCTCAGAAAATTGGGTATCAATCTACCTCAAGTCCAAGATATACCACTCCAGGGCATATATCCAAAGCTGCTCCATCATACCCTAAGAACACTTGCTCATCTATGTTCATAGTGGTCTTATTCATAATAGTCAGAAACCAGAAATAATCTAAATGTTTCTAAACTGAATAATGGATAAGAAAATGGTGGTACATTTACACAATGGAGTATTATTGGCGAAATTATTAAGGCCACTCCACATAGTTAAAAAGTAGGTTTATTTTGTGGGGTAGCTTACAAATGAAGGGATAGGTTGCAGGGTCTGGGAAAGGGATGGCGCAGTCTGGCAGTGTTCTCTGGAGAACTCTGCTCAGTCTACCTCCAGTGTCCAGGGTCCTGGAACCAAGAGAGGCCTCTCCTCTTGATCCTGGGTCTTCAGCATCCTCTCTCAGCCCTGCCTTATAGGCGTGACCATTACCAAATCATCAATGGGGGTTGGAACTTCCCGGCCAAGGCTGGAATGGCTACCCACTACAGAGTATTACTCAACTGTTCAAAAAATGGCATCATGAAATTCATAGGTAAAAGAATCATTCTGAGTGAGGTAACCCAGACTCAGAACAACAAACATCCTAATCCAAGCATCCATCAGAGAAGCTTCCTCTCACAGCTGATGAGAGCAGATGCAGATACACATAGCCAAACATTAGGCAGAACTTGGGAAACTTTGCAGCAGATGGGAAGGACTGATAGTAGGAGCCAGTGGGGTCGAGAACACCTAGAGAATATTGCCCACAGAATGAACTAAGCAATGCTCTTGGAGACTCATAGAAACTGTAGTGGTATTACAGGAGTCTGCCAGGGGATGAGAAAGGTCTTTTGTGTATATGAACAGATAATCTTTACTTTGTCTGCTTTCTCAGTCTATCAATGTAGTGCCTTTAATGGGCTCTCATTGTAATCTGTATTTAGAGAAGGGGATCCATGAGGAAATGAGAAAGATGTTTGATACATATTTATATCAGATTAATCAGTAATGAATAAATAATTAAAATGTGTAAGGAACAGATGTGCTGGAGGTGGGTGGCAACACACAGGGACTTTTCAAGGGAAGGTTCATTGAATAATCCAACACTAATAATGGTTAGCAACTAGAGAAGACTATGAACCATCCATATACAAGGAACTGTAATTCTGAAGATTCTGATGTAGGAATGTGATGGCAGGTTTTAAGGAATAGCACAGTGAAAAGTGACAAATGAACTGGTAAGAAAAGACAGAAAATAAGTGATAAAAGTAGAAAAAAAGTGAAGGAAAGAGGACAGGTGTTAGGTCCTGGATAATTTCATTTTAATATGTGAAAGCTGAACAGAATGAAAGGCAGGTTTGCTGTGTGATGCATATAACTTCAACACATTGCTTCAAGTTTCTATGTTGTGTATAGATGTGAGCCAGTCATCAGACAAGAAGGGAAAGAGCCCCATGTTTCTTGTCCAACACTCTCACCAAAGTGTGTCAGGTAGAGCATGAGAACTAGAGGAAGATAGAAAAGAACAAGAAAAAAAGAAAAAGTTGTGAGCCTAGTTCATTTCCAAAGCAAGAAAGATTGGTGGCTCAAATTAAGATATAGTCAAATGTTGTATACAGTTGGAATTCAAGGGAAAACAAGATTTTAGATTATGTGAGCTTAAAAGAGAGAAGAGGATTAACATCGTAGTTTGCAGATGGATTATTCATAAGAATGTCAATGCCATTTATTATGAGGAAGGATATGATTGAAGGATCAATCACTAACTCACTTCAGTAATTACAAAATTTAGATGACACTGGAGTATTAAATGATTCCTCTTCCACGTCTATGTCCTCTACCTTCCTTTCCATACTTCTCTCCCTCTCTCTTTCTGCCTATTTTCTAAACTTAAAATGGAGAAGAAGAGTTAAAGGTACAATATTTTAAAGAGACAACAGGATCCAGCACATAGCAAGTTCAGGATCTGCCTTTCAGGAAATTTTCACCACTAAGAGAAGATGAGTCATTAAGTATGCATATGGTCACATGTTTAAGTGGATTGAAGTTCATTTCTACCTGCTTTGTTTTTCATCAAAGAAATAGTGTTAGTAGTTGACAGTGAGGAAAAGTGTTGTCGTGGTGTCTAGGTGCAGAGAAATAAAAAAAAAAAATCTGTGTGAAATGGATTTATAAGCAGCTGGTAAAATGCAGTAAGGAATAAAGTATTCATTAAAAGCAATGCTGATTCTATATGAGGCAAAAAAATTTAAAAAGCTAAAGGGCAGCAATGAGCTGGGCTTTGCCTTTATAAGTAGACCAAAGTTTAACAGAGGCCAAGATGTTGAATTTATATTACAAAAATGATTTGGAAATGACTATGCATTTTAGACACTATTTCTACCAGTCCTATGTGCAATACATAATACTTCCTTTTCATGTGTCTAGCTTCATGTCTTGGCAAATGAATTAGAATATAATGATGTCAAGTCATCATGAAAGATCAGCTTTGTACTTGAAGAAAATAATATTTGAAATTTAACCAAAATACAGCAGATTTTGGCTGGAGATGAAATAAATCCTTAAAATCATACAGAAAAAAATAAGACACATATAAATACAGTAAATTACATAAGTATATTGATGTAAAAATATTAGATAGAGCCGGTTGGTGGTGGCACACACCTTTAATCCCAGCACTCAGGAGGCAGAGCGAGGCTGATCTCTGTGAGTTCTAGGCCAGCCTGGCCTACAGAGTGAGATCCAAGGCAGTCACCAAAACTTCACAGAGAAACTCTGTCTCAAAAAACTTAAAAAAAAATAGATAATTATAATTCAAAATTCTATTATATCAGGAATTGGACTGTGTTTGCTAATCTGTTGAACTTTCCACATTATTGTTTCAGAGTCAGTCATTCATTCACATGAATAACTATTAATTTCTTACTTTATGCTAGCAATTATAATACTTTTCTATTGCTAACTGGTCTAGATTACCACAGACCTAGTCTCTCTCTCTCTCTCTCTCTCTCTCTCTCTCTCTCTCTCTCTCTCTCTCAGTTTCTCTTGGCTTTTCAAGACAGGGTTATAGCTTTGTGCCTTTCCTGGAACTCACTCTGTAGCCCAGGTGAGCATTGAATTCAGAGATCCACCTGCCTCTGCCTCCCGAGTGTTGGGATTAAGGGCATGCACCAATAGAAATTTTTGGCTTTCCACAGACCAAAATCCTGACATAGTACTGACCAAGCTAAATGTATATACATGGAGGAGGCTTTCCTTGTCCATTGTTATAGTGAAATTATTCTTCAGTCTTGATGGAATAGACATATATTCTTGCCATGAGTATTTGTGTTATATGCAATTATAGAAATCAAACCTCTCAAAACCAACCAAGGGACAAAAGTATGGGGTTAAATGAATGATATATGAATATCTACCTTAAGAATATTATGCCAAAGATCTTTAAGTGGCACTGGGCTTGCAATCTGGGTATTCAACACAGAAAAGACAAACAGAAGTCTTAACCCACTCATAGCCAGTAGGCTAAAGGCAGCTGAGCCATTCCCTTCCTAAATGATCCTTACTACAAATCAGAGTCCTTGTAAGATGGTATTCCAAGAGCAAATGGAACTTGAGTTTGTAAATTTATAACTTTCAAAGCCAATCAAAATGTATATAACTATTGATTTAAATTTGTCATGCCCAATAGAATGGAAAATTAGTTAATTGTGGTAGCTACTTTTGCTGCCAGGTTCTCCATTGTGCTAGCTGTAGTAAGCAGTTATGAAATGGCAATCCCAGAAACATAGTTAACTCTGCAGCTCTCACACGATTGAGCCTGTATGATCATGAGTATTCCGAGACGGGTAATATCTGGGGGGCACTCATCAACCTAAGACAGAACGCCTGTGTGGCCTGGACAGTTGTCTCCATGACAGATGGGTAAGATGACCTGTTGACATCCCATGCAACCTAAGTCAGAAGCTCGGGGTTTTTTTTGTTTTTTTTTTTTTGTTTTGTTTTGTTTTGTTTTTTAGTAAAGTGGGGTGGAACCTGTAGGTCCCTGCCCCCTCATTTTGGGTAACTGTTGCCTTGCTTGCTGCCTTGACCTTGATATCCTCCCTATGCTAATTCCCTGCAAGATTCCACCCTCCTGAGTGCTTAAGGGAAGCTCCTTGTCTGTGTATCCAGCATATTGGGCATTAACAGCTTAGATGTAAGATTGTAAAACATCAGGAACAGGGGTGGGGATTTAGCTCAATGGTAGAGCACTTGCCTAGCAAGGGAAAGGCCTAGGGTTCGATCCTCAGCTCCAAAAACAAACAAACAAACAAAACAAAAAAAACAAACAAAAAAAAAATCAGAAGCAAACTTCTGCCCTCCAGGGTTCTCCCATTGTACTGTAAGCCCCTATTTAAGACCTCTTCCCTCCTTCAATAAACGGCATCTGGCATTCAAAAAAAGAAGAAGAAGAAGGGATCAAGATCATGATGGGGAAACCCACAGAGACAGCTGACCGGTACTAGTTGGAGCTCACTGACTCTGGACTGAAAGCTTGGGAACCTGCATGGGACTGAACTAGGCCTATTTAATGTGGGTGACAGTTGTGTGGCTTGATCTGTTTGTGGGGTCCCTGGCAGCAGGACCAGGACTTATCCCAGGTGCATGAACTGACATTTTGGAACCCATTTCCTGTGGTGGGATGCTTTGCTCAGCCTTGATACAATGGGGAGGGGCTAGGCTTTCCTTCAACTAGGTATGCCAGGCTTTGTTGACTGGGAGGCCTTACCCACTCTGAGGAGTGGATGGGGGTAGAGTGGGAGGGAGGGGAGGCATCGGGAGAAGGGGAGGGAGGGGGGACTGGGGTTGGTATGTAAAATGAAAAAATTTTAATAAATAAATATGTTTAAAAAATGTTTAAAAAATGAAAAAAAGAATATTATGCAACACCAGGATAGCCTTATAAGAAAGTCCTACTCTTCAATTTCATAATATATTACAATAAGGCATAAATAATATAATGTTGAAATTTCTATATTCTGAGAAAACTAAAATGTATAGAGGGGAAAAAAGTGAAGAAATCTCAGTGCTGTGTGAACAGTAGCATCACAGTGAGGACTGAAGCTGAAGGAGCCATAGTGGCAAGACAGGAATGCTGTAGTAGAGGGCAGGGTGCCAATGTCTCCTGCTGCAGCCAGCAGTGAATTTGTTATCTGGATGTCTTAACTGTTGTTTCTCTGTGTACTTCCTTATGAAACTATAGTATTTTATTCTGAAAAGAATTGCTCTTGAAGGGGCTGAGTAATTGAATGACAGTTCATTATCCCTTTCTTTTATTCTTCGTGGATTTTGTTGTGTCCTTTTCGTGTCCAGGCTCCTTCATTTGAGGAGTCTACCATGTTCTTTGACATTCCCTATAGTGATTTACAGTCTTAAAAATATTAACATATCACAAGATGCAATGACACTGAATTTGAGAATTATTAAGAGGAATAAAAGATACAAGCATGGAATAAATAACCCATAGATGTTCTCTTTTCTTTGGATGCGAAGCATTTCTTCTGTTATTTTTGAAACAAAAACAGATGCACAACATCATCAGAACATGTTTTATTTATGGCAAAGGATTTCCTATCACACCTTACCTTGTGAACTTTGATTTCTCATATCTGGAACACCTTAGCACATTCCTGAAAGAGCTTTGGCAAATGCAATTGGCTTCATCAGCAGATGCAGTGATAGTCAACACTTTAGCTCCTAGTCTGACATCTACTTTTCTGCTTCTTCTACATCATATCATATTTAACTGTTGCATAGTAACACCCATGCAATCCCAATTTAGTTTTAAATTCTTAAAAACTAGTGTTGGTCAAATTTAGGGTTAGATATAAAGCAATTACTTTATTAAGATCTTATCAGCTATAGGATATGGCTGAATGTAATATATTTACTCAGCATATATCACAAAAAAAAGATTGCCACAATTTAATGATTATAATTAAAAAGTCTTTCAACTGTTTGGGAACAATGTTTATTGTTTCCTTCTCCCTCCATGCTGTTTATGAAAAGAGTATATTTCTGACTTGATTTGATTTTAGAAGTAGTTCTTAAGCAATAGTATGAAGGAGCTAGAAACCTATCAGTCAATTGATTTAAACCCTGGAGAATAAATCATTATTCATTATATATAAAGAGCTAGACCTTAGCAAGGGTTGAAAATATCTCTAAAATAAGCAAAATGAAAGTAGCTAATCCATATGTCCCAAACAACAGTAACGTAAATAATGATAGTTTATTAGTAATAAACTTTCATTTAATAAACTATATTTTGATGATTAATAGGTTGATATAAAAAATTAAAATGATTTTTAATACTTACAAAATATAACAAATCTTTGGTAGTAAACCTAGTTGAAATATGTAAAATACTGCACTTTGGAGTATATTCCTTCTGATTGAATATTGCATAATCCCTTGAAAGTAGATTATTGATTAAGACAAATAATATAAATGTGGAAAATACAGATGAATATGCACACATACACACACACACACACACACACACACACACACACACACTTGTAGCTCGCCTCTCTTAAAACAAATAACAAATGGTTTAGCATCTTGAACAATTAATATCTTATTCTAAAATAAGCAAATGTGGTGGTATTGTATTCCCCAAAATTTGTGCACCCTAATAAACTTATCTGGGGTCAGAGACAGAACAGGCACAATATTAAACAAAGAGGTTAGGCAGTGGTAGCACACGCCTTTAATCCTAGCATTCCAGAGGCAGAAATTTGCCTGGATCTCTGTGAGTTCAAGGACACAAGGACACAGGGAAGCATGGTGACACTCGCCTTTAATCCCAAGAAGTGAAGGTAGAAAGCAGAAAGCTATATAATGCATGAGGGCCAGAAACTAGAAGCATTTGGCTGGTTAAGTTTTCAGTTTTTTGAGCAGCAGTGCAGCTGAGACCCTTTCAGATGAGAACTCAGAAACTTCTAGTCTGAGGAAACATGATCAGCTGAGGAAATGGCAAGGTGAGGTGGCTGTGCCTTGTTCTGCTTCTCTGATCTTCCAGCATTCACTCCAATACCTGGCTCTGGGTTTGTTTTATTAATAAGACCATTTAAGATTCCTGCTACAAGCAAATAACATGAAATTCACATTTTCAATAGAAGAATCTTTAACAGATACAGAAAGTAGCCAAACACACACACACACACACACACACACACACACACACACACACACACACATTTACACTATAAGTATAACCTAGGGTGGCTCTGACCTCACAATCCTGCCTCAAATTTTTAGTGCAGGATTCCAGGTCTGAATTTTCCACACATGGCTGGAGGACAAATAGAATGTCTTCTAGAAAATCTTGTCCAGAATCCCTTTCCTCGTTTCCTTCCTTCTTCAAACTTTCATTGTTTACCTGTTCCTGACATCACACCTTCGTTTCTTTTCTTTTCATTGGGAGAATCAGTCCCTGAGTCAAATATGTGGTCCAATTTGAGCTCTATTCCAGCCACTAGCACCATTCCATAGCTCTGGAGGTAAAATAACATCATCTATTCACAAAAGGAAGTCCAACTGCTAAAGTTATTTTGACATATCCATGTATCACTATGCATGCAGAATATAAGGAGAGAAGTAAATTTTGCATGATTTTCAGTGGACCCTTTTAAGCTCATAAATATCTAAAATAAATAATATAAAAAATAAATAGGAAGAAAAGGAAACTTTCTAAAGTGGGAGATTTATGTTACTAACATATAGATTGAACAGGATAGTGCATTTTGGGAATTGCATAATAGTTTTTAAAAGTAATATTTATCTTGAAGATTATCAGGCCCATTAAATCAAGAAAATGTAGTAAAATTTTCAAAGGCAAAGGAGAGAGGCAGAATTCCTTTCAAAGAGACCAGTTGAAAACCTGTACTATAAAGCTTATTCATTAATGTCTACTCCTCATGGTGTTAGAGTTCTATATGAATGAGTATAGTGATGATTTTCAGCTGTAATAATCTGAGTGCAGTAAATGTAGAGATTCAAAAGACAATTTGATGAAAATAAAACGTGATATGCAATGCAGATTCAAGGAGATAGCTTGATCAAGTCAATAATTTTTTACAGAACTAATTCTGCAATGGATGGAGAGATTTTTCAGAAGTAGAGCATACATAGTAGACTAATTGTACTGCAGAAGTCAAGAAAAGACAAAGAATCAAAAGATTCACTCAAATTCTGATTACAATACATGGGAAGAGATGGTGAAATCTCCAACAGCAGAGATGTTCTTAACTTCCTAATAAAAAGTGATGAAATTGTCTTAGATTCCACTGATGCCTGTGCAGTGCTGGAGAAGATCAGTTCAGTGATCGATACATTTGATTCTCATTCAGCAAGCAATCTTCAGAGTGAGTTCCTGGTGATCAGGACTCTATTTTAGACTCTATCATTTCTGGCTGCTTTCTCTTATTCTCTTTGCTTTTTTTCTTGTTATTTCTCCAATTATTAAATGATGGGTTGCCCCTGGATATAGCTCTTGATTCTTACATTTGCTTAATATGTGCTCACTTACCTAAGTATTTCTTCCTATCTCACGCCACCAAGGACCACATAGTGATATCTGTTTCAAAGAAAAAAATCCATAGTCTGATAGTCAATTATAACATAGCTCTCCAGCCTGGTGACCATTTAGGCAGTTCAGGATCATTTCCTACTATCTACTAGATATCTCATACCCATATCCAATATGTTTCTCCAATTTTCTAGGTCTGAAATTGATTTTTTCACTCTCAGACTAAGAATCCTCCTCTTTTCTGTGCCTCTTACAACACACATTAGATATGTCAGTCTCTGACACTGGCAACTGTTCTTCTGGCTTCCATAGTTTCCACATGTCTGCTGGGAACAGTGTAGTAAAAGATAATTTACATTACTTACCTATGCTAAAACTTGCTGATTGACTCCCAGCAGTCAAGAAAACAATATTCTTGTATTTGTACACAAACAGCCCATTGAACATTCTTTTTAACCTATAATATTGGAGGCTTGTGTTTTCTCTCCCTTTCTCACAGAATTATAGCCATGTAAATTTCTATCTTCCTCTATTCATAATATACCTCAATAAAAATCCCTAGTCACTCATCAAATCTAAAATATTCAAATAGTTTTGAATTACATGACATGTACAGTGGATTTATTTTTATTAAGAAATTTTTTCATTCATTTTACACACCAATCAGAGATCTCCCTCTTCCCTCCTTCTACCCCCTAGCCTCCTCCTCCAAGCCCATCCTCCTACTCCCCCACAAGAAAGCAAGGCCTCCCATGGGGAGGCACATCCAGTAGAGGCAAGTCCAAGCCCTTCCCCCAGTCTCAAGGCTGCACTTGGTGTCCCATCATAGGTAGGGGACTCCACAAAACCTGCTCATGCACTAGGGATGGATTCTGATCCTCCCACCAGAGGGGCCTCCAATCAGATCAAGCTACACAATTGTCTCACCATGCAGAGGTCCTAGTCCAGTCCCATGCAGGCTCCACAGCCATTGATACAACTTTCATGAGTTTGGATCCCTTTAGTTTGGTTTGGTCATCTCTGAAGGGTTCTCCATCATGATCCTGATACATTTGTTTATAAAATCCTTCTTCTCTCTCTTTATTTTGCTATTTTTGTTTGCAAAATCAGTGTGTACCCTCAATATAGCTCTGATCAGTAATCTATGAGTTGTAAAGCACTGATCTTTCTCTTGCTCCATAGCACATTCCATTGTGTTAGTAAACTCTTCCCACTCTATTTTCTTCTCTCCATACTTCTACTGGCACCCTTCATTTTGAAGTAACAACATCTTCCCTATGATTCAGTCACGAGTTTCCCTAACTTTTACTAAATCTATTCACTACATGTTAGAACTGGATTAAGGAGGTTGCTCAGAAGTTAATCTCTTACCACACAAATTGAGGACTTGAGTTTGAATCCACAAAACATATATAAAACTTGTGGTGGGTATTGTGTTCCCTGAAATATTGTGTGTTCCCCAAAATAAAAATATCTGGGGTCAGAGAACAGACAGCCACTAGAATAGAGCCAGAAATGGTGGCTAGAAAATGGGAAGAGTAAGCCATAACAGAAGTTGGGAGGTGGTGGTACACACCTTTAATCTCAGCACTTGGGAGGCAGAGCTAGCCAGATCTCTGAGTTCAAGGCCACTTTAGAAACAGCTAAGCATGGTGACCCACACCTTTAATCCCAGGGAGTGGGGGCAGAAAGAAAAAGTTATATAAGGCATGAGGAAGAAAAAGCATGTAGTTAGTTAAGCATTTGGTTGGTTACGCGTTCAGGCTTTGGGGCAACACAGTTCAGCTGAGATTCATGTGGAGGAGGACTCAGAAGCTTCCAGCCTGAGGAAAAAGGATCACCTGAGGAACTAGCACGGTGAGATAGCCGTGGCTTGTTCTGCTTCTCTGATTTTCCAGCATTCATCCCAATAACTGGCCTCGGGTTTGAGTTTTATTAATAAGAACACTTAAGATTCATACTACAAAAACTCAACATGGTAGTACTCATCTGTAATGCCAGGAGGTGGAGACAGAAGAATTCATGGGTGCTCCTTGGCTATTTAGCCTGGTGTACATAGTAACTAACAAGAGATCATGTCACAAACACAGTAGAAGTCAATAACTGACACTTAAGATAGTCTTCTGATCCTCGCTTGTTCATCATATCACCTCTTTGCCTTTGGTCTCTAGTCTTTGCTCTCTGTTTCCTATCTCTCTCTCTCTCTCTCTCTCTCTCTCTCTCTCTCTCTCACACACACACACACACACACACACACACACACACAAACACAAACACACACACAAACACACATACAAAGAAAAGTTGAACTCTTAAAATAAAATAAATGAAAACTCATAACCAAAACCTACAAATTTTAATATGATCACACGTATATAGTTCCATCTAATTTTCTATATTTCTCTATCATATTCGTATTCCAACTGTGTTGATGGTATTTTTTGGTGTGACAATAATTTAGAAATACCTTTTTAATTGTTGCATTCATATTCTATTTCTCTCATTTTGGCAGAGGTAACATGTCCTTCCTGTCATGAGTTGAACACAGAATTCTAAAGGAAAAAGTCCTACCCAAGCTTTATCTAAACACTCTCATCCACATGCATCACAAAGATGCAGCATGGTTATTTATTTTTTAGCCAAATATCAAATGTACCAATTTAAGGAGAAGTTAGTCCATCACTGTTACAAATTATTAAGAGACTGGTAGCTTAAACCATCATATTTAAGACAGTTTTGAATGTCACAAATCATAAAATTATGGTAACAGCAAAAAGGTGTTTTGTTTTACCTTTTCTAGAATCTCTAGGAGAGAATGCTTGCCTTCTCTCTAGTCTCTCCAGGCTATGTACATTTCATGATGGCTTTTTACTTTGTCTCCACACTTCAGATGCACAGCATTGTTTCTCTTCCTGATCCCTGTTCCTGATGCCCAGTCTTCTCTCTCTAACTCTGATATACTGTCTTCTTATATTAGTCATCTTTTCATTGTGCCATAATAACAGATAAAGTAGATTTAAAAAGGAAGGATTTATTAACATCATGGTTTTGTATATTTACAGTCCATGGACAGCTGGCTTCATTTCTTTTGGGCTGCAGCAAGACAATCTGTGCACTTCCTGGAACCAGAGAGCAGAGAGAAGCATCAAAAGATATATTTCCTTCAAAGGCACAACTCTAGTGGTCACTACCTCCAACTATGATGGGTTAACTCAGCACACTCAGCACTACTGTTATCCATTACTCCCAATAGCAGCACCAGCTGAGGATCATATTTCCACCACATGAACATCTGTGGCCATTCTATATCTAAACCATACCACTCCCTACTATGTTAAGTCTAGGATCACACTAAACCTATCCAAGAAATGCAAGGAAAATTGTGTTAGAGAAGACTTTTAGATAATCAATCTTAATTGCATTTTCACAATCTTTTAAGCTCTCCCCCCAGAACAACTGAGAAATCTTCATAGGTCTTAGAATTGCAATGTGGACATCAGTTCAATTAATATTCTGCCAATAACAGACACATTATCATTCTTTCATTATTTTTAAAAGGAATAATTCTTAGACTTCTGTAACTCTGCATGTAACTTGTATATATAAATATTTGTGTGAATAAATTATAGTGGAATGATAGGGAATATCAACTTTATCAAATATCAATTGGTGACCTGGACTAAATGAAAAAAATAAATCCCTACTGTGGTGATATTTTATTTGTGCTGAAATGTGATATTTTATTTGTACATTAATAGATAAAGTTTGCCTGGAGATCAGAGGTCATAATCAGTCATAAACAGAAATCAGGCAGTCTTAGCACACGCCTTTAATTGAATCACATGGCAGGCAGAGTCTCTGTGGGTTCAAGTCAAGGACACAGACAAGAGTGGTGACACATGCCTTTAATCTCAGTACCAACCATGGAGACCTGGAGGTCTGTATAGACAGGCAGTGACCAGGAGTGATGTGGCTGGGCTTAGAGCCAATTAGAAGGCAGAACAGGAAGGCGATAAAGACACAGGTAAGACAGGAAGAGGTTCTCTTGGGAAGCTACAGTGACATGGTGACAAGGTTAGTTGGTGGGTATTGCTCTGATCTCCATGGCCTGCATGCCTGTATTTGGCTCCATGTTTCTTTTCTTTTCTTTTTTATTTGGTTTTTAGAGGCAGGGTTTCTCTGTGTAGTTTTGCACCATTCCTGGAACTCACTCTGTAGACCAGGATGGCCTCAAACTCACTGAGATCCACCTGGCACTGCCTCACAAGTGTTCGGATTAAAGGCACCACCAACGCCGCCTCCACCACCTGGCCAGTGTTTCTTATTTAACAAGCCTGTTTAGAAATTCATCTATACCCTACTTGTATTCTCTTCAAAGTACAATAGACACACATGAGAATGACAGCCACCTTCAATGAAGCCCCAATCCTAGTGTGGCTACATGAAATAAATGGTCACCAAAGAGCAAACTAAAAGAAAACTGAAAAAAAATAAATAAATAAAAATTAAAGCCAAATCCACAGGACAGAACACAGTAAGTAAAATCATATTTAAACACTGGCAATATTTCTATGATACTCTGAGATTTTTGTGTGTGTGGGGTGAGTGGTAATATAATGGACAAAGTAGAATTTAGATTTTCAAACCAGTGATAGAGAAAAAAGGGAATTTTTGTTTCTTAAAACATGGGCTGAGCTGAATGGTGTTGGCCCACACCTTTAATCCCAGCACTAGGGAAGCAGAGCCTGGTGAATCTCTGTGAGTTTAAGGCCAGCCTGGTCTACAGAGCAAGATCCAGGACAGGCACCAAAACTACACAGAGAAACCCTGTCTCGAAAAAAACAAAAACCCAAAACAAAACTAATAATAATAATAATAATAATAATAATAATAATAATAATAATAATAATAAAAATAAAATGGGCTGAGTGTGATGTCTATAGAAGTGATTGACTTGGTATACACAATCATTAGCTGTCATTTAATGAAGTTAAGCCTTTTATAGCTAAAGCATAGCATTCCTGTTATACGAAAACTATGATCATATGAATATTCCCTTCACTGGGTTATTCTACAGTGTGTAGAGAAAGAGATAAAATGTAACAGTTTTTTTTCTTTTTCTTCTTGGGAAAAACGCTTCCTAAAAAGGTAAAAATTTAAGGGAGGCTCTGACCTCTATCTAGGCATACCATGATCTCATCAGAAATTGTGTCCACTATACTTATTCTTGATCTTGGTTTGCAACCATTATTGTGATAATTCATGAAAAAGAATATGAAATAGGATGTTACATATATATATATATATGTATATATATATATATATATATTTGTATACATATATAATATATAATATATTATTCTAAGTACCAAAAATTTTGTTATGTTAAGACTTTATAGAAGTCCAACATATCATTTGGGTGACAAATATTCTGCAATTAAATCTAACATTATCATAATGAGGGAGAATCTTATATTTCAATTGGTCATTTCCAATACTAAGAAATTAGACAGTGAATTCCATTTATTAGGAATATCTAAATGGAATAGATAAATCAATTATATAAAAAGAGAAATGACAGATTACTTTCCAAAGAAATATCATAATAAAATGATTACATTTGATGAAAACTAGGAACAGTTAAAGAATTTTGATTTTAGTTCTATGACAAAAAATATTATTTTGGAGAACAAAATGAATTTTCAAAATCTAACCGAATAGTGTTTTGTCCTTATTACCTAAAATAAAAGTGAACTACTAATTACCATCTTTTGAAGTCATCATAATTTTTAATATACCCAAGGCCTTTCTTTATTGTTTTAATTCATCAGTAACTGGACTGTGCTAAGAGTACATTTTTTTATTCTGCAAACTTAACTTCCTCATTGTTTCTATTCTTAAATTCTTTTGATCTCAGAGTAGATACATTTAAAAATCTCCCTTTCCATTGAGGCATTGTCTGCCACCTTTAAAAAAAACAGTGACAACTTTTGTGTTACTGAAGATTTGAGATTGTTGGTTAGATTTAGTACCAACTTGTAACATTTTAATTGGAAGCTTAGCTTATTTTACACTTGGGTGGTGATTTTTGCCAACTGTAGTGTTTCAAGGACATGTAAAAATTAGTTATACAGTTGGAACTTCTCCTTTCGTCTTACAAAGAAAGTGGATTTTCTTTGAAAAAAAATTATCATATATGGATATTTAGATTAAAATACAAAATAACTACTGAAGATAAATACTTGTACTAAAACATTCATGAGACAATTGCAGTAAATTATACTTGCCATGCATTTAAAACTTAATAATAATGTATTTATTTTTTCATTTTTTATCATATGAACAGTAATAAAACTAAATATTTTGTATCAATGACTTTTTAAAAAAATTTGAAAGCCTTCCAAGTTATTTCAGAAATTTAATAAGATGATATTTAGCTTTTTAACTAATATGGTTTAAGAATCATGTGAAAAAGAGTAGCATGCATATGATGTTATGATTTTCTAGTTTATTATTCACTTATGTATACTAATACCCAAAGATTATCTACAGTTCTTAATAAAAGTCCTTATTCCATTGTAGTGGGTAGCCATCCTCTCTCAGCTCCGCCTTGTATCCGTGACCATTACCGAAGCCGCAATGGGGGTTGGAACTTCCAGGCAATACTGGAATGGCTACCCACTACATTCCATTTTATATTTTTTGGCAAAAACATATAAGTCTATTGTCTAAAGTCAGTCATTACATCAAGAAATGAAGTAGAAAATTTTATCTAAATTAATAATTTAACTACCTTCACAAAGTTTGTATTTTATTTTCAACAAATATACCACTTGTCTGCACTATATGATCAAAGCCTCCATTTTATGTACCTTTTAATTTTTCCACTGCCATTTTTATTTTAACTTAAAATTACTACACTATACAAATATCGAGTCAGGCCCAACTCTGGTGTGACAGACGTTCCTGGGAAGACACAAAACACCCATTTCTACTCTCCCCAGAAAGAAAACATGCTTCATTCCAAAGTATGAGTGTGTCAATTTTTAATTTGCTGAATGAGCGGTTTGAAAAGCAGAATGCTGGGAGGTTGCTTACAAAGGGCAGTGATAACTCAATAGCAGTGGAGTCACGGGACAAGTCTGGAAACCTGCGAATGTGGTGCAAAACAGCATAGAGGTAGCTGCTCAGTCTGAATAGCTAGCTCTTTCCATAGCTGGGCAGGTGAGAGCCTCCAGCTCCAGCAGTGCTTATACTTTTAATACTGATAATTAGGAGCCCCAGGATCTTCTTTCTTTTCTCCTAGATATGTTTCTTTCTGTTTACTTCCATGTGTCTCCTTTTCCTCTTTGGATGAAATGCTTCCATTTGGAGGGAACCTTGAAGTCCAGAGAATAATGCCATATATAAACTGAGTGTAAATATTTGTGTTGTGAATTTTGACTTAAAAGTGAAAGCATTATGAATATGGTTGAGCAAGCATTCTTTTGGTATGATTAAGCATCCTTTGGGTATGTACCCAAGAGTTGCTGAGTCTTGTGGTAGATTAATTCTTATTTTCTGAGAAGCTGCCACATTGACTTCCAAAGTGGCTGTACAAGTTTGCACTTTCACTTGCAATGGAAGAAGTGTTCCCTTTGCTCCACATCCTCTCTAGCATCAACTGTCACTTTTTTGTTTGTTTGTTTGTTTTTGTCTTTTTTGTTTTGTTTTGTTTTGTTTTTGAGACAGGGTTTCTCTGTGTAGTTTTGGTGCCTGTCCTGAATCTCCCTCTGTAGACCAGGCTGGCCTCAAACTCAGAGATCCACCTGGCTCTGCCTTCTGAGTGCTGGGATTAAGGGCGCGTGCCACTACCACCCTTGTGTTTTTGATCTTAGCTGTTCTGACAGGTGTAAGATGGAATCACAGAGTCATTTGATTTGCATTCCCCTGATGGCTAAGGATACTGAACCTCTCCTTAAGTGTTTCTTAACCATTTGAGATTCTTGTGTTGAGAATTCTGTTAGATCTGTACCTTGTTTTTTTTTTCTCTCCTTTTTAAAATTTATTATATTTGTGTTTTAATTTTTCACATCAGCCATGGGTTCCCCTGTCCTCCCCCCTCCCGCCCCCACCCCTACCTTCCCCCCAGCCCCTCCCCTCCATTCCCATCTCCTCCAGGGCCAAGACTCCCCTGGGGATTCATTTAAACCTGGTGGATTCAGTACAGGCAGGTCCAGTACCCTCCTTCCAGGCTGAGCAAAGTGTCCCTGTGTAAGCCCAAGGTTCCAAACAGCCAGCTCATGCACTAAGGTCTAGGTCCCACTGCCTGGATACCTCCCAAGCAGTTCAAGCTATTCAATTGTCTCACTTATCCAGAGAGCCTGCTCCAGCTGGGGGCTCCACAGCTTTTGGTTCATAATTCATGTGTTTTCATTAGTTTGGCTATTTGTCCCTGTGCTTTTCCAATCTTGGTCTCAACAATTCACACTCTTACAGTCCCTCCTTTTTCTCAACAATTGGACCCCTAGAAGAGAATGTGAGAAATAATCTCAAATGCATTTGCATGGGATTAAACTTCTTGAACAGAAGTTTAATCCTGTTTTAATTTTAGAACAGATCCTCGGCCAGGCCCCAGGTGTACCCTGTTTTTAAATTTGATTACTTGGTTTGTTGATATCTAGTTTCCTCTGCTCTTTACATATTTTGGAAATTAACCCTCTGTCATATGTTGGGTTGGTGAAGATTTTTTTCCCATTCTGTAGGCTGCTGTTTTATCCTACTGACAATGTCCATGTTTCATGTGGTCACATTTATTAATTAATGATCTTAGTGTCCGTGCTATTGGTGTTCTGTTCAAGAAGTTTAATCCCATGCAAATGCATTTGAGATCATTTCTCACATTCTCTTCTATCAGGTTCAGTGTAACTGGATTTATATTGAGGTCTTTGATCCATTTGGACTTGAGTTTTGTGCAGGTTGATAGATATGGATCCCTTTTCATTCTCCCACATGCTGACATCCAGTTAGACCAGCAAAATTGTTAAATAGTCTTCCTTTTTTCCATTCTATATTTTTGGACGTCTTTGTTGAGAATCAGGCAACTATAGGTGTGTAGATTTTCGTCTAGGTTTTCGATTAGATTCTATTGATCCACTTGTCTGTTTTTATGTCAATATTGCTCATCCATGTTCAAAGAAGCTTTATTTGGAATAGCCAGAATCTGGAAACAGCCTAGATGTCGCTCAAATGAGAAATAGATAAAAAGTGGTACATTTTTAAAGTGCTGAATTAAAAACCAGGATACCAGGAAATTTGAAAGCAAATGAACAGAATTAGAAAAAAAAAAAACAAAAAACAAAAACCATCCTGAATGAGGTAACCCAGACCCAGAAAGACAAACACGGTATGTACTCACTCATAAGTGGATATTAGCTATAAAATAAAGGATAACTATGCTACAATCTGCAACACGAATCTTAACAGGTATTAGTAATAAGATCAAACCTGAGTCAGGTATTCGTGTGACCACTGAAAAATCAAAGAAGCAGGACAAGCCACAGCTACCTCATCTCTCCAGTTCCTCAGCTGATCCTGTTTCCTCAGACTGGAAGCCTCTGTGTGCTCATCCAGAATGAAGCTCAGCTGAACTGTGCTGCTCCAAAGCCTAAAAGCTTAACCAGCCAAATGCGTCTAGTTTCTTGTCTTCATGCCTTACGTGTCTTTCTGCTTTCTGCCTTCACTCCCTGGGATTAAAGGCTCACTTTTTGGGATTAAAGGTGTGTCACCATGCATGGCTGTTTCCAATGTGGCCTTGAACTCACAGAGATCCAGAGAAAGATTTGCCTCTGGAATGCTAGGATTAAAGGTGTGAGTGCCACCATTTTCTGGCCTCTATGTGTGTCTAGTGGCTGTTCTGTTCTCTGACCCCAGATAAATTTATTAGGGTGCACAATATTTTGGGGAACACAATATCACCACAGACCCAGAGAGACTAGGTAACTAGGAGGGTTCATGAGGTTAGGGGAAGGCCAGGTCTTCCTGGGAAAAGGAAATAAAAATTTCATGTGTAGACTGAGGCAGGATGGGGAATGGGAACCTGAGTGAACAGGAACCTAGAAGAGAGTACTGAAAAACTGCCAGGGGAAAAAGGGACGGGGTCATATTGGGGTCAGGTAAAAACCTGGTCCAAGGGAATCTTCCAGGATTCTATGAGGATGACCCCTGCTAAGACTCCTAGCAATAGCAGAAATGTAGCCTAAACTAGCCATCTCCTGTGACCAGATATGTGCTTAGCCCAATTTTCACAAAGGAGGCTTCATCCAGCCACTGATGGAAACAAATGCAGACCCACAGCCAAACATTAAGCTAGGCGAAGTTGGGCAACCCTGCATAAGAGGGGGAAAAAGGATGGTAGGGGACAGGGAAGTCAAAGAAACCACAAGAAAACTCACAGAATCAACTGTTTGTGGGCTCCTAGGGCCTAGCAGATACTGAACTGACAACCAGGGAGCCTTCATGGGACTGACCTAGGCCCTCTGCATGGATGTTACAGTTGCATAGCTTGGTCTTCCTATGGGACTCTTAACGATGGAATAGGGGCTGCCTCCAATTCTTTTACTGACTTTTGGGCCCCTACTCCCCATAGTGGATTGCCTTGTCCAGCCTTAATACATAGGGTGGTGCCTAGTCTTACTATGACTTGATATGCCATGTTCTGTTGATACTCAGAGGAGACCTGATCTTTCCTAAACAGAAACAGAGGAGTGGATTAGGGCATGGGAACAGAGGGCCAGGTTGGGGAAGAGACTAGCAGGAGAGGAAGGAGGCAAAACTTTAGCCTGGATGTAAAATAAATAAATTTATTTTTAAAAATGTGAAAGCATTGGCCGTACTATTTAATACTTGAGTATGAATGAATTACATTAATTAATTTAGGAAGAAAATGTAAAATGTTTAAGTCTTTCTGTTTAGAATGTAAATCTAAAACAACAACAAAAGTGACCAACAGACACTCTGGCTACTGTTGCATTCAGAAACAGCTTCTGTAAAAGCTACAATGGCTTGATTCCTTAGTCTTTCTAGGAAGTAGGGGCTTCTCTTCCATGAGATTCAAAATAGCAGATACAGAGTGTCAATCACATTGACTAAGATCTCCTAAAGCATTATTGGATGTTTCTGTTACTTCAGCCACTGTGTGAGACATTTCCTACTATTTTCTCTTATTTTATTTAACACAATCACAGGGCAAAAGATGATTATTGCTGAACAAGAAACAAATGTGGGCTTCTCAAGATTAATTTTAGGCCATTAAGATTTCTCTAAACAAGTCTTTTTTTTTCCTTTTGTTGTTATTTATTATATATGTGTTTAAATTTTACATATCAGCCATGGGTTCCCCTGTCATCCCCACTCCCATCCCCACCCCACCCTCCCCCAAGCCCCTCCCCTCCATTCCCATCTTCCCCAGGGCCAAGACTCCCCTGGGGATTCATTTAAACCTAGTGGATTCAGTACAGGCAGGTCCAGTCCCCTCCTTCCTGGCTGAGCAAAGAGTCCCTGTGTAAGCCCAAGGTTCCAAACAGCCAACTCATGAACTAAGGACAGGTCTGGGTACCACTGTCTGGGTGCCTCCCAAACAGTTCAAGCTATTCAGCTGTCTCACTTATCCAGAGAGCCTGATCCAGCTGGGGGCTCCATAGCCTTTTGTTCATAATTCATGTGTTTCCATTAGTTTGGCTATTTGTCCCTGTGCTTTTCCAATCTTGTTCTCAACAATTCACACTCTTACAGTCCCTCCTCTTTCTCCACAACTGGACTCCTGGAGCTCCTCCACCTGGAGCCTGGCTGAGGATCTCTGCATCCACTTCCATCAGTTATTGGATGAGAGTTCCAGTGTGACAGTTAGGGTGTTTGGCCATCTGATCACCATTGCCAGCAGTCTACAGAGGATGTATCATTGTGGATTTCTGGGGACCTCGCCAGCACTCTGCCTATTCCTGTATTCATGTGGTCATAATTTATCGTGGTCTATTATTCCTTGTTCTCCCTTTCTGTTCTTGATCCAGCTGGGATCTCCTGCTCCCCTAAGCTTTCTTTCCCTCAAACCTTGCCCTTCAGCCAGAACCTGGAAACAACCTTACATGCCCTTCAGCTGAAGAATGGATAAAGAAAACATGGTACATACACACAATGGAGTACTACTCAGCAGAGAAAAACAATGACATCATGAGGTTTGCAGGCAAATGGATGGATCTAGAAAAAATCATCCTGAGTGAGGTAACCCAGACTCAGAAGGACAAACATGGTATGTACTCATTCATAGAAGGATACTAGATGTAAAACAAAGATGACTAGACTGCTATACAACTCCAGGGAGGCTACCTAGAAAACAGGACCCTAGGAATGACCCAAGGATCACCCAATGACAGAGAAATGGATGAGATCTACATGAACAATCTTTGAACAAGTCTTATGACTAGTTTTATACATTCTGTTTGAGTAAACCTTATGTTCTTATCGTCATGAATATAACATCATATTCAGGGTCTTTAATACATACATACATATATATATATATATATATATATATATATATATATATATATATATAGTGATTAGAATGACTACTCATCTCAGAGATTTTAGAACTAATAAAATAAATAATGAAACAAATCCCTCAAAATCTCAATGATAATATGTTGTAAAGGGATGTCATAACTGAGAATAATCTAAATTAAATTTTTTTCGAAGTCACTACTCAATCTACTAAGTGACTAGCTCCATTGTTGTTGATTTGCTGATTGAAGCCTAGAACTCTCATATGTAGTTTGAGAAAGGCATGCGCTTCCTGATTAAATTCCATCTCAAAATTATAGTTTATCTATGGAAATTTTTCCTCAAGGTGCATTGTTACTTTACTCGGAACACTTGAGTTATTTCTTAGAATTCATTAAAGTGACTCCATTTTCAAACATTGTGTTCATCTGTTTCTATATGATTATCTCTCATATTTAAATTCACTACATTTTACTTTCATAATATCCTGACTGTTGTCATTCATCTACTCACTGTTTCCACAGTACATAAACTATACTATGCAGATATTAAGGATAAAAATCAGTTGTCGCATACATTATGATACATCCATCTAAAATCTGGAAAAGATAATATACTTAGTATATAAAATTATTATTATATTTTGGTCCAAAGTTATAAACTTTTATATCCTCTTATGTGTTATATACCATGAAGAGAATGAATTTGGAAATAAGTCATAAAACCGAGAGAAACATGGGTATGGAAGGAAAAGATACAAGTGAGAGAAATATGGAGACAATGTAAAGATCAAAAGGAACATGAAATCAGGAAACTATGTGAAAAAATGGGTGTAGGCGCTTGAGGTTTCCATAACTAAAAGCTGGGCACATTCTAGAACCTACCCTCAAAAAGGGTAAAAGCACAACTGTGTGATGTGTAGGTTATTGGTAGAAGTGATACATGGAATCTCTAACTTTACATGGATGTGGTCTGAAGTACAGAAACAGCCAACTGTACAGCAACAATGCATTCTGGAAGCTTTCAAATAAAGAGGGAGTCACAGAAATAATCTCTGTCATGGGACTTCCTCAGGAATACAATAAAAATGAATCATTGTCAAGCATGGGAGTTTGAACAATATTCTCAGAGAAAAATTGATTTTCCTACTTATGTAACAATTCCTAAAAATAAATTAGTATTTTTCCTATTTGATGATGTTATTCTATTATATGGCAATAGATATCATGTTTTCTGCTCCTGATGTAGAGAACAAGAATGGGAAAATTAACCAAAAATGATGGATAGAAGAAAGAATTTTTTAAGTAGGCTACTGGGTATGCTGACACCAAAGCCCTCATAAAATGAATTTACATACAATTTGCTATTGTACATTTGTGTGTGTGAGTGTGTGTGTGTGTATGTATGTGTAACAGAGAGAGTGGGAGAGAAAGAGAGATAATTCCTGTGAAAAGTTACGTCAACTAAGTATCTTCTAAAAAGGCTCATGAATAAATTTTCCCAACTATGTTGTAACTGGTTTTAAAAGTTGACCATAAAAATATTTTCTTAAACAGAGAAAAGTATATGTTCCAATACTACTGAGAATGCAACAGGAGAGCATAGTTCTATGTAAATATTTTATACAATTTTATAATTAACTTAATTATGCTGAAATGCAAATATGATGGTAGAGCTGGAACAATGAAAGAGCATGAAAGCGATACTTTGATAGAGGTAATAGGTATAGGGAGGCATCATGGTAATAGGGAGAATCCGGGTGCTATGGAAGTTCCCAGAAATTAACATATGACCAATAGTGGAGAGGGTGCCTGAGCTGGCTTACCCAGGTGATCAGATCAGGGAATACCCTAACAGTCATCATAGAGCCTTCATCCAGCAACTGATGGAAGTAGATGCAGAGATTAACAGCTAAGTACCAGGATGAGCTCCAGAAGTCCAATCAAAGAGGGAAGAAGGATTCTATAAGTAAGGAGCATCAATATTATGATGGGGAACCCTACAGAAACAACCAAAGCAAGCTAGTGGGACCTTATAAACTTTAGACCAACAGCTATGGAAACTGCATTGGACCAGACTAAGACCTCTTCATAAATGAGAGGGAAGTGGAGCTTGATCTGCTTAAGAGGCTCTCAGCAGTAGAAACAGGATCCATCCCTGGTGCATGAGCTGGGTTTTTGGAGCCCATTACCAATGGTGGGACACCTTGCACAGTCTTGATGCAGGGGGAGGGGCTTGTACCCCCTCAACTGAATGTACCAGGCTCTGCTGACTCCCTATGGGACAGCTTAGCTCTTTGGAAGAGGGAATGGGGGGTGAGTTGGGGGGTAGGTTTGGAGGGCAGGAGAAGGGAAGAGAGGGGCATCTGTGATTGGTATGTAAAATGAATAAAAAATCTTTTAATAAGAAGAAAATATACAAGAATACACTTGCTAACAAAAGTATGATGGGAGAATGAATTTTATTTAAAATATAATACTAATTTGATTTCAAAATCAATCAGTTTACAGCCATTAATATATCAAAAGCTTCAGGAATATGTCAGCAAATGATTCTAAATCAGGGAATGGATAAATTTGGGAACCAATATTTATATTTCCTCAAAGTAGCATTTGGTAATGTAGATATTATTTATGAAGGGAAATAAGGAATCTCTTAGAGCAGAGTGATCACAGATGTTACATCCATGCTTCACCAATGAGGAGGGAAATGCCCTTCTATGCTTCTTGTCTAACTCAATGAAGAACAACTGAATCCAGTATTTCAACTTCAAAATATTTTTACTAGAAAGAGTTGTTGGACTCTAGAGCACCACAGCCGTCAGAGTGTACATAGGGCTAGTAGAAGTTCATTACACCCATAGTGATTCCTCACCCATATTTCTGTCATAAAAGAAAAAAAAACAACAAGCACTGTGAAAGTCTTAGGAAGACAGAAAACTAATGTCAGTCAAATTCAGCCTTTGAGTCTTAATAATTCCCCAGAGTAGAGGAAAAATGGCCATAGTGAAATATTTTTAAATAACTGGGAAATGTAGAAAACATCAATTTTTTAGACAATATTAATGTTAACTTAATTTCATTTGTGATAATGCTATTGCTATACCATACAATTTTGAGTTTTCTTAGAATTATCTGCTAAAGTTTTCAAATGTTTCAGTGAAAGTAAAAGGAATAGAAGAAAGGAAAAAAGAATAGTGGAAATTTGGGGAGGGTGCAGAGGTAAAATGATGTGGCCAAAGGTACTAATTCTGTTCTTCGTTGGATGTAAATGGTAAGTATTATCTGTAAAGATTATCAACATGCAGATCTCCATTTATTTTAACTATTGATATGTCTGCCACAGTTGAAAGCATTTACCACTAAATATTATTAAAACCTGAAAATTCAGATATAAACACCTGCTTTAAATGCACATTTTTTTTGTTCTCCATCAGGAATAATTATTTATAGCAGTAATTTCTATGACTCAGAATTTGTTGTCTGACACCAATCATTGTAATGTCATATACATTTATGATCCCATTTAGATAAATAAAACAATGCCCTATTTGTTAGGTATTTTATTGTAATCTCTAAAATAAACATTTAGAATTTATGTCTCAAATAAATATTCAACTCATGTTTATTTATAATATTGTAATATATTTATAATAAAATGATGTATTTTATTCCATATTTTATGACATTTGCTTTTGTAATTTGAAAAAGCACTTCAATTAACTATGAAATATTTACACCTACTATATGCCGAAAGAAAACTGAGAAGTATTTCTTATCCTTATAACTTCCCCATTGTAAAATAAATGGGATTAATTTCAGACAGTTCTTTTATTCATAAAAAATAAGCACTTCACATATTTCTTTGACTGTTCTCTGGGACGTTGGGTAAAAGTGAAGCTTACTGCAATGTTACAGCAAGTTAACTAGAGCGAGAATTAATCTGCAGCAAATCACAGACGCATCCAATTCCTCTCAGAACCCGTCTTTGTGTTCTGACAGCATGTTGTCTTAAACGGAAAAGTTTATTTTCCCATTTACTTAAATCTTAAAAATCTGGTAATGTGTTGTGTTGACTGATAATATATGGCAGAAAGTACTCCAAATGAGCTCAAAATCAAGGTCTCCAGAGGCTGTCTATGTCCTTGTGAGTCAAGTCCCACGGGAAAGCCAGTGTGGCATGAATGAGCAAAGTTTCCGGGTGTTGACACTGGCTTGATCAAATAAAGTCGTCTTTGAGCAGCTTCCACATTTTTATAGACCAATTTTGTCTTTATTTAGGTCAGCCAGTATGACATGCTTGAAGCATTGTGTGTGTGTGTGTGTGTGTGTGTGTGTGTGTGTGTGTGTGTGTGTGTGGTTTTTCAAGGCAGGCTTTCTCTGCATAGCTTTGCGCCTTTCCTGGAACTCACTTTGTAGACCAGGCTGGCCTTGAACTCACAGAGATCCTCCTGGCATTGCCTCCTGAGTGCTGGGATTAAAGGCTTGTGCCACCACCGCCTGGTGCTTTTTTTTTTTTTTTTTTTAATTTAATTTTATGTATCAGCCATGGGTTCCCCTGTCCTCCCCCCTCCCGCCCCCTACCCCACCTTCCCCCCAGACCCTCCCCTCCATTCCCATCACCTCCAGGGCCAAGACTCCCCTGGGGATTCATTTAAACCTGGTGGATTCAGTACAGGCAGGTCCAGTCCCCTCCTCCCAGGCTGAGCAAAGTATCCCTGCATAGGCCCAAGGTTCCAAACAGCCAGCTCATGCACTAAGGACAGGTCCAGGTCCCATTGCCTGGATGCCTCCCAAACAGTTCAAGCTATTAGATTGTCTCCCTTATCCAGAGGGCCTGATCAAGTTGGGAGCTCCAGAGCTTTTGTTTCATGGTTCATGTGTTTTCATTAGTTTGGCTATTTGTCCCTGTGCTTTTCCAATCTTGGTTTCAACAATTCATGCTCTTACAATCCCTCCTCTTTCTTGACAATTGGACTCCTGCAACTCCACCTGGGACTCTGTTTTATATGTACTAAAACAAATAAGTATGTTTCTAAAACCTCATCATAGATCTCACCTATATTAAACCTTTCTACTCTGAAACTGCCTCCATATATTGGATGAAATAATATATAATATATATTTATTATTATATTTGCATGTATCTGCATATTGATCTGAATGCAAGTCTCTTTGCAAAAGTATATGAAGTGCCTAAGATTTTCTCTCACTAAAGTTAGTGATGTGAAATAATAGCTTTAATGGACAAATCATGTTGTAATATTATTTCCTGGCTCACATGAGTGTTTCCCTTAACTACCATGTTCTTAATAAAAATGAGTAAGAAAAATATGCTGACATTGAATTCAAACATAACTAATTTTCCTTTCCAGGTAGAATTGACATCTGCCTCAGCTCTAATAAATTACAAAATCCCCACAAAGCCACAAATCTTCATAAATTAGTGCAAACCTGTTTATGAGTTAAAAAAGAAAATTTGGCTTTATAATGACAATTCAGCAAAAATAAAAATAAATAAATTTTAGTATGAAAAGAGTTGGTGGAAGATGGTTTTAAATGATTTGTGTCTTAAAGGAAAAATGTTGCTTAGATGTTAATACTGCTATTTTATCAAATTAATATTGATAGTTTATCAAATGTTCTCAAAGTCCAAAGTTTGAAGACTCATGATTTAATCAATTCAACCATGAACTTCAGGGGTCAGAGGACAAGAAATAAGTTTGATCATTTACAAATTAAGGGGAATTTGTGACTACAATTTTCTTAAGGTCTTTTATCATTCTAGACTACAATTATTAGATTATTTAAAACTACTTTTCATTACTGATGTTTAGAAACAATGGAAGCAATTGAACAATGCCTATTTATGAATGACTTTTTAACAAGCTAATACTTTTATTGGAAATTTTCTGCTTGACATTTTGTGTTTTGACTGGCATTTTCTTGTAGCCAGCTGTCATATAAAGGACTGTAACACATGCCGTTAGCAGCATATGCCTTTTTGGGTGCTGAACAGCATTTTATAAAAAAAAAAAATATCAAATGATCCATAACATATTATGCTGTCATTTGAAAGCAGCCTCAGAAATGAAACGTTTTTCATGACTGTAATATACTTAGTTCCCCAAGGCTTGGCATAGCATTTCCTCAATACTTTTGAAGATATAATGAAGCGAACATTTATTCTTTTAATTCACAATATTAAAGTTTTCCCAATAGTAATGCTTTCCAAGGCATAGGAAAAGGTTGTAAAAATCCATTTAGAAGATTTAATATGTTTCATTTATTCCACTGTTGCTTACCTTTCTCTATGACCCCAGGCAAGCTTTTTCAGCGCTTACCATCAGGAATTAATCTACAGGGAAAATGACATTTGAAAGACTTATGTGGTTTACCACTTTGAGTGTGAGGCTTCAGACAAAAATATTAAAATCAAAACAATGGATTAAACTATTTAGTAAAAACTATTATTTATTCAACTTGGTATTATTAGTGTAATAAAACTATATATATTCTAGTTTAGAGTTGAAATAATAATCAGTACAACCTTAAAATTGAATTGAAATTAGAAAAAATAATATATTGTTAATTAAAGCCATTTAATCTCCAAACTTGAAACTGTAATTAAATATGGCCTTTTAAAAGCACCTATTCTCGATTTTATTTTCATAGAAAAAATCTGAGTTGTATCTCTCTGTATCAAATAAATATCTATATTTGTGGTTGTCAAAAAATGGACATATGAGCATTTTGCGCCCCTTTTTCTGTATGTGTAAATTTTGAAATCTAAATTATTGATATATTCAAAACTCATGGCTTTTGCCTCTTAATTTCTTTCAGTTAAACAGCTTGGCTTCAGCATTTTAGATCTTACTTCTCCTTTCTTTTCAGGTCCCACTTCAATGCCAAACAGGAATTGCTGAATGTTGTTTGCAGGAATAGATGTGTGAACAACAACAACATAAGGAATACATCAGTGTGTTCCATTGAATTCAAACAGAAAACCAGGGAAAATTAAGGGGTCTGCAAAGAGAAAGAAGCCTGACAAAAGACCTGATGTGTTCTTCTTGATACACATCAATTTTAAACCAATTCACAAAAAAAAAGCAGTGGAAATTATTGTTGCTATCATCTACAGTGATAACCACTTCTGAAAATGTTAGAAATTATACTGTTAAAACAATAAATAAACCTTACTTATGACAAAATGGAAGTAATATTTTATATTTTAAAGATAATAGTATGATTAAAACATTTCTCCTTTCACTTTCCTTCTTCCGCTATCTTTAATATACTTCTCCCTGTTCTCTTTCAACTGCTAGGCATATTTTTCATTGCTTATTATTGCATATATATGTATGTATGTATGTACATACATATAGTTTTACACATACATACAGACATATACATGCACTCACACAATATATAAATATATACATATATGTGTATATACATACATACACACACACACACACACATATATACAATTTGTGACTGTAACCAGTTTAGCCCACATATTTTCTACTTGTATGCATTAGATTGGTGTGATTTTGTCTGGGATTTTCACCTTTCCCACTTGCAGATTTTCTCATTTTCTTAGAGTTCTTTGTGTGGAACTGACATGAAGGTCCCCTCCCTGAGAAGTAGCTTTCATGGTTCCAGAAAACACCATGCAAGTGATGTTTTGACTACATCAGCACTCTTCTCTCATCCATGAACCTAAATTTAAAATGTTTTTTGATCTCATTTACAATGGATAAATTTTAAAATGTGATGTAAATAAACATACATTTATATTATAATGCATTTATATTAGTTATTTCTTATATTTCCTCCATTCACAGCTTCCCACAAACACCTTGTTGTTCTTCACATCTGCAAATAGGGAGAGCTTGACTTCTTCCTTTCCCATTTGTATCCCCTTAATCTCTTTATATTGTCTTATAGCTCTGGCTAGAACTTCAAGTACTATATTGAATAAGTAGGGGGAGAGGGGACAGCCTTACCTTGTTCCTGATTTTAGTAGTATTGCTTTGAGTTTCTCTCCATTTAATTTGATGTTGGCTGTTGGCTTGCTATAGATTGCCTTTATTATGTTTAGGTATGTTCCCTGTATTCCTGATCACTCCAAGACCTTTATCATGAAGGGCTGTTGGATTTTGTCAAATGCCTTTTCTGCATCTAGTGAGATGATCATGTGGTTTTTTGTTGTTGTTGTTGTTGTTTTTTTTTTTTTTCTTCTTCTTTGAGTTTGTTTATATGGTGTATTTCATTGACAGACTTTTGTATGTTGAACCACCCTTGCATCCCTGGGATGAAGCCTACTTAATCATGGTGGATAATTGTTTTGATGTGTTCTTGGAGTCTGTTTGCCAGTATTTTATTGAGTATTTTTGCATCAATGTTCATTCTTGGGCATATACTGAAGGAATGCTCAATCATACCACAAGGACGTTTGCTCAGCTGTGTTCTTATCAGAATTGTTTGTAATAGTCAGAACCAGGAAACATCCTAGATGCCCTTCAAATGAAGAATGGATAGAGAAAATATGGTACATATACACAATGGAGTACTACTCAGCAAAGAAAAACAATGACATCGTGAGGTTTGCTGGCAAATGGATGGATCTAGAAAAAAACGATCCTGAGTGAGGGAACTCAGACTCAGAAGGACAAACATGGTATGTACTCACTCATAGGAGGATATTAGATGTAAAACAAAGATGACTAGACTGCTACACAACTCCAGGAAGGCTACATAGAAAATATGACCTTAGGAAAGACACGGGGATCACCCAATGACAGAGAAATGGATGAGATCTACATGAACAACCTGGACAACAGTGGGAATAATGAAGGGCAAGGTTTGAGGGAGAGAAAGCTTAGGGGAGCAGGAGATCCAGCTGGATCAAGAACAGAAAAGGAGAACAAGGAATAACAGATCATGATAAATGATGACCACTTGAACAGGAATAGGCAGAGTGCTGGAGAGGTCCCCAGAAATCCACAATGATATATCCTCTATAGACTGCTGGCAATGGTTGAGGGAAAGCCTGATCTGACCTAGTCTGGTGATCAGATGGCCAAGCACCCTAAAGGTCGTGCTGGGACTCTCATCCCATAACTGATGGAAGTGGATGCAGAGATCCTTGGCCAGGCCCCAGATGGAGCTCCAGGAGTCCAATTGTTGAGAAAGAGGAGGGACTGTAAGAGTGTGAATTGTTGAGACCAAGAGTGGAAAAGCATAGGGACAAATAGCCAAAGGAATGGAAGCACATGAATTACGAACCAAAGGCTATGGAGCCCCCAGCTGGAGCAGGCCCTCTGGATAAGTGGGACAATTGAATAGTTTGAACTGTTTGGGAGGCAACCAGGCAGTTGGATCCAGACCTGTCCTTAGTTCATGAGCTGGCTGTTTGGAACCTTGGGCTTACAAAGGGACACTTTGCTCAGCTTGGAAGGAAGGGAATGGACTTGCCTGTTTTGAATCCACTAGGTTTAAATGAATCACCAGGGGAGTCTTGGCCCTGGAGGAGATGGGAATGGAGGGGAGAGGCTGGGGGAAGGTGGGGGCGGTGGTGGGAGTGGGGATGACAGGGGAACCCATGGCTGATGTGTAAAATTAAAACACAAATATAATAAATTTTAAAAAAGGAAAATAAAAAGAATCATTTGTATAATGAAGGAATGGTGATTTAATATCAAACACTTTCATTCAAAACACATTCAACACAATTGTTTTATATGCCCGCAAACATTATGATATGTAATGAAAAATACATGTTCAGTCTCTAGACAAGTTTACGCAGGGTATTTGAATGAAGTACATTCAAGAAGTGGCACAAGATAAAACATTTTCAAGATGAATAATCTGCATAACAATTTGAACTGGATGTATATACAATTGGTTATTTAAAATACAGCTGGTTCTCACTTTCTAGTGAAAGCATTAAAGACACAGTACAAGTCAAACTTGGTATTTAATACCAATTGAAATATGTATTTCATATGTAAAATATCAATTAATTACACAGTTATATTGAAAAGCAAGAACACTACAAAGAGTCTGAGTGTATTTATTCAAGCCACTGTCTATATTCATAAAAATGCACTACAATGAATTAAGCATTGTTTCTCTTGTCTTCAAGAATTTTTTTTTAAGTAAAGCTGAAACTTGAAGTTAAATGTTGAGTTGAAGTAACCTACCACTTTTCCCCCAAAAAAGAAATATGTCATTTATCTTTGCAGTTATCAAATACATCATCTTGAATAGGGTTATGAGTTAGAAAACCTGTGTCACTTATGAATAAAAGGAGATTTTTTTTTCCTAGATGTATTTTGAAAGGAAGTTTTCCAAAAATTATAGCTTAGGCAATTAGAATATATTGGAAAAACATGGACATTTGGGGAAATGAAGGTAAATGATTAAGAGTATTTTGTCAACTAGAAAAAGAAATCAATGAGAATTAGGTAACATCCTTTATTGATTTGGTCTTAAATTTTCAGTTAGTTTTCCTAGGCAGCATAAAAAATAGATGGTTACATATCTTTATTGTAAAAATGTGTAAATATATCTCTGGAAGTTTTGAAATGATCTAATACATAATTTAAAGACAATTTAAATTATTTCAATATATTTAAATTATTGAATTCTTGATCTCTTTAACAAGAGATTTAAGAAGAAATTTGCTGTGAGACTAAGAGTTGTCCAATTATGGAGACTGAGCTCTTGTATTGGGTTAAATGTGAAGAAAATAAATACAAGAAAAGAGAGATTTAGTGTAAAAAGCCTTGGCTACTTCTATGATATACATATTTTTTTCTTCAGTTTTCTTAACCACAGTGTGAGAATTTTAGAACTCAAAACACCAGAATTTAAACCCTCAAAATAGTCTCATCATTCTTGTCTGTATTCATCTGACTTCATTAGCACTCTCAATTTAATTTCATTAATGTTATTTTAAAAACAAAATTAGACAACTATAGTCAGTATGTGTAGTTATGTAATGTTTTTACTTTTTGTGACTAATACATTGAATTCAGATTCTGACCAATTTACTATGTGAGTATTTTCTAAAAATAGAAAGTGCATCTATCTCAGAGGATTTCTCCTTTGTTTTCTTCATGGTTGATAGATACATACTACTTATGTATATAAGGTAGTTTTTCCATACAGACACCAAGTAGTACAAAGAGTACAAGGAACACAAAGAAATCTCTTCTGTTGTGTGGTCATTTGTGAAATACATTACTCTCTGATGGTGTATCTGGGTATTAAGTAGAATCATACTTTGAAAAGTTAGCTCCTTTTTCTTAAAGTATCTCCTATCTTTTGGCACACTAGGCTGAGCAGGTGTCACTAGATGTACAGAGACATGTGGAGTCAATGCGGCAGGGCTGTCAGGGAAGATAGACTTCTCCACACACTTCCAAGTTCACAGATGCCGTTGAGGAAGTTTCTGCAAGATGCCTTTCTTAAGCTCAGTATTACCTGGCACCTCAGGGTGCTGCAAGAGCTGCCAAGGGCCCCACCAACCATTGATTAGGCAATATGCCATGGCAACAGATGGGCACAAATATAGGCCACCAAAATGTAAATTGTAAAGGTGAAATATACTTCTAAGGATTAATGTCGCAGTAGGGGACACTGAAATAATCACTGCAGTGACTAAGTACCCTTTGCAGTTGCAAATGCGAACTTGTCTGAAATGAAACTAAATTTACTCATTGAATTTTGTAAGCCCTTTCTGAGTGATGCAAGCTGAGCATCTCTACTTATCCCATGTTTCCAAGTACTAACAGCATCCCCTCTTATTTTTCTAACATATTGTTTTTGTAGGGAGATCACTCTTGCTTAGTAAAGAGAACATTCACCATTTATTCTTTTTTTTTACTTTTCTTTTTCCATCTATACATCTCACAGATCCTTCCTGTATTTCATTTCATAAACTAAACATCAACTGCTATCACACATTCACAAAAGAAATACTGATTATTTTTCTGTTCAGAATATAGTGTGCAGGATAGATTTAAGTATTTATTATCTATCTTTAACATCTAGGGTCAGATGATAGTAAACAAAAATAAATTCGTAAATTCTAAACATAAACTGATCACATATTTTATCCAGCTAGTTTTCTTTATTTTCTTTTTTATTACTGTCATTACTCCTCAACTATTATTATTATTATTATTATTATTATTATTATTATCATCATCATTAATACTTATTGCTATCATTGCTATTCTAGTATTACTGCTAATGTTTGTTACTATTAATTTCTTCTGTTTTATTAGTATTATTGCTCTTGCAATCATTTCCCTCCACTAATACAAATCAACTGTAATTACTCATATCCAGACTTTCCCCCCTTATTTCTGTTCCCAATATTAGCACCAAAATTTTGTTACAATCTAGGAATTATGTGATTATGTCTACTTCTTCCTGTAAGCTTTGGTGATTCCCTTTCTTTGTCATCTAAATGCAATCATATTCTATGCAAAGATTACTTATTTCAAAATTATATTTTCCTAATATTTGTAAGGTGGCCTGATCGCATGTAATCTATGCTCCCTGAAGACTTTGCTACTAGATAATATTTAACTAGATTATGGGAAATGTTTTAATAGTTCTGTGTTAGAAACCTCAAGATTTCAAGCATGGACTATGAAGGTTTTAAAATTTTTGTAGAGCTTATATGAGCACACCCATTAATATTACCCTTAAATGGAAAAAGAACTTTAAAAAAATCAGTAAAAAAACATTAAAAAGACACAAAGTTTTGATTGCCAACTTAATATTTGCTTCTCTTTTAACATAAAAATTAAGTGATTTACTAAACATAAGGTAATAAATAATTTTACATTCATTGGAAATCATACTAAGTTAAAAAGAGAAATGCAATGTGGTTTATCAAACAAAATTAGATAATAAATTTTTTAAAGTTATGGAACTATTTAAACATTTGTAGGATTAAATTTTCACATTTGAACAAAAGGATGTCATATGTATTATTTTATATATGTATTCTCTATACTGTCTCAAAATGTTTGTCAGTGAATAAAGGACTGGGGATATGACTGAGTGACTAAAGTTTTTCTAGAATGTGCAAAGCCTTGAACTAAAGAAACAACACTGCATTCAAAATCTTCTTATAAAATTAGACGCTATTTCTTCATGTGGGTTTCAGACATAGCAGTAACAAGGAGTACATTCTGAAGTATATATAATGGCTTTATTAATATGTGTTTCTTGGTACTGTGTAAAAATCTCATCCCTAGTCTGCAGTCAACATTTGATAAAATTGACAAACTTTATAGCTTTGCTCGGTTTAAGTTCTGCTTATAAATTTACTTCTTAATGAAAAAAATGAGTTTATTTGTAGCTCCAAATTATTTGGAGTTCACCATAATCTTATGCAAGATATTTAGGATATGCTAAAGCAATCATTTTGAAAAATGTACACATAAAATACATGACATTAGTTAAATATACAGAATGCATGAAAATATTTTTAAGTTCCCAGTTGCTTGCAAAATCTCACAGCTTTTAGTTAATTCTCACAAATGTAAGTCACTTTGGAAGAAGCTTCCATAAAACTTATTTTATAACTGTCCTTAACATTAAAATTTTCAATGTTATGTTCAAAACTTGAGATTCAGAAGCATGGTGGAATGAAATAGTCTGTACTTCAGAACAGTCGCCATTGCTTACAATAAGTATGGAAACAAAATGCCTGGATATACCTGTGAATCGATGGCTGACACAGAACAATCTCAAGTAGATGATCAAAAACAAAGTAGTATAACATTAAAGAATACATTGTGTAAGGATGATGTTATCATATAAATAAATAGAAGACAGCAAGAGTGTATAGCATTCTAGTTAAAATGTATAAAAGCTGACTCAGATTAACTCAATGCTATCAAAAGGCAACACCTCAACATAATGTTCATGTGTGACGTTTTATCTAAAATTATGAATAGAGAAAATGTATATATAATATTTATGAAGTATTTTAGACAACATCCTATCAATTAAAACCCAGAGGACATTAAAACAATTCAAAAACAAGCAAATAAATCTATTAAGGAAAATAAGTAATAAATCCTCTTAATAACACACTGCTTTCTATGCATCAAGCTATATGGGACATGAAACATAATCTTGCTTCAGACACCAATGCCTGCAAAATTAGTGTTAGACACACATGCCCCCCCTATGTGTTCTTAAAGTATTCTTTCTCAAAAGTATTATATTGTATATTAAAGTGGAGATAGCTAGTCAATTGAAGTTTCAAAATTATTCCTCACATTTGAATCCAGTAATGTTCAGAAGGACTTTTATTTACAGAATTCCTACTGACTTTGAAATAATGATACATTTGGAATACTCCAAAGCTTTTGTAATTAATTATTGAAGGAATATTCTAGAGCTTCTATGATTGTGTTTAATTTTATTATAAGAAGTTGAGAGTTGCATAAAGCTCATATTATTATGGAAAATGAAAACTAACATTTTGATTGGGCCATACATTTCTAAAATGTGAATTACGTAATTGTAAACTAGCCTCTGTTAAATAGTCAACCAAGATAGATGAACAATACAAAAGCAGAACCTATTGAGTAGGAATTTGCCCTAGTCCAGGAGACTTTAGAAAGTTTTCCTTTTGACAGGGAGATGAACTAATATAGGCAACTGCTGCTGTTAGTGCACTTCAAAGAATATTGGGGTAAGCAGGAAAGAAAGGGACACACAACAAGCAACAGCTAGAGGCAGTCTCTCGCTCTCAGTGGTGGGTGAATAGATCTGGTATTTGTTTACTGTTTATTTACTTAATTTCCTCTTATAGCCAGGATGCCATGCATCCCCATCTGGGATCCATGACTCCACTCCTCCAGTACTGGGGTTACTTGCATGCAGCATCACAGCTCGTTTATATGTCCCTGAAGTTGTGCTTCATGCATGCTAAGTCAACACTATATCTAATGATGTTCATACCCAGCCCAAAAACTAGTACTTAGAAAACTTTTTATTTATTTATTTTTCTGTTTGTTTGTTTGTTTGCTTCTGGTCTTAAAGGATTTTTACAAAAGTAAATCTACGAAATACTCAATTTTAAAAATATTTACAGAGGCATCCTTTGTATCATAAACCTTTTATATACAACACTATCACCTACTTTTCCTAAAAATTATAATGTAATTTACCAAAAATTAATTAACACTTGTCATCTCAATTTACACTGTACATACTTAGCTTAATATTAACTTTGGTGTGGTATGTCTCCAGAATCTAAGTCAATTTCTGATCTTCTTTGACTATAAAATAAATTCTGAACACAAAGAATCAAAGTAAAAAAATGGGGCTGTTAGAATTCCTTTAAAGAATGTAAAAAGACTCCCTTTTTGCAACCCTAACAGTGAAGTGAAATCCAAGGTTATCCACTGTGGGAGTCGTGAGGTTTTAGGGTAAGGCACAGAGAAAGCTGTTCTTTGAATGTGCTTGTGCTTTTGATCCTTTCTGGGGAATAGAAAAAGGAAGAAGAGAGAGAAAAAAGTACCCTGTGCTGAATATAACTGCAGTTCCGGGAACAACCAGAATTGCACCGCATTATATCCACTACATTAAAAGATATAAACAGCCTACACCTGATAGTTTGACAGTAGTTGAATGATGGCCAAGTGTAAAATGTACTAGCTATTCTTTTTTTTTTTTTTTTGCACAAATTTCTTGGAAAATGCAGGCGGCATAGCATTCAGCACATTGGATAGGAGCAATTTCGAATTTCTCTAACAAGTCAAACAATCATAAAGAAAGATACATTCTGGCAGCAGATCTCTGATTTGATATGCTTTCTAGCGAGGAGCCAAATGAAAGTTTCTCTTTTTTTCACTATTGTGATTATATTTTAGTAGTTGTTGAAACTTAGTTTATTTAGATATTCTGTTGTTGATATTCAGAGTGAAATATATAATCAGACTCCCTATGGCTCCAGGTTCCTTTCAATCTTTAAATTCTTGAAGCAAATTTACTTTTAGCAAATCTATATTGTAGTTCTCTCTCTCTCTCTCTCTCTCTCTCTCTCTCTTATGCAATATGCAATTCAAAAATAATACTTCAAAGGGAAAATTAGCTCAGTATAAGCTTGAAAATCTAGAAAGCTACAAGCATCTAAATTGCCATATACCTGAATAGGCTATTTAATAATAATAATAATAAGTCCGTTGTAAAGAGAATATACTCAGTCCTTGTTATAAGGAGCCATGAGCATTCAAGCAAGTTTAGTCCCTTCAGCTCTCATAGGAATTACCTATCCACATGATTTAGCTCTCTCATTTCATATCACAAATATATAGATACAGCTTTTCCTTTCCACATGAGAAGAGAAAACTGTAACAATGTTATAGATCACGACAACCACTTTTTACACCCTGACTGACAGGAATGTTGATGATTTCTGTAAAAGAAGATTAAAATGGAAATCCATTGGAGGAAGAGGCAAGAAATTGGACTATTCAGGTCCAGGCAGAAAGGTCACAAGAAGAGATAAAGCCATCACAGGCAATGTGCTTCAGTGACATGTTTTCTACTCAAAAGCCTTCACTGAGTTCCAGGCTCGTCCTGACTGGGGAGAAGAAAGTACATGTTCTTCTTGCCAGCTAGTTGTGCCAGGAGTCCTCTGTGTGCCTATGTACCTACTAGTCAGAATGTGTGTGTGCGTGTGTGTGTGTGTGTGTGTGTGTGTGTGTGTGTGTGTGTGTGTGTGTGGACATCAAGCTGTGCCTGCAATGCAGTCATAATGTTGTCTTACCATATAACTTCTTTCAGATACCTAGCAAATGTGAATATATAAAAAGGCCTTATTTTTCACTGTTTCCCTTTCTAATATCTCTCAAGATATGAATGTTAGGATGTTTTGTATGATCTCTGATAATAGCTAATTCCCAGTGGGCTTTGAATAGATATTGATATAGATACATGCAAATAGCCTAGTCCATTCTTTTTGCCTCCCCTTGGAATGTCTGACTTGCTAGCCAATGCTGCTGTGAGGAACGTCTGTGGGATTCCTTCATGGGTTAGCACTGACATATTACTAGTCCAACAGAGCAAAAATCTCTAGGGCCACCTTGCACAGTAGAGAATATAAGTGAATTGTTTTCCCTGGGGAAACAATTTGAAGATGAACAACACTTCTTTGTGAGTTTGAACTCTGTGGTAGCTGAAATAATACCTAATGTGCAAGTAGAATTTTTTTGGTCCTTTTTCTCCAATTTGTGCTATATGGAAGTTTTTTACTAATAAAAATTTATTCTCCTAGCCTAAGAAAAATTATTGACTTACCATGCTATCAGAGCCATTAGAATCTGCTTGAGGAAGAACTCTAGGTAAGATACTGAATGCAACTTGTCTTATTAAATGGAACCACACAGTTCAAGAAAATGGTTTCTTAACTCTCATCTGAAACTTTCCTATATCTCGAAGTCTGTGTCTATCAGTATATTTTGCTTATTCATTCCTTTGCATTTAATGGCAAAAATACATTGATCAGAGCAGATATGAGGTAATTCTGTGTCCTTTTAGCCTTGTTATTGTCTATGAAGCAGAATTCAAGGCCTTTATTATGATGATTAAAATATTGAAGGTCTCCAAAATTCATTTCTAGCTTTATTACTTGATACTAACTTCCAAAATTTTAACACACACACACACACACACACGAATAAGAGTGTCAGAACTTAACACATAAGTGTGTAAAAGTTAAGAATATTTTAGAAAGTTCAAGACAAATTATTCAATGTTCTCATAGTTCAACATCAATTCCCATGTTTCTAGAAATTTCTGTACTTTTACATATGAAGTTTCCTATGATTTTAACACGAGTGTGAAATTCATATTTCATAATCTCCACTGTAATTCTCTAAAGAGTTGGTACTCACTCTAGCCACAGTATTTATTTAATTTCTACCAGGGTTGTAAAAAGTTTGCATATACCCACTTCATAATACTCTGTTTGAAAACTGCTTATTTTCTGTGTCTTTGTGTCAACTCACAGCAAAGTCTGTGTCTGTGTATAGCTGTGGAACTCACACAACAGTACATAGTCTATAAATATGTAAGAGTATATCTATGATTGAATTGTGACCATATTTATTCTTCTCTTAAGTCTCAGGTCTTCAGATTTAGCAGCAGGTGTCTTTAGAAATGGAGGTATCTGGCTGGCCCTAAGTTTCCCTTTGTAAGGGTTCTTGATCTAAACAACAAGCAAAGGAAGTAAGAGAGAATTCCATGTTCCCTCACATGAGATCAAAGTGTTAGTTGCTGTCTTGTTTCTAACTGCTGATACAAATTATATACATTTTTTTTTCATTTATTATTCATTGACATGCTGTTCATACTATTCATTTACACAATGATTTAATTATAGATTTCCAAATATTTATGTTAATTTTCTTTATTATTAAGAGATCTTAATGTATATATACATATATAATTTATAAATGTATAAAAGCAGTATACTTCAACTTCAATATCAATGTTTGTAAAGTTAATAAAATATGTTCATTTCTTATAAATCTAGGTTAAACATAATTCATCTTATTTATAAATGTATAAAAGCAGTATACTTCAATTTCAATATTAATGTTTGTAAAATTAATAAAATGTGTTCATTTCTTATAAATCTAGGTTAAACATAATTCATCTTATGAGAGTTTATTCATTACTTATTTTCACCTAATAATTAGAATAATCCTGTCTTCCATTACCAGTAAATTATTATTTAAAAAATGTATTTTCAAGCCATTATGAGTTAAATTTAACTGAGAAAATTAAACAAAGAAATAGAACTAAGCAGAATGAAGACAGGATAGGAATCCCCATCAGATTAGGGGATTTGGGGAAACATTTTCAAGTATTTACTTACTTTGTTTTTTTTTTTTCCTGTGTTCCTCCTGGTTTGTACACCATCACTTCTTTCTTTCATTCTCTTTTCCTTAGTGAGCACAACAATGTGTCAAAAGCAAAGTGCGGTATAGAGTTATCACTTGGTGAAGGGGATCAGAGAGGAATGAATTTAGTCTAAATCTATTGCTTCCTCAGATCTAATTCCTTTCTGCATGAAAATTCTAACAAGCCTGCTTTGTCCTTTAAATCCCAGTAAGTAAGGGATTTTTCTTAAGTGGGTTAATAGATCCATTCATTATTTAGATTTGAAAATAGTAGATACGTTTTCATTGTTGACCTTATTGATATAAGTTCTTATCACTTAATAGTGATTTGGTGGCTTGTAATTGGAACTAAATGAATCACTGAGTAAAAAACAAAATTTTCGGCCGGGCGGTGGTGGTTCACGCCTTTAATCCCAGCACTTGGGAAGCAGAGGCAGGCAGGTCTCTGTGAGTTCGAAGCCAGCCTGGGCTATAGAGCGAGATCCAGGAAAGGTGCAAAGCTACACAGAGAAACCCTGTCTCAAAAAACAAAAAACAACAACAACAACAACAACAAAAAAAAACCAACAAAAAAATTGTCTTGAATACATCAGAAATCTTGAACTTTTCATATAAATATACTTTTGAATTTTTACCCTACTTCTTCATTGATCTTGATCTCAGGAAGCAAAAAACGCTGATTGTGTATTACATTTAAGATCTGTAAGAATGCACATACTTAGTAGTAGTCAATATTCACAATTCTAATATCCACTCTTGTTCTGGTTAGTGTCTCCCCTTCTACTTCAAGTATTATTGAAATATAAACCAAGTGCCTCTCAGTAAGAACTCATTTTATATGAAAAGTAGCACAAATAAGGAAAGCTAGGAGAGATGGCTGAAAGGTTAAAGGTGTTCCCTGTTCTAGAAGAAAAGCATTTGGTTTCCAGCACTCACAAAACATAGTTCAGAATTGCCTGTAGCTCCAGTTTCAAGTCATCCTATTCCCTCTTCTGAATATATCAAAACAGTTAAAAAAAACAAAAACAAAAACAAAAAAACACGCTGTGGGGATAACTGTAAGGAAAGCAAAAGGAGGCCAGGGGGTGGTGGCGCACGCCGTTAATTCCAGCACTCGGGAGGCAGAGCCAGGAGGAACCCTAAGTTCGAGGCCAGCCTGGGCTACCGAGTGAGTTCCAGGAAAGGCACAAAAGCTACACGGAGAAACCCTGTCTCAAAAAACCAAATAACAATCAAACAAGAAAAGCAACAGAAATAGGAACTAGAAGAGGTGCATAATAGAGGCAAAAGTTTAGATGGTAGGAGCAGCTGAAGATTGGAAAGACATCAATCAGAATGTGTAGATGTTTAGTCCTTTATCCTGTAGAACAAAGCAACAAACTCACAACAGTGAGGCAGGACTGAATTGATAGTTTTGTTGTTGTTATTATAAATCAAAAGAGAGTAGAACTAGGTAATTACCAAAATATTGTCCATATGTTGCAATATTATTACAATCAAATAAAAGAAATTTCATTAAAAAGTTCAAATGTTATTAAATAAAGAACAACAGATATGGACATTTCCTAAATTATAAGCCACATAAAGTCCATTCAATAGTACAATGATGTTCTTTAAAAATGCAATAATTCTTATATTTTACAATATTATTTTTTATTTTTAAGGTAACATAAGAACAGATTAAAGAAGAGAAAACAAAAAATTTCTTCAATATGTTTCTGTTTTCATACTACTGTTAGGTCATATTAAGATGTCAATGTAAACAATGACAAGTAGCATATTATATTTTTAATATTTTTCCCTAAACTTTATGGTTCACTAAACTTTACTTAAAATTTTATATGTGTAATTTAGAGCTGGTTCCCAAAATATCACTGCACTTCAGCTTTAAATGTGTGTTCCTTTTATTCAATAATGAAAATATGAGCACCTTTTAAGAAGGCAGGCCATGTTTAAGTAGTTGGTATGTACATCTCTATTTTCTAATTGATTCATAAAACAGTTTATTTTTCAGTATGCACATAAATGAATCCTTTATATAAATGAAATCCACATGTTTTCACAGTGTTACTGCAAACTCCAAAAGAAAATAAACCCCTTGCTGTGAAATAAACATTAAAATATATTTACTGGAAGTTATTATAATTCTATTTTTTCAAGGCAATATTTTCTTGTTATAATTACCTTTGCTGCTTCAATAGAGAAACGTTGAGTCTCAAACTTTATGAGAAAAATAAAATAAAGCATTAATCCTTGTAAACTGAAAATTATACTAGAACCCATTTCATCCTTATAAAAATATATTACAATCTAATTTTCTCTACTAAAAAGTTATGACTAGGATGAAACACAGAAGATGAATACTATTAACTAGAACCATGTATGAAAGACTGGACAATAAGTTACTGAGTTTAATTATTTGGAAATATCATCAAAAATAAAATTAATCTGCCAAACGAAGGTGGAAAAGTTGAGTTACAGCCATTATTAATTTGTCTCCAGTTATCTCTGGAGCTGAAAGTAACATGAAAAAGGAAGATGTTAGTAAGAAAAAAAGTTTGTTCTGATTTCCTAATGCTTTCTAACATAAATATCAAAAGAGGTTAGAACAGGGTATTGGAGCTACAACTTATAGCTATCTTATAATCTCCCTATTTTGAACACACACACACACACACACACACACACACACATGCACATGCACATACACATATATGAATTGATTATATATGATGTAACATGAAATGTTCTATCATCTTATTAATAGAAAACTTGGAGCCAGATGAAAGCTGAAAGATCAGGGAAGCAGAGGAAGCCAGCCACTAGTCTTACCTCTACGAAATCCTCAGTCTAAAGAGAGTTGCTTTTTCCTCATTCCTTATACACCTTCCTGTGTCCTACCACATTACTTCCTGGGATTGAAGGTGTGTGTCACCACTGCCTGGCTCCGTTTCTCTCATGTAGCCCACTATGGCCTTGAACTCACAGAGATCCAAATGGATCTCTGCCTCTTGAGTGATAGGATTAAAGGTATGTGCCACCATTGCCTGACCTCTATGTCAAATTCAGTGGCTGATGCTGCCCTCTGATCCTCAGGTATGCTTTATGGGGATACACAATATATCACCACAATATATGTATATATAATTTTTTAGTGTGTCACTAGCATGAACAAAACGAGAAGTAAAGTGTAAATGAAATGCTTAAAGCTGAAATCAGCTAATGTTTGTCAGCAATATATCTAACTCACTCAAGATTTGGAACATTTCCCAGAATCAGCAATCTTCAGACTTGGGTTTTAGATGCTTGTCTGACTTTGAAGAGTAGAGTGTTTTAGCTTCTGTTTATTGTAGAGATTAGAGCAAGTGGAAAGAGATAGCAGCTTAAAAGTCTGGACTCTTATTTGGTGGAAGGTTAGATAAACTTGCCTGGCAGAAAAAGAAAAAAAAAAAAATCAAGTCCAGTATATTATCAAACAATAATGTCTGTTGTCTGTTGTGGGTATTTCATCCGTTCATTCAATGGTATTGGAGTAACTAGCCCTATGGGGTATAGTCTTATGTGAGTACATGACCGAATAAGAATGGAGGAAAAGGGTTATATGTTCTCTCTTGGAAGGTCAAAGCAGGAGCAAGCAGCAGAGAAGAGTACCTTCAGTTGGTTCCCATCACCTTTGGGCAGAACGGCAGGATAATGATAGCTGGATTAGCAACAGTGTCTTCTTTGTTCTGTGTTGTGAGTGCATCTTGTTGATTTCATTTTTTTAACAAATCTTACCTGGCACATTGCATTAGTGTTCCACTTTACCTGGCATCCAATGTGGCCTGAGCCCAAATAGCCCTGCCAGACACAGTGCCCCACACAGTCCACCAGCTCTCCCCCTGTGGTCAACCTTGCCCAACTTTTGCAGCTAACTCAATGGCCACCTGAAATGGACCAGTGGCCAGCCCACCACGTGGTTGGGGCCTAGACACTTATATGAACATCAGGGGTACCTACTGGTCAATCAAGATTATTACATCCTAACAATTCTCTGATAGGAGATTCAGATCATATGAAAAGCAATTACTAATAGATTCAAAACCTTAGAATAACTTATTAGAACAGATAAAAAGGGCACTCAAACACAGAAAGAAGAAGGTAGAGGGGAGTCAATCTCATCATTACCTTATAGAATTAGAGATGAACAGCCGAGGGTTGCTAACATATCTGCCATGATTGATCCTGTTACTGTTTATGAAAGGCCAGCAAATGACAGTTATCCAGGAGGATATGGAAAATGTAAATGGGAAAGTTTACATATGAAAGATTTAAAAAGTATTAAGGAAGCAATAGTTTCATATGATATACATTCAGCATATGTGACGCAGATGTTGAATGCGTGGTCCTCTAGGGGAAAAAAATTACTCCAAATGACTGGAATAAATTAGTGTCAGCAGTATTAGAATATGGTCCTCAGAATGGAATAGGTGGTTGAGAGAAGAAGCTAAGTATCTTGAGCAGCAAGGTAAGAATAGAGATTTTGAGATTTTCCATCTGCTGAAACTTGCCAAGACAGGACAGTCTTTCAAATTTTCCTGCTTCAAAAAAAGTATGCCAGATATTCTAGGCCTATTAGCCAAAATTGGATGCCCCAATGTTGCAGAGAACCTTGGGTGACTGTATAGGCAGCCAGTTGCTTCTGCCATTTCCTTGCAGTTTTGGAAGTCACTTTCTTCTACTTCCTGCTTACTCAGGTAATACTACTTTCCATCTCAGGTTTGTGATGGGGTTGAAGATTAGATAGTTACAGTTTCAATCCTCTGGAATTTTAGTAAAGGACATATTAGGTATAAGACTTAGACTCCTCAGGACAAGACAACTATTGGAGTAATCTCTGTAATTTACCAATTACCTATGATATGGACAACTAGAATGTCTTTCTTGCTTGATGTCATTCTGTTTATGTTATTAACTTTTCTTTCCTCTGGATAATACCTGATAATTGTTATTATTGTACATAGTATATATTAGTATTGGGACCTTCTTAATTAGACAAAAAAGGAGAAGCATTGTGGAAATTCAATCCATTCAGCCAATGGTATTAGGGTGACTAGACCTAAGGGTGACCAATAAGATTAGAGGCCAGGGGTTGCATGCTCTCTTACAAGTGGTCAGATCAGAAGCAAGAGGCAGGGAAGAATAGCTTGCAGCTGTTTTCCATTGCCCTTGGGCAGAATGGTAGGACAATGACAACTGGCTTAGCAGAGGGGTCTTCTTTGCTCTGTGCCTCAGTTTATCTTATTGACTTCATTTCCCTAATAAATCTTACTTGCCCATTGCATCGGTGCCCCACTTTAAATGTCCTATGCCACAGCCATGGTCTTGGATACATACTTTAGTGAACATTATTTTGCCAAAAGAGATAAGAATATTGCATGCCCAAGGTACCCCAAGTATTTACAGTATATCCAATTTAAGCTAATTTCCAAAAAACATACCCAGTCCTTCACAGTCCATTACTTCATTCATAGACTTTCAAGAGCACTTTCTCATTTCCATCTTTTCAGTATAGAGTTAAGATAGCAAAAGAAGTAGATGGTCATTTTGAAGGCTAGGGAATGGTCATTGATGTGATTTGACACCTGTGTGTTGCTCTGCCTTGTGGTCCATAGAATAGCACAGGTCTTATACATATGGAGTCCAACTGATGGATAAAAAGAAAAGAGTAGACTGTAGACCACAGACCTACTCTTAGCTCTGGATGCAGTCACCCACATTAGGTAATTAATACAACAGATCAGGTCTCAGATTCTTTTTTTTTAGGGGACGGGGTTCGAGACAGGGTTTCTCTGTGTAGTTTTGGTGCTTGTCCTGGATCTCGCTCTGTAGACCAAGCTGGCCTTGAACTCACAGAGATCTGCCTGGCTCTGCCTCCCAAGTGCTGGGATTAAAGGCGTCTTCCACCACTGCTCTGCTAGTTTTCAGATTCTAATCCATTGTGTAAAATAAATGGGTAATAAGAGAAATTTGCAGTAAGATTTCCATCTTGAAGATAGAAAATAACAACATATGAAAATTTGATCAAGCAATGATGCCTGTATGTTCCTGTTTTTTCAGTGCTTGAAAACGACGACGGGAGAAAAGACACATACAGAAGTAAACATCCCTTCCCATAAGCACTCTTCCTGCTTTGACATTAAGTGTACTGCAGCTACATACAGGACCTCAAAGAAAAACAGTAAACTTTAACAAATTACTCATGTTTTGCTGCAGTTATATAAAAAACCTTGAGAAAAATGTTCCCCTTGCTTTGTGAAGGGTCATTAAGATGAACTGTCAATATGTAAATAAGAGAAAAGATACCAATCCATTACAATAGGGGAGAGAAGGACAAAGCTGACAATGATCAGGTAGGTGTCATCATCCTATAATTCAAAATTATTAAAAAATGTCATATGCATTTTCAATACAGGAATGTAGGTAGATTTGAGAATGTTGCAGGAGGAGTAAACAACTTCTAGTGAAATTCTGTGAGTTTATGGAATCTACACTGGACAACATCTATTGGAGAATCCTCATTGGTATATATTTGATCATATGTTCTCTAAGGCAAACTAGACAACAAAGATATTTGATATAAGTATGCCTAAAAAGTTCAATTTCTCTTCTAGTAACATGAACTTTGTTAATGGTGGCTTAGGGAAGACACAGGAGACAACCTCTTCCTCCTTTCAGATTCCAGATATCAAGCAGAGCAGGATGCTCCAAATGTCTCTCCTGGCACTAGATTAGAGAGACAGAGGACATGGAAGGCAGGGCTTTTGTCTGGGGTTTCTTATTAATTTGGGTATCTTGAATTCCTGAAAATAAGGACCTTTAAGGAAGCTTTATGCTATTTTATAAAGTTACTGAAAGAGATAGTTTTCTGGAGGGATGGTTTAGTCTTCATATAGTTAACAGGAATGTCTGGATCATCTTGCAAACTATTTCTCTGTGTTTTTGAAAATTTCCTCAATTAGATAGTAATCTTAAGATTTTTATTTTTAGCCACTTAGAATGTCTTATCTAATCTTGGGCTCAACAATTCACACTCTTACAGTCCCTCCTCTTTCTCAACTAGCAGTCTAGTCATCTTTGTTTTACATCCTATGAGTGAGTACATACCATGTTCATCCTTTTGAGTCTGGGTTACCTCACTCAGGATGATTTTTTCTAGATCCATCCATTTGCCTGCAAACCTCATGATGTCATTGTTTTTCTCTGCTGAGTAGTACTCCATTGTGTATATATGTATATATGGTGTATATACTAGATGTTAAACAAAGATGACTAGACTGCTACACAACTCCAGGGAAGCTACCTAAAAAACGGGACCCTAAGAAAGACACAGGGATCACATTGTTGAGCCCAAGACTGGAAAAAGCACAGGGACAAATAGCCAAATGAATGGAAGCACATGAATTATGAACCAAAGGGTGTGGATCCCCCAGCTGGATCAGGCCCTCTGGATAAGTGAGACAGTTGAATATCTTGAACTGTTTGGGAGGCATCCAGGCAATGGGACCCAGACCTGTCCTGAGTGCATGAGCTGGCTGTTTGGAACCTTGGGCTTACACAGAGATGCTTTGCTCAGTATGGAAGGAGGGGACTGGACCTGCCTGTACTGAATCCACCAGGTTTAAATGAATCCTCAGGGGAGTCTTGGCTCTGGAAGAGATGGGAATGTAGTTGGAGATTTCCTGCCTGGCCCAGAATCAGGACAAATCTCTCTTACCGGCCAGTCCCATAGTCACTCAGACCCAACCAAGTAAGCACACAGAGACTTATATTGTTTACAAACTGTATGGCTGTGGCAGGCTTCTTGTTATCTACTTTTTTTCATGGCGGCACCTGGCAGTGTCTCCCAGCCTTCTTGTTCTCAGCCTTCTCTTCCTTGTCCTGCCTACCCTATCCTTCTTGCCTGGCTACTGGCCAATCAGCACTTTATTTATTTTAACCAATCAGAGCAAGGCATTTGACATACAGAACATCCCATAGCACTTCCCTTTTCTTTTTTTTTAAAAAGCAAGGTTTTAACTTTTATATAGTAAAATTTTAGATAATAAAATAATTATCAAACAAGAACTACAGTTACAATATTAAAGAAGATATTTTATCTATTTTATATTTGTGAGTCTAAGGTTTTATATTTAACTTATCTTTTATCATAACTGAGGAAATTATAATTATTTAGTCTTTAACCATATCAAAGACCTCAGAAGGATATAATATTACCTGAGAACCTGGAGAAGGATGTAAGCAACTTTCGGGAGTCTTGTAGAGTAGATAGAGACAGCTGGCAGCCTGGACAGTCACCTAATGTTCTTTTGCAAATTGGGGGCATCTGTCTTTAGCCCACAGGGCTAGAGCCTTTTGGTCACATATTTTAGTGTCCTATAGAATGTCTGGCAGTTTTTTCTGCGATGCAGGAACCTGAGGACCATTTTGTCAAGCAAAGTTCAGTGGTCATCCTTTTTATGGGTCCTGTATGTCCAGTTGATCAACCAGTCCAGGCAAGTACAGTTTCTTGCCCAAATGGCTGTTTTTGTCAAGGTGAAGATAAACTTCATATGGAATGTCTTTAATGCCCATCCTCCTCTCTGAAATAAATTGGTTCTGTCAGAAGCAGATATGTCTCACTGTCCAGAAAGTCTAAATTTTAAAAAATATTTTAAATGCCATATTCTGTAGCTCTTGGAAGTATTTGAAGATTACCTATTTATCTGAAATATCTCTGTGTATACCTAGAAGACTTAACTAACATGGCTACGAGTATGATTATCATAGATGACTAATTATCAATCTATTTTTAATTATCCATTACCATTTTAAATGAGCTGTATAAACATAATACTTTAAACAAGAGTAAAAATATACATACAGTATAATAAAATTAACTTTAAGTTTGTATCAATAGACTAAAATCTATATCAATGTGAAACATTTTAAACAAGTTGTTATTCTTTAGAAGTAAGTTTATTAATCTACCCTTTTATCTTATTATATCTATATCATATCCCCCCCTTTTTTTATAAAGAGATCGCATTTATAATCAACCTGATTTAAATAAAAATACTGGGTTGGTTTTTTTTTTTTTTTTTTTTTGTCCCACATTAGAGGGCTCTTTTTGATTTGGGACCTAAAAATCTCTTAACCTTTTTTTTTTTTTTTTATCAATATGTCTGGGTTTAGCGAAAGAGTGAGCCAATTCCATCTCTAGAGCCAGCTTGATAATTTTGGGTAATTGGGCATAGTTTCTCTTACTACTTTTTGCTGGAAGGGGGCGCTGTATCTTATGGGGACACAAAGAAAATTTTAGGATTATGGAGTAGTCCATGAGGGTAAAACTCTGAGCCAGCTGTCTTTAAACCATTTTGGATTTTGGATCATCTGGTCCATGGTGTCATTGGAGACCTTTTAGGTGGTCTTGGCTGATCAAACCTGGTGTATCTTAATCTGGAACAAATCCACAGCCTCTGGCTTTCTGTGGAAACAAAAGCAGAGACTCCTTTCCAAAGCAACATATCCTTATATCCAAAATTTGAAGTTAAGGTACCTTTAAAATGTACATATTTGTTTAACTCAACAGCTTTTATGATCAAATCTTTTTTTGTAGTTAAAAATCCCAAAGACAACATAAACCAGATTTTCTGTGTAATATCCGTCTTTGTAAGATTGAAATGCTGCTGTGGCTGTTGGCTCTACCCACCTTAGCTTTTTAAGATGGTGGTGGTACAGTTTACCACCAGCTCTGGATCTGGAGCCATGTGTACCATCAACTATAAGAAGCAGTTTTATCAAAGCAGTGCATAGCTCAGAAACTTTTTTTTTTTTTTTTTTTTTAACAATCAAAGGCTAAATCTACCATGCAGCAGAGTAAAGTGCCACTTGTAGACTCCTCATTCCTGCCATATTGCAGGTCAGACACACATGCCAGGAACCCACCATAGTAGCTCAAATCGGCAAGCTGCAGTTAACTTGAAAGAGACAACTAGGAAGTTCTTTTTAACTCCATTTTAGAATCTTCTTTGTCAGGATTTAGGTGGAAACTCTTGCCCCACGTTGGGAGCCATTTGTAGTTGGAGATTTCCCTCCTGGCCCACACTCAGGACAAATCTCTCTTACTGGCCAGTCCCACAGTCACTCAGACCCAACCAAGTGAGCACACAGAGACTTATATTGTTTACAAACTGTATGGATGTGGCAGGCTGCTTGTTATCTACTTTTTTTCATGGCGGCAGCTGGCAGTGTCTCCCAGTCTTCTTGTTCCCAGCCTTCTCCTCTTCCTTGTCCTGCCTACCCTATCCTTCCTGCCTGGCTACTGGCCAATCAGCACTTTATTTATTTTAACCAATAAAAGCAACACATTTGACATACAGAACATCCCACAGCATGGGGATGGAGGGGAGGGGACGGGGGGGGGATGGCACGGGAAGGGGGAGGACAGGGGAACCCATGGCTGATGTGTAAAATTATAACACAAATATAATAATAATAATAATAATAATAATAATAATAATAAAAAACTGAAAAAAAAAGAATGTCTTATCTATGTCCAGGTTCAGGAATGTAACACAAAACTAGTATTTTTATCAAACATTGTATAGTATAGCAAACTAGAAAGAGTTCAAGAAACAGAAGTGAAAAATAAATTTTAAAATAACATTTTTCCCTAGCAATAAAATAGCTTTACTTTGATGAGCCTCAAAAAAAAGTTTTTGCTATTGCAGTGTGTCAATCATACAGGTTTCCTTCACTTTTGTCTAATCTGTAGATATGTTTTCATATTATATTTTAAAATTTATGAACAGTAATTGTGATAATTTGACCTGTTTTCACATTTTTTTTTATAATTTCATATTCAGGTTGCTTTTCTTAAACTTATTAGTGGGTCAAGAGAGATAATAAAGGTGGAGATGCAATTTATTATAAAGTAGGGGAGATCTGTGATGATCATAAGACTTGTTAATTTCTAGCTACTAGCACTCTTGTGATAACAGTATCTAAATAAATCTCTTAAATTGTTTATTATGAGTCTGTCTACATCACAGGGTAAGAATTTCCTTCCTTAACTCTAAAACAGTTTCTGGGTGGTACTAGAGAGATTGGATTGGATATTGAATTATACTCACACATAAAATAATTTGCTAAATCTGATGGGCTGTTAGACATCATGGAAATAGCTATTAAGTATCATGAAAAACTGCTCTATTAGATATCATGGAAGTAGCTACTAAATATCATGGAAGGAAATAAGTGGAGGTTTAAGAGGCATGTTAAATAATCATTCTTGTACAGGATTTATTATTTATTTTTATGCAAAAATATATTTGTCGAAAAATACTATTCTCAGAACATGGAAAACTGCAAATACTCCACATTCATCATTATAGTAAATTAGTCTTGTTACCTATATTGAATAAAACCATCATTGTTGGGAGGCCTTCAAGTTTGATGATGCATAGTAATGAACTAGTCTTTAGGTCAGGGGCTTGTATCTTTGTATCTGAGTTCATACACAAACACAAGATCCATTTGCTGTAAAACCAGTTAGAATAGGATTTGTTGAATTTTAGAAAGAAATAACTACATGTTTATTAAGAAGAATGGGGTAAGGGTAAGCAGCATAATGTAGCAGTGAACAAAACCCATCAGAGGAAGGAACAGCCATAAAAAATATTTTTTTGTGTGTGTGTTTTTCCTATCTTTCTGATATTTGAAAGCTTTATTTGGTAATCAAATCCTTTATTATAAGAAAAGTTGTGTATGCAATTGAGTACAGCATCAGAGAGAAAAAACAGTTTTTAAAATTGTTATGAATATCTTTAGTGTCCAAGTTGAATTATTAAGGAGATTTTGAGTTCCTACAATGAAAATCCTAATAGGTTAGCAGATATTAGCAAACATTGTTTTTATCAGTGGGCCAGCATCCCTATTGTTACATAAAGAGAAAAGGAATTTTGTAGTTGTGATTGTGGTTAAATACGTGAACCATGGTCTATTTAGGAGAAAGACATTCCTTTCAATTGTAGTTTGTGAGATTATATTTTTATAAGACATTAGTTGTTGTGGGATTTTTTTCTTTGATTTTTGTGTTTTGTTAGTTGTTGTTGTTATTTTGTTTTGGGTTTTGTTTGGTTTGGGTTGATTTGATTTTGAGCAGACATTTCTCCAAATCCACTCCTGAACTGGCACTAGTTTTATGAACCCAGACCCTCGAGTGGAGACACACATTCAGAAAAATATGTGATATTAAAAAAGAACATAACAAAAATATGAACTAAAAATGATGTCCTAAGTAGTGATTTCATTAAACTTTTGTAATATGAAAGGAAAAGAAGAAAGGATTTAGGATTATCCATGACATTGAAAGGCAGAAGAAATTTAAATCAAGGTAAGACCTTATGTATAGAACAAGTCATTCTGTTCTGAAAGAAGGAAGTAAGCTTTCAGGTTTATAATGACAATCTGTGAGGCAGAAAGATGCATATAATATTTAGAAAACCAAAGGATCAGAAAAATCAATGCTTAAGAGCACACAAGCCAATCATCACTTATATTTTTGGTTTATATGCCCTTTGAAAAGGAACTTCATATAGTTTATTGGTCTAGAAAACCTCGTCTAAAGCAAGGTGCTGTACACTTTTGACACAGTAATTTCTGTCAAATGAGTGTTAAGTCATAAATGTAAGTAAACACTAAGTGGATATTTAAGGAGCTAGTGGGACCAAGATGATTAGTCTCTGGACCTGTGACCTTCTTCTTTTTTTTTTTTTTTGTTTTGTTTTGTTTTTGTTTTTGTTTTTGTTTTGTTTTGTTTTGTTTTGTTTGTTTCAAGACATGGTTTCTCTGTGTAGCTTTGTGCCTTTCCTGGAACTCACTTGGTAGCCAAGGCTGGCCTCGAACTCACAGAGATTCGCCTGGCTCTGCCTCCTGAGTGCTGGGATTAAAGGCATGTGCCACCACTGCCTGGCATGGACCCATGACCTTTCAACCCCTCACAGTTGCCAATGTTCTAACCAACACTGAAATTTTTAGCACAGATACCATTGCAATTTCTTTGATATCACATATTATGCAAGAGGAGATAAAACATTAGCATATATTGCTGGACAGGCTTATTTCTAGGATGTGATAAAAATGAGGCTGAGTAGACAATGAGCAAAGTCATTGAGCAAGAAATCCCTGGATCATATCAAAACTCTTAGCCATCATGATCCAAGTCTGTTTTTATCATTTCATTCTTTATCTGGGAAACATATATATGTGCTGTTATTATAGCACTGTATGTCTATAGTAATAACTAACTAAATAGTTAAGTATGGCCTAATGGAGTAAAGGCAAATGATGGAAGCAAACATTTTATGAAACAAAACAAGATATTAAGTTATCAGTTACTTTAAATGAAAAATAGAAAGCCATATAAGAAAGGCACAGATAACATGTATAGCATAGGTTAATTATATAATAGTTATAAATACAAAAAAACCCAAAACAGTTAGGACTTCTAGAGACCTGTTGTCTTTGGTTTTTCCAAGAGTGGTAATAGCAGGCAAGAATCATTTATATACATACATATATATGCATATATCTAGTTATAGTTATATATACATATATATATATATATATGGATATATAGCTATATATTGTGAAATAAAATGATATGTAAAGGCAAATAGAGAAGAAGAGAAAGAGGGCATGAACTTAAATGTTTCCAGATGTAGGGAGGATATAGGAAGAAATAAGATAAGGGAAACCATGATCAGAATGTATTTTATAAAACACTTTATTTTCAATTAAAAATGAAATTATTCCACTGAGCCTGTGTTCTGGCACAATAAACTGCTTCTGGAAAAAAAATTAATTATATAATTACATGAACACTAATCATGAACATATATACATCACAGAATGTACTTCTTAGTAAAAATAAAGGATACATTTTATTTATCAAAGTCAGAGTTTCCCTTAATATTTAGAGGAACCCAGAGAAGGTAGAAGTTAAAATCTAATTTGTTAAATAGACAGCTCATTGGAGAGAGTCAGTAATGTTAGTAGTATTCTTTCTTAAATTCTCTGGAAGTAACTCCCAGGCAGCTGTGTAAAGGAGAAGGTGCTTCCAGACAAAGGGAGTAAGCTCTGGAGAGAAATTTGACATGAAGAGGCTGAAGGGGAATGAAAAACAAGAGAAAATCTGTTAAGCTGTCACTGTAGAAAATCCCAGAGGCTACAATCTGTAAAAGAGGCAGAGCTTACCACTCGGAGTCAGCAGTTCTGGTCTTGAGGTGGGGACAAAAGTAAACCTTTGTTATTAATTAGTAATTAATTCAGAATGAATTTAATTGAGATTAGTTTTATTGTTGATTGTATTTGATAACGCCTCTCAGAGTAGATTGAAAGCAAAGAGATACTCACACAATGAAATTAGCCACATAGCAGCTTCAGCAGAAATGGGACTCAGCATCCTGGAAAAACTGAAAAACTGGCCATTTTGTCTAAGATCAGAAAGTATGGTTGTAGGAAAATCCCTTCCTCTCAGAATACAGGGCAGACATGCAGAAAAGGGGAAAGATGAATAAGAAAGTGATTGCCAGGTGAGGATTTGGTTTCAAAATGAAGAGAAGTTGAATTTTTCCTTACAGAGGAACTGAAAATGAACTTGAATTTGTGGGGCTTCTAGGCTCCAGAGTGAAGAGGGGCCAAGGAGCCAAAAGAACTGAGGAGGAGGAGAAGGAGGAGGAGGAGGAGGAGGAGGAGGAGGAGGAGGAGGAGAAGTAGAAGAAGAAGAAGAAGAAGAAGAAGAAGAAGAAGAAGAAGAAGAAGAAGAAGAAGAAGAAGAAGAAGATATTCACAGAACTTGTTATTGCATGGCTTGAAGTTATTTGAGTTCTAATGAGTTTCCCAACCAAGGGTAAAATTTTCAAGCCTTTGGCATTAATCCCATTTGTTCATGGACAAATAGTATGACAAAAGAAATTAGTTATTATTAACTATTTCTCTCAAGGTAAAGAACATTGAGGGTATAAATAAAGCAAGGAAGTGGTTGATCTTTAGGTAGATGATACTGTTTGTCATCCATTCCTGTGCATGATACATAAACCTGGTTTTGAAAATGGGAAGAGGGAAACAAACATCTTCCTGTTCTTTGTATTTCTTTTGAAAGTGTTTTCAGGACACAAGAGCAGATCAAGTATGAGATTTTGACATGCCAAAATGTAGTCAGACCACAAGAGAAAACAAAGGATGAAATCTTGTTTTGCCAGGATATGCAGATGTTGACCAAACCTAGTAGAAGCTCTGCTATAGCATTAGGATTTATGTTGAAGATCATCATGATGGGCAGGATTCCTGGTATAAACCAAGAGACTCACTAAAGACATCACAATGGTTGTAAGGAAAGAATTATTTGGTAGAAGGCAAATGCTGAGTACTAGAAGAAGATGAAATGCCCTGGGGCTCCAGAAGGTGGAAATCCATGGCGGGAAATGTAAAATGTGGTGTTGGATAGAAAAGACTGGCTGGGAGTGACAAAATCCTTGCTAAAAGAAGAGCAAAGCCTTAGTGGAAGGAACAAAGAGTTCTGGAAAGAGATGTGGGGGTACAGTTTAATATAGATATAATAGGATGAAAGTAGATTAATGAACTTACTTATAAAGAGCAACAATTCATTTAAAATGTTTTACATTGGTATAGATTTTAGTCTATTGATACAAACTTAAATTTAATTTTGTTATACTGTATGTATATTTCTACTCTTGTTTAAGGTATTATGTTTATATAGCTCATTTAAAATTGTAATGGATAATTAAAAATAGATTAATAATTAGTCATCTATGATAATCATTCTCGTAGCCATGTTAGTTAAGTCTTCTAGATATACATAGACATATTTCAGATAGATAAGTAATCTTCAAATACTTCAAAGACCTTCAGGATATGGCATTTAAAATACTTTTAAAATTTAGACTTTCTGGACAGTGAGACATATCTGCTCCTGGCATCACCAATTTACTTCAGAGAGGAGGATGGGCATTGAAGACACTTCATATGGAGTTTATCTTCACCTTGGCAAAAATAGCCATTTGGGCAAGAAACTGTTCTTGCCTGGACTGCTTGATAGACTGGACATACAGGACCCATAGAAAGGTGACCACTAAACTTTGCTTGACAAAATGGTCCTTCAGGTTCCTGCTTCACAGAGGAAACTGCCAGACATTCTACAGGACACTGAGAGAAGTGACTGAGAGACTCTAGCCCTGTGGAATGAAGACAAATGCCCCAACTTTACAAAGGAACATTAGGTGACTGTCCAGGCTGCCAGCTGTCTCTGTCTACTCTTGCAAGACTCCTAAAAAATGCTTACATCCTTCTCCCGGTTCTCAGGTAATATTATATCCTTCTGAGGTCTTTGATGTGGTTGAAGACTAGATAGTTAAAACTTCCTCCTTTATGATAAAAGATAAGTTAGATATAAAACCTTAGACTCACAAATATAAGATAGATAGGATATCTTCTTTAATATTGTAACTGTAATTCTTGCTTGATAATTGTTTTGTTATATGTAATTGTACTATGTAAAAGTTAAAACTTTGCTTTTTTTAAAAAAAAAAAGAAAAGGAGAAGTGCTATGGGATGTTCTATATGTCAAATGTGTTGCTCTGATTGGTTAAAATAAATAAAGTGCTGACTGGCCAGTAGCCAGGCAGGAAGGATAGGGTAAGCTGGACAAGGAAGAGGAGAAGGCTGTGAACAGGAAGGCTGGGAGGAGACACTGCAAGCCACTACCAAGAGAAGCAATATGTATAGTCACCAGTAAGCCACAGCTATGTGGTAAAGTATAGATTTATAAAAATGGGTTAATTTAAGGTAGAAGAAGTAGATAACAAGAAGCCTGTCATGGCCATACAGTTTGTAAACAATATAAGTCTCTGTGTGTTTACTTGGTTGGGTCTGAGAGACTGTGGGACTGGTGGGTAAGAGAGATTTGTCCTGACTGGGCCAGGCAAGAAAACTCTAACAACAGTTCAGGGAAGGGAAATCTACACAAGTGTGGCTATCTAAATAGTGCCTCAGGACTGCTGGGTCTTCAGCATTGGTGGAGCTGGTAGGCTTTACACAGATATGGTAAGAGAGTAAGAGAGAGATAAATAGAGAGAGAGTTAGAGTGTGGAGAGAGAGAGAGAGAGAGAGAGAGAGAGAGAGAGAGAGAGAGAGAGAGAAGAGAAGAGAAGAGAAGAGAAGAGAAGAGAAGAGAAGAGAAGAGAAGAGAAGAGAAGAGAGAAGCGAAGGGAAGAGAAGGGAAGGGAAGGGACTATCTTAGCAAGAGGTTGGTGAGTACTACCACCAGCAGTAGAGCAGAAGTGTTGACATCAAATTTTCAGCTCCATGAGACAAAGGCAAAAACAAGGTTTCTTCTCCTAAGGCTTTGATCATGGAGACATGGTCCTAGTTAATGTATGATATATGCCTTTTGTACCAGCAGGGGAATCTAGGCATATGACTTATGCTCAGGTCAGTGGAGTCAGGCTTCATTAATATATTACCTATGTTACATGACAGTAGTCTAGCCTTCTTGGACCCCTAAGAGGTTTTCTTAAGTTCTTTCCCTGCTTGCTGGTCTCTGTACTGAGGCCCTGGGCTCTAACATTATCCTCTCCATGAACTTGTATTGTTGTTGTTGCAATATCCTTTCATTACTTCCTATAGTAAAATACATAGTAAACGTCAAAAATCTTGTGTACAAAATCTTGAAGAGATTTATATGTGTTTCACTAGGGTTTTTTGTTTGTTTGTTTGTTTTGTTTTTGTTTTTGTTTTTTTTTAAGTCTTAGCAAGATTTGAAGTAGCACAGTTAAGTAGAGTATTATGGACTGATTAAGGGGTAAGAATGGAACTTTTCACATAGTCAAGGTATTTGATGCTGTACCTCTATTTCCTTCTGGTGTAACATCTAAATAAGAACAAAGTATTTACTCAGAGTTTCTATACTTAATATATCAGCTACTATCCTCTGGACATTGCAGAGACTTGAAAACAGTGATGGATATAGAAAAGACCACAGAGAAGGGAAAGACATCAAGTGTGCCTTGATTGCTGGTAGATGCTAGTTGATGACTGGGTTGAGATAACTAGACCAAGATCATCTAGATGACTGTTTAAGAGCACATTTGACATTTTCTGGCTAAGGTTTAAGTAGGAGTATGCAGGAGGAAAGTGAAAGACAATCAATCACAGCCTAACTCCTCAGGACTCACAAATTGCCTTTAGGCTGACTGAAGTGGGGTTTGGTGCATAGTTCTTATATGGAGCATACTATGTTGGAAACATAAACACATTTGTGCCTTTTCATTCTGTCAGAATTTTCAGAACAACAATATATTCACAAATCAATATTTCAGTGATAGCAACTTCTCAGATATTCCTGCCTTCTTCAGTTATTGCGACTAAGGTGGAATAAGTGTTGTGATTATTCTAATTGAACATTTACCCTTAGATCACACATTATAAGCCACAAAGTAAATATGTATACACATACACACATCATTATCATCCTCACTATCAGTATCAATCTATCTGTTATATAACTATCAATTCTTTAAGTTACAGAATCTTTTCACAGGTATATATTACTTGGAAATTTCAAAGGTTTGAGAAGCCAGAGGCAGGATACTAATAGGAATGTAAAAGAACCCATATGTCCCACCTTAAGAAAATAGTTTTAGGTCTCCATAGATGCACTGTGGTGTCTGCTCCTGCTACCGTTGCTGGAGTATTGGTTGGAGAAGAGCTGTAGAGTTGGGATTAGGTTCATACCTGAAACTGCAGGTGTTTGTCAAGGAAGATGAATGGGAGAGAGTTGAGGGGACATGCAGGTTGGTGTAAAGGTGGCAGTTGGAGTTGCTACACCAACAGCAGGTAGGGATGGAGTGCAATTGATGACCCTGAGAAACTTCAGATTTCTTTGATTGGCATTTAGTGCTTAGTATCCATCTCTATTGAGTCCAAATGAAAGAAATACATTCTTATACTGGTATGTTGAACTATAAATTTTTGAGCCTCATTTGTCTTATATGGCATAAATATTCCCAAGTAAACGTATGGATCAGATTCAGCAAAATGACATGATGAGGTGGTTCCATCTCTACTCCCAGAAATAACTGATTTACCAGTGTTTTCTGTGTAGATGGTGCTGGATAGATCATGGAGAATCCATGTGTGCATGCAAAAACATCCTCTACCCAAAAATGACAGTGAAAGTCTGCTTGTGGACCTTTGGAGAATGCTTAATCAAGTGCTTACTTCACAAAATGAAGGCCTATTTAAATCCTCACCAGCCAGATAAAAACAAGCCATGGACATTCACGCTCTTATTTCTAACAATGATAGCCAGAGGCAGATAGGTTCCTCGGGCTCCCTACAAGTCATTATAGCTGAAATAATGAGGCTCGGGGACATAGACCTTTAGAAAACACAAGGTGGAGGAGTGATTGAAGAAGATATTCAGAAGCTAAATTCTATCCTTCATATGCTACCTCACAGGGTATATATTTGCATGCAACAGACACATGTTCACATACCTATAGCACACACACACACACACACACACAGAGAGAGAGAGAGAGAGAGAGAGAGAGAGAGAGAGAGAGAGAGAAACAAAGACACACACAGAGAGACCCACACATGAAATCCTCGTGTAAGATGAAATCTTTCTCAGAACACGATTTTCATTCTGAAGTGAAAAGTCATTTTTTCATACAATATGAGTAGTTTATGTCAGAACACAGCCAGATCTGAACAGTATTATTAGCTTTTATGTCTAGCAATATTTATATGTATGTTTAGATTCTCAGTTCTGCTGTTCAATCTTAACTGTCTTCTACATACAAAAAAAGAATTTCATACCAAATCAACAATGAGTGTTCCCGTTGACTCCAAACTTCCATCCTTCAGGAGGGATCACTCACTGATCTAAATTTGGTTGTTATTCAGTTGCACTTAACATTGATAGTGGAAATATATGTTGTTGTATTTTTTTTAAGCATGGTGTGTTTGTGTTTTTATTATGTCTTTTTGATAGCCTAAATTTCTAAAATAAACTATATTGGTCTATTATTCTCTGGTTACTGACTCTAATCAATCTTTTTGCACCATCTTCCACAATGGTCTCAGAACCCTGAAGAGAGGGATGTGATATAGATGTCTCACATGCAGCTGACCTCTACAGAGTCATTCACTCTCTGAAATTTGACCTGCTGTGTGCTTCTGAATTAGCCATATACATTTGCAACATGAGAGTTCTCTGATGAGGTATGAGAGCTACATAAATCTACAGATGACTTTAGAATACAGTTTGGTATTATATATATTTTGCAAAATAATGTGCCTTGAATGACTTTAAACTTCCAAACTAAGTGCTGGGGGCCAGGTTGTCATATCACCCATGTACTTCCTCCTGTAACATGTGCTTTATTAGAAACTCATTGCTTACCCTCTTTATATTTGTGCCATTAGTTCATCTGTGGGCACATCTTGTCAAATTGACCATTGTTTCAGTTCATGGGGTTCACAAATGGTTAGAAATATTGGTATATTTTTTTCTACCTAAGGCTTGCCTCGCAGCTTCCAATGGCAGGAAACTTAAAAGACTTAAACTTGTGAATGAGTCTATTGAATGTTGGCTAGAATTCTAAGACACTAGATATATGTCCTTGTTTTCTCTACATTTTTTTTTTGTTCTTTTTTAGCATTTTGCTGGAAATGAAAGGAGGCTGTTTTGTATTTAGGCATATGTAAGAGATTTTGTAGAGCAGGAAATCATACATGAATCTGTATTTACTAATTCATAATGGATGGACAAGATATTTAAGTTTAGCTATTTTAAATATTGTGCAAAATAGAGACAATATTTCCCTTCTGTTTGTGACATGTTATTAACAGGACCAGAAAAAAATCAAATCTCCAGCTACTTTGAAATAAAATTCCAGGCAAACAGGAAAAGCACAGTGGAAGAAGCTCCTTTCATGTTTGGAAACTGAATCATGCAAGGAATTATTCAAATCCAAATAAAATAAGCTCCAAAGCTACAGAGAAACTCTGTCTTGAAAAACCAACCAAACAAACAAACAAAAACAAAACAAATCACTATTCAGTGTACTGAGTTATATTCCTTAAGGTTTTACTATTTATTTGTAGAAGATTAAGTGTGACATTAAGAACTGATATTTGATACTGTATTTTTTTTTCAAATTTAAACATAGTAGAATTTTATTGTTGAAGGTTAAACCAAACTTATAAATACATTTAGGTGAGTTTGAAGAAATATGAAGAATATAGAAAGCTTAATTAAAAGTAATATGTCTTGAAAGTGGCTATATATCCCCTAAAATCTGTCTACAGTCAAAACTTACAAATCCTATGGAGTTATGTTGTATAACATCATTATTCTCTATTTTTTGTGGTCAATGGAGAAAAATGATTCTGATTATATTTCTTAACATTTCTTTGCACACTAGTCACATGAGCACTTACACTTAGTCTCAGTTGTAAAGCCAGGCTCTAAAAAATTCGATAGTGTTTACTACTGACAAGGACCTATATATTGTAAAGTAGGTCTTCAAGTAGAATATTCATGTTCTCAAGGACAACCCAGTTTGTCCTATCTATGAGTTCTGTGATGTTTCAGTTTCCAAATCACCTGTAACATCCACAGAGGGAAGAAAGCATAAGAAACATTTCTTTCTTGCTCTGAGTTGCCACAGATTTTATTTTAAATTTGTGCTTTGCTCTTTTCCAAAGACAGTATTGTCCCTGTGTTTCTAGCATTCTAAACTTCGGGAATGCCACATCCATAAACACACACTGGAGTCAGTTTGTGATTTGAAGTTTGTTTTAGTATTTTTATATTTAATGTGCTATAGAATATTATATAAACAAGGCATCTGAGTAAATTTCCTTTAGAAAACTATGGTAAATCTTCTGAAACCAATAACAACATTATAACCCAGAAATGATAAAAATTACTTTGGAAAAGGTGACACAGATTTTATCACTATGAAAGATTATGTTTCCAATGAAATAGAAATAATTCTGTTTGTATGTCGATATCTCCAATGGACTATATTATCCACTTATTTAACTGTAGCAGACTATGGCTGAATTTAATATTATTAATTGAGAATTGTGTTCTTCTGCACAGGAAGCAAGAAATTATATAAAACTTTATTTTCCTTTTGTAGCCATTGTGTGTGTGTGTGTGGGGGGGGTGTGTGTGTATACCAGAATGATGCTAAATTTTCTGTATACAGACCAAATATTTTTAGTCCCTTGGAAATTCTTTCACAAACATGGACTTAGTATTTCATGCACTGCAGGCATCTCTCCAGCTGTGTAGTTACAGTGATGGACAAAAAGATATTTTATCCAAGATATATTTGTAAAGTGTTTTATAGACAAACTGCCCCTAGAAGCAGTACTTTAGAGTATTGAAGTCCTCTGAACGAGCTCTGTATGTATGAGTCACCATCTCACAGGGCAAATTATTTTTCCTACTCTGTCATTGGCCTCTTGGTACAGTTTTATTGACTTTTGGAACCTACTCTGGTGGTTTCCTTGCATGTGTGATTGATAGTGCTGTTTAGGCTGATTTCACTATTTGTTTTTGGCTCTGTGCCTACCACATTTCTTTCCATGGCATTAATAACATGGAATAGGCTTTATATCAGGGTTGGCATTGAATTGTAGATTGTAGTGGGATGCTAGTGAATTAAAAAGTAGATATTATCTAACATCTAGAATTTTCCTTTGATGGACAAGAGACCAGTGTGTTCAGTCCAATTCTTGTTGTTCATCTTTCTAGAGTGCAAAATTTGTGCATTTCACAAGAAAGCATCAAAAGTTGGGCATGCATGCAATACAATTCATGAACAAAGAAGCCATGAATTTGAAGAAGAGTGGAGAAAGGTATACAGGTATATGGGAGAGTGTTGAGGGAGAAAAATTAAGGGAGAAATGTAATTTAAAATGAATTTAAATGGAATTACCATGCATGGTTGGACAATGTCATTCCTGGAAGACACAGATTATTAAATGAAAACTGCAATATAAGATATGTGATATCTTCTTAAGAGTTACTGTTCTAGAAGGCCACAGAATTCTCTAGAATGACAGAAGCTATGCCTTTGTCTTTGGTCCCATACCACAACTACATGGAAATATAGAATTGCTGGAGACACCACTCATTTTGGCTGTAAGACATAGAGAAATCAATTTCATAATAACTGGGAGACTTTCTCCTTTCACAGTAGTGGGCAATGCTGTGAAGCTGGGCAAGGGAGAATTGACATCAATTGTCTTTTTTGTTTGTTTGTTTGTTTGTTTTGAGTATATAGCAAGACAAAATAAAAAAAAAAAAACAAGCAATAGATGGATGGACAGATAGGTAGACAGACAGACAGGAAAATATCAAATTGTGTCTTTATAAAGTTCAACAACAACAACAACAAAAATGACTAGAGAAGCCTCTTTATGAGAGTAGCTGGAGAGAGTCAAAGATAAGACAGTGTCCTTTCAGGTGAGGGTTCCAAGCCAAAGCAAGCAAACAATTGTCTTATCTATTCCTGAAAGCAGCAAATTTCAGTACAATCTGACCAGCAATATGTGCTTACTAATGAATTGTGGCATGACTGTTATGGGGTAACTAAATGCTTTGTCAATGTATTTGGAGCTTGCTTCCAAGAAGGGCATTTCAGGATAAATACTTCAAAACTAGTTTCTACAGGTTTTTGTTTTTACTTTTCACATTGTATTTTTTAATTAAAAAATTATATTTTTTATGTACATTGGGTGTTTGCCTGCGTATACATCTGTATGAGGATGTCAGATGCCCAGGAACTGGAGTTACAGATAGCTGCAATCTGCCATGTGATTGCTGGGAATTGAACCAGGTTCCTTTGGAAAAGCAGTAAGTGCTCTTTTTTTTCCTTTATTAAGAAAATTTTTGTTCATTTTATATACCAACCACCGATCTCTCTCCCATACCTCCTCTTGCTCTCCCACAGCCTTGTTCCCCAATCCACCCGCCCCATTCCATTCTAACCAAGCTCATGGGAACTCACGAACTCTAGACTGACAGTTGTGGAGCCTGTATGGGACCAGACTAGAGGTGTGGCCTTGCTGTAGTAGGTGTGGTCTTGTTGGAGGAAGTGTGTTACCATACCTACTACAGCAAGACCACAACTCAGTAATGGCACTCTCTAGGAGTCTATGAGTCAGTTTCATTCAAACTACCACACTCCACATGTAGCATATGGCCATGGTGTTTCATCAGAGCAATACAAACAACAGCTGTGTTTATAGCCATAGACCTGGGTTTCTCCCAACATTGGTCAGAAGAGCTTCTACTTTTAGAACAGCAGTCAATGCAGAAATGCATGAATGATCCAAATGATCAGATTAACAGACTTAGTGTTCTGCTGTAAATGGGACATCACTATTAACACCCCACCAACAAAGTCCAGGGAACATCACCAAACAGGGATTACAAAGAACATAAGGCCAAGGGATAAAGAAGAACGCTGTGAAATGCTATCTTCTTGATGTGACGTGACAAGCGCAGTCATGATCTCACAGCAGTTTACCTATGTTAAACCTATATAAGATCCTTCACCACCCAAGCATGGCATAGCTGTGGTGGATTATCCACAAGCCGCATACTGCACTAAAAGTCTTTTGGGAACGGGTACCTGTGGGAAAGGGAAAATAATTCTTTATTGAGGATGTGACCTTTGATTGGTTTCTCCTGTCCCAGTGGACAGGTCTACACACGCAATGATACAATCATGAATATCTCTAATGGTACTTAATGGATTAACAGCCAAAAAAGAGACATTGTGTTGGAAGGAGTCATTGTGGAAGCGATAGGGCTTGTGTTGGAAGGGGAAAGATGGGAAAGTGGGATAGATATGATTATATTTCATCATATACACTTATTTATAAAAAATGAATTTAAAAAATCCTAGAAAGTGTTAAGATTTTTATTCTAGGGCATATTTAAAAGAGGATCTCTGCAAAGACATTAGTGCCCAGTTATTGTACATTTTATGGATCACTATAAACTCATGTTCTATCTAATGACTGGGTTTTTCCAGGAAAGATTATTTCCATTATCTGTGACCTCTGGTGATATCATACTCCCAGTTGATTAAACTGAGCAATTTTGAATACTGCAATAAGCCAACTTTCATACAATTTATCATGTCCTCTTTTAAATGAAAGAATATATACTACTTTAACCACTTAGTCTATTTCCTTCATAGTTCCTCTTCTACTTAAAGTAAATACGTTCACACCTTGTTCATTCTTAAAATTGTTTTGCCTCATGTTTATTCACTTGGTCAAATAAGAATGAAAACAATTGATTGAAACCAGCATTGTAATTGAGCACAACAAAATACAAACAAAAATATAGCATGGCCTCTGTAATTTCAACTACATTTTAAAAAGAAGTTTGATTTGAGCACTTATATACATACAAATGTGCATATATATGACTATATATGTACACATATATGCAATTATATCATTATGTGTAATACAATATAGAAACTTTAGCTCCTTTCCTACCAGATCATTTATCCTCAAGGAATTATTGAGAGATTCTGAAACTGAACCACTCAGAAAAGTGATCCAGTTTAAAATGAATATATTAACTTTAATCGTTATAAGAATATGATTAGTTGTTTAAACATTTCCAGCTGTTATTGTTGAAACTTTTCCTCTAGTTTAGCTTACACAAAATGTTTCATTCTACCTATTATCAGTTTTAATATAACATCATCATGGGACATACATTAGTAAGATATGACTATTCTCAACATCTCCTGCTCACACAATCAAACAAAATATAATAACACTGCCTTCCAATGATACCCTTTCCTATGGTATTCCTTGTCTTGTCAAAAATTACTATAAATCTAGCAGTACAATATGAGGAGTTTGGAGAGAACAAGAAGTGATAAGAGAATGTACAGAATAGTGAAACTTTAGAAAATTTACTACAGCATCTAAAACAGAATTTATAGAAAGAACTATGAACTCCCCAAAATGTGTTTTTACTAGGAACACTCAGAATATCTACTTTTTATTCATTATTTACTATTATTTGGACAACTTGCTAGCTGAGGGTATCAACTTGACACAAACTTAGAAATATCTAGGAAGAGGAAACTTGAATTGAAAAAAAAAATCCAGATTAGATTGGCCCAATGCTACAACATTTTCCTAATAGCTAATTTATGTAGTTGGGCCTAGCTAACTCTCCACAACAACATCCTTAAGTACATGGGCATGGATTGCATAAGAAACACAGCTAAATATGAGACATGAGAAGCCTGTAGGCAGTGCTCCTCTATGGTTCTGAACTGAGTTCTTGTCCAGCTTGAGTTCCTGCTCCAATTTCCCTCAGTGATAGACTGCAGAATGTAGAATGAAATAATCTCTTGCTTTCCCAAGTTGGTTTTTGTCATGGTGTTTATCACAGCAACAACAAGCAAACTAGTATGAACAACTCAAATGAATTTCAACAATGTATTTGAATATAATTAATTCTGAGTGTATCTAAAATTTTAATCATTCAACATATTCAATGCAAGAAATTTAACCTTAGTTTTAGTTATACAATATATCTCTAATTTATAATTTGGAGAAAAATTAAAAGCAAAGGAAAAAAAGCTAAATAAAAGAAAATATTTTCCTACATTCATTGTGGTAATGTATACTTGGCTCCTGAGAAAAATAAAACACTTACAATGTGTGTAAGCATTAAGGTTTAACCAGACATTATGGCATTTCCTATAAACCAAGTACTAGGGATGTAAAGGTAAGCTGACCAATCTGGGCTACATAATACATTTGAGTCAATTCTAGACTATATGAGACACTGTAATAAATGAAAAAAGGAATCAGGACATTTTAATATAATTTCATAAATTTAATTTCCAACACACAATTTAAAAGAAAATCGACAAAATACCCTGTAACCCTTGTAAGGAAGAATTTGATTAAGGGCACCACTCCTTTGAATTGAGATCACCTATAAATACCCTTTGAACCCAGTTGCTTTATATTTATGCTATTTAGTGATAAGTAGCTTAATATAATCTCAATTAGCATTTTCAATAGTTTTCTAAACCTTTTTTGTCTCTGAACTATCTTCTTCACATGCTAAGCATGTTATTTTTTTATTGATAGCTTTCTACATATTTGAAGTGAAAAGAGTAAGAATTTTTTTAATATAAGGGAAATATATCTAATAAAAGGTGTTTCAATTCTTTATAAAGTAATCTACGTCATGCCATTCAAATCCATGACACTATATTACTGGCTTTCAAAGGTTTATGGGTATTTTCAGGTTTTGCTTTGAAATGTATGTAATAAGAGAAAAAGGAAAGTGGAGAAACTAAAGAAAGTGAAAAAAATAGATCAAAGTGTAGTTGGTGAGCTTCTCTTCAGCCCCCGCCAAGCCCTGTTAGTCCAACAACCCACTTATAAAATAAACACACAGACATTCATATTATTTAAACTGCTTGGCCATTAGCTCAGGCCTACCATTGTCTAGCCCTTACTCTTATATTTAGCCCATTTCTATTAATCTATACTTTGCCACATGGCTCGTGGCTTATCATTACTTATCTCTTTCTTGGCATGGCGGCAGCTGGCAGTCTCTCTCTGCCCCAACCTTCAGTTTCCAGAATTCTTCTCCTCCTTGTTCCACCTACCCTTCCTTCCTGCCTGGCTACTGGCCAATCAGCACTTTATTTATTTTCACCAATCAGATCAACACATTTGACATACAGAACATCCCACAGCACTTCCCCTTTTCTTTTTTTTTTTCAAAAAGCAAGGTTTTAACTTTTATATATAGTAAAATTTCAGATAACAAAACAATTATCAAGCAAGAATTACAGTTACAATATTAAAGAAGATATCCTATCAAAGTGTTGTAGCCAGTGTTCACATTTGTTGAATCAAACAAGTAACCAAACTAGCAATCAGCCAGATACGCCAAGTTAGCTCTAAAATTATAAAGGAGAAACTAGTCAGTCAATTATACCAAATACCTTGATAGTGAATGAATGTAAGAACATATTATGGAAAGAACTAATCACTGAATTTGCAAGGGAAAGGATCATTTCATTGCCTTACAACAGTGTGACAGGGTAGTAATAGAGACAACATCTTTAAAAGGATGGTTTCTGGTCCATCTGCATCAGCATCACCTGGGTACTTGGGAAAATTCAAATCCTCAGACCTCTCAGCAATTACACCAGATCAAAACTTAGGGCTGTAGACTCCATTGTCTTTAATAAGTCCCACAGGTGAATCTGAAACACACTCCACAGAACCCAGTTTTCCTTGAGATTTGGCTGGGCTTTCACCTTAAATAAAGCATGGATGTTACATATATTAAATCCTGTTGATATTCAAGTGAATAAAGTGGCCATTTATTTCACATAAAAGGGCAATGGGAAACGTAAAATATTCCAGTCTTTTCTCCAGGGGAGTCATTAAGTCTTTCTTTCTCTCCCTCCATTCCTCTCCTTCCTCCTGAATGCTTAGCTATTGTTTCACTATTAACGGAGACATGCTTCTTTTACTAATCTGGAATCTAGTGAGTTTCTTGAGAAAAGTGTTGTGTGGTAAATATGTCATCAATTGTTAAAAACCAATGCTTCTTTGGCATTGAATTAAAATTTTAACTTGTTTAAAATTTTATACTCTGTTATGATTTGAATACGAAATATGTCCTAGAGACTCATCCATGTACTTCTTGACAGCCAACTGGTAGAATGACTTTAGGCAATACTAAAAATTCAGGTAGTTGGGGTGTGCTCTTCAAAGGATATGCCCTACTGCCTGTTGTTGTAAGTTTTCATGTGTCCTGGCAGACCAGCCAGTATTCAGGACATATCTCTCCCACACCTGTCCCCCAAGTAAACACACAGGGGTTTATATTAATTATAACTGCTTGGCTATTAGCTCAAGCTTATTACTGACTAGCTTTTATAAATTCACCCATAATTCTTATTTATGTTTAGCCACATGGCTTGGTACCTTTTCTCAGTTTTGCCTTGTCGTCTTTCTTCCTCTGTGTCTGGCTGGTAACTCTTGACTCAGCCTTCCTCTTCCCAGAATTCTCCTCTCTGCTTGCCCTGCCTTTACTTCCTGCCTGGCTAATCAGCATTTTATTTATCAACCAATCAGAGCAACACATATTCACAGCATACTGAACAACATCGCACAGCAGTTGCCAGTTGCTTGCTCCTTGCTTCTTTTTGATGACAGCCTGCTTACCACCTGTTATCACATGAGTAATGTCTGACATAAGCTAACCCTGTTGTGATGTTGTGCATAACCAAAATGCCAGAATCAGAAGAGTCAAGAAGACCTTGACTCTAGTAAAATAGCTTAAAGAATGAATCAAAATGCTTCCTCCTCTTCTTCTGGTTGTTTTCGTCAGGTAGTCTGTCCTCATGATGAGAAGTTACACAAATACAAAACACTGGAGTGGAGTCATTTTGTAGGAGAAATGAGGAGGAATTCAGAAAACAATGTTAGAGAAGCCCTAGAAAGCACAAGGGAAATATGAAACTATGATCCCTATTGGAGCTCTGAAAAAGTGCTTATGAGTAAAGACTATGCTCATAGGTCTCAGTCTGAGGCTAAGCTTGGTTGGTCATTGGACTACAGACCATTTGTGGTATATTTATCTACATTTTAGCAATGTCCTGAGACTTGGAGTGATTCTATATATAAATGGAATGCACTAATTATTTTGATAGAACAACATTCTAAATAGCATATCATTCAGTTTATGGCACTTTTCATGCTGAAACTACTTAAAATGATGTGGTTTGGACAGAAAGGCGCACTTTTAAAATTGGAGATAAGGAGGCTGTGGATGCTATATAGCTGACAGCTGTGGGGAAAATATCTATAAATGTTCACAGTGATGTCAGAAAATGTACCTTGAGGACATCTCAGAGATGGGCCAGAAGCCATCTATCTATCACAGGCTCTAAGGCATTAAAAAAGTAAACTACTTTAAAAGACACCATGTTAAAAAGTGCTACAGCAATATATGCATTTTGAAGGCTTCCAAGAAAAGTGTTTCCCTGGATTCATATACCTCAGTACTCATAGGCAATTATAGATACAGTCTAGGAGGGCCTAGGTACCAGTGGATTGGAATCAAACCAAGCATCATACACTTGAAGCTGCCATTGGAGCAAGGCATATTTCCACACATTTCTACCCTAGATGCAGAGGTAGTTTCCTCTAGGGAGGAGCTCCTACATAGGTTATCGATTCCCAAGGGGTCAATCCTGGAAACTTGTACAAATAAGCAAGTAAAATGGACACAATAATTTATATTAGTACCTTTGCACGCACACACACACACACACACACACACACACACACACACATATACATAAATATATGTATCACAACAATAATTAAAGACAGGATCATGAATGCCAGAAGAGTTATGGTAGTAGTTTCAAGGGAGTGCTCATGTAATGTTAAAAATTACATTAAGTCATGAGTATTAGGAAGTCATGCATGGAAGATTTCATAACTGCTTCAAAGGAAAGCCTTAAGGACATGTAGGATACGTCTGAATGTTCAGATGCCCTACAGATGATCCATGAGAGGTTAATTTAGAAGAGGTTAATTTGAGAAGCTGTTTGGGACATGTGTGTGTGTGTGTGTGTGTGTGTGTGTGTGTGTGTGTGTACATTAATTCATATATATATATATATATATATATATATATATATATATACATATATACATATGTATATGTGTGTATACATATACACACACTATGTATATGTATATTAGTTGTTTATTAATATGTACATCTTTTTACACAGTGTGATTTTATTTCTTTGATTATCTTTCTACTTCTTACTGATAAATGTTCTAGTTAGATGGAGTATATATGCACAAAAACTTCAGAATATCAGAACGAAAACAACCATTATCAATTTTCAAACATCATAATTTTCAATGAAAAGTGCCACGTGGACTGTGGATGCTGCTCCTAAAGTTAATGGTTAAGCTCAGCAGCAGGCTATATATGATTCTGAAGACAAGATGACACTTGAGAAATGGAGATTCTCAGGCCTCAGAAGGACAACCACAAGAGAGTGCAGCAGTCACACCAACCACCACTAAGGACAGTACTCCAATCTCCCAAAGCTAATTAAAAATATGCTATAGAACTGGGCAGTGGTGCTGCACACCTTTAATCCCAGCACTCAAGAGGCACAGGCAAGCAGATCACTGTGAATTCAAGGTCAGCCTGATCTACAGAGTGAGTTCCAGGACAGGCTCCAAAGCTACGCAGAGAAACCCTGTCTCAACCACCACCGCCCGAAAAAAAATTGCTATAGACATGAAACAAGGATGTAGTGAAGGAAATAAAAAGCTACAGATGAGTGGTGCAGCTGCACAATACTATCTGGGATTTCTTCAGTCACTGCAAGTGAGAACACAGTGACCAATCCCCAGTTCCAAGAGGAACCAATGTGGTAATTCTTCTCCGTTTCTTGCAGTTGTCACAGTAGCTTTGGACACAATGATCAGCAGTTTTATCCTTTCATATTTTTATTACATCAAGACATTTTAGTTAAACATGCCTAAGACTTTTACTTTTGGAATATATTGTTTAGAAGAGAGAATTTAGAGTCTAGTTCTGGGGGACTTGTATACAGATAATTACAGGTTGAATGAAACATCTTTATCATTATTGTTAGACTACTTTAGTGTTCAAGGGATAATAATTTAAGACTGAGCAAGACATTAAATATATTAATTTTAAAGATATATTTAAATAGTGCAAATGTTTTTAAACAGTGTATTTTAATGGACGCTGTAATAAAGTATATTTCTTTGGGTTTCAGTAGAAGAAAGACAACTTCTAGGACATTGGTCCCAGAAATAGAGTGCTTCCAAGAGAAATTGTTGAAGTACATAGTCATAAATACTGCATATTTTGTGCAGTGTGCATCTACAAATGGTAAATCCTAGAATGTATTTAGGATGCAGTTAGGAATTATGCCAGTTTAGGAAAGCAGCAGTAGTACCTTCTCCTCTAGGTTCCATGACCTCATCCACCACAGTTAGTTGTATAATGTCAGACATGATTTCCTTCTTACCCAGCAGGTCTGCAGCCCAGTGATGTGCATGTTGGCTACATGGATTATTTGATTTCATTAGTTGCTGATACTTTTACCCCCAATTCTGTTAAAATATTTGGCTTAGTATGTCTCTTTTTATTTTTGCTAAAATTTAACAAGGTTTAGTTCATAAATTATATTAGGTTTTATTAGATAATTTCATAATTATATAAAATATATCTCTGAATCTCAGATTATTAGAATGCCAAGAATCTGTTAACTATATGAATTTCTTCTCCAAAGTGTGCTTTTATTATTATGAATAAATGCATGTTTTAGATGCAACACAATTTATAGTGCTTAAACATATAGCCTAAATAACACCATTCCAAAAGTCTATTATTCACAGTTACTTACTGGTACAATTTTGCAGCTAGCATCCAAACCAACAGAAATATTACATATTAAGTGTCTTCAAAATATAACCTTTAAAGACATTAACATGATCTCAAAAGCTAAAACTTAGTATTTGTCACCTTTGTACTTCACACATTATTTTCCTACACATTAGTTTCTCCAAATCTGTTGTGTTCAATCTAATTCTCTGAATAATGTGCCCATGCATAATATAGAGAAAATTATTCTCTGGCTGCTAAAATTTGTTATGGTTGCTTCCAGTGAAAGACTGAGGACCTGGAGATAATGCCCCTCTCAGTCAAGTGCATAGTGGATGTGAAAGCTACAGGATCCCATCATCTTTAGCATTCTCTTTTACTAATTAACCAAGTTTGATGTGTAAGTCACAGGGCTCTCAGGAAGTCTTCATGAGGTGAAATAAAATCCCATTGCTTCATGGTACTTTGCCTTAGTGTTGTTGGATTTTTGTCTTCTTTTGGTTAGTTTTTGACAACTTGATACTCACTTGGACATACTTAGGAAGAGGGAGATCTCAGTTAAGAAATTACATCCACTACTTTATCCTATGGACATACCTGTGGCACATTTTCTTGATTGCCTTATTGATGTGAAATACCCAGAACTCTGTCAGCAGAGTTGTATAAAAAAATGTAGCCCGAGGAAGCAAACTAGAAAGCAATATTCCTTTGCATGGTCTTTGCTTAAGTACCTGCATCCAGGTTCCTGCCTTGAGTCCTTGCCTTGATTTATCACTCCTTTTTTTGTTTTGTTTTGTTTTTTGAGACAGGGTTTCTCTGTGTAGTTTTGTGCCTTTCCTGGAACTGACTTGGTAGCCCAGGCTGGCATTAAACTCAAAGAGATCCACCTGGCTCTCCCTCCCGAGTGCTGGGATTAAAGACATGCCACCACTGCCCGCTACTCATTTTTACCTCAACAATGGACTGTGGTAGGGATATGAAAACCAAACAAATCCTTTCCTCCATGAATTGGTACTGATCCGTGATTCTTCCCAGCAACAGAAACCAAGCAAAAATGTGGCTATTGGTTTATATTTATTTTCAGTTCCATTTTTCAGTCTTCACGATTTTACTTAGAACAACTTCATAATAAAACATGTTTTTTTTAAATTTCTTGTCTTAACATGTGCTTCTGGCAACTCACTCTAAGAGAGTGAATAAAAACACCTGTATCCTTAGGAGATGGATGACAAGAGAGTTTCAGAAGCACTGCACAGCTAATTGATTTTTGTCTACTGTTATATGCTTTATTTCCTTCAATTTAAGCATGATGAAAACAATCCAAATGATTGCACCAATTTCTTCTGATTTAATTTGTAACTGATGAATCATTTTTCATTTGAAAAACATCAACTTCATTACTGGAAGACATGATCTAATTCATTTGGAATATAGTCATCGAGGATGGGAAAGACTTAATAGACACTAATACATGGTTTTTAATCTAGAGATACATTAATCGGTACAAGAATATGTTAGGATAACATTTAAAAACCATGAAAATAATCAACATGCAAAATTAATGTTCATCAAACCATGGCTATTTTTCATTTTCACCAAGATCTGTCACAAACGTGAAGTAGGAAACCCGTATATCCTGACAAGTGTCATCTATGCATGGATATGATTTTTCACAGCTACCTTCTAAGGAAATAGAATTTCAGATCATTTGCATGTGTGGAAAGTGTGTCCACTAATAGGTAGTCTTTCTTCTTCAGTCTTCCATTGACTCTGAACAATTCTAAGAAGCACCATATTTTGAGAATCCTAGTAGCAAATCACTTTATCACAATTATATTTATGTGTTGTGCATTGGATTTGCACTATAAATATTTTCTTTGCACATACCTACATCATCTGCTCTTTTTGACCTTAAAACATTTATAATTTTAACTATTTCTTAGATAGACCAAATGGTCAAATATGTATAGATACATTGATGAAAGCTCAGATAAATTTCTGTGCACTTCCCTTCACATTTTGGATTGCTAAATTAAGAAAGCTAATGTGCGGTTAGAGAAATGGCTTGGGGGTTAAGAGCATTAGCTGAACTTCCAGAGGGAGATGATTTGAGTTCCAAGATTCACATAACAACTCACTATCCAAATTCAAGTGATCTGTTACCATTTTCTTGCCTCATGGACACTGTGCACAAATGTGCAGCACAGACATATATATATAAGCAAAACAACAGTGAACATAAATTAAAAATAAGTGAAAGATTTTAAACAGGAATTTTTTCAACTAATTTTTATTTTATAATTTAATTTAATTTTACATAGCAGCAACTGATTCCAGGAAATTCTCAAATTGAGAGCTGAATTCAATAAAATAGAAACAGAGAGAACAATACAAAAATTAATGAAACAAAGAGTTGGTTCTTTGAGAAAATCAACAAGATAGAGAAGCCCTTATCCAAACTAACCAAAAGAAAGAGAGAGCATCCAATTAACAAAATCACAAATGAAAAGGGGGACATAACAAGAGACAATGAGGAAATACAGAGAATCATCAGGTCATACTTCAAAAACCTCTACTCCACAAAACTGGAAAATCTGAAAGAAATGGATAATTTTCTGGATAGGTACCACATACTTAAGTTAAATCAAGACCAGATAAACTATTTAAATAGCCCAATAACCTCTAAGGAAATAGAATCAGTCATTAAAATTCTCCCAAACAAATAAAGCCCAGGACCAGATGGTTTCAGCACAGAATTCTACCAGATCTTCAAAGAAGACTTAATACCAATACTCTTTAAATTTTTCCACAGAATAGAAACAGAAGGAACATTACCAAACTCCTTCTATGAGGCTACAATTACCCTGATTGCTAAACCAAACAAAGATGCAACAAAGAAAGAGAACTAAAGACTGACCTCCCTCATGAATATTGATGCAAAAATACTCAATAAAATACTGGCAAACAGACTCCAAGAACACATCAAAACAAATATCCACTATGATCAAGTAGGCTTCATCCCAGGGATGCAAGGGTGGTTCAACATACGAAAGTCCGTCAATGTAAAACACCATATAAATTAACTCAAAGGAAAAAAAAAAAACACATGATCATCTCACTAGATGCAGAAAAGGCACTTGACAAAATCCAATATCTCTTCATGATAAAGGTCTTAGAGCAATCAGGAATACAGGGAACATACCTAAACATAATAAAAGCAATTTACAGCAAGCCAACATCCAACATCAAATTAAATGGAGAGAAACTCAAAGCAATACCACTAAAATCAGGAACAAGGCAAGGCTGTTCCCTCTCCCCATACTTATTCAATATAGTATTTGAAGTTCTAGCCAGAGCAATAGGACAACATAAGGAGATTAAGGGGATACAAATTGGAAAGGAAGAAGTCAAGCTTTCCCTATTTGCAGTTGACATGATAATATACATGAGTGACCCCAAAAATTCAACCAACAAACTGGTAAAGCTTATAAACACCTTCAGCAACATACCAGGATACAAGATCAACTCAAAAAAATCAGTAGTCCTCCTATATACAATAGACAAACAGGCTGAGAAGGATATCAGAGATACATCACCCTTTACAATAGCCAAAAATAATATAAAATAACTTGGGGAAATTCTAACTAAGGAAGTGAAGGTCCTATATGACAAGAACTTTAAGTCCCTGAAAAAAGAAATTGAAGCTGTCAGAAAATGGAAAGTTCTCCCATGCTCATGGATAGGAAGGATTAACATATTAAAAATGGCGATCTTACCAAAAGCAATCTACAGATTCAATGCAATCCCCATCAAATTACCAACACAATTCTTCACATATCTGGAAAGAATAATACTCAATTTCATATGGAAAAACAAAAATCCCAGGATAGACAAAAGAATCCTGTACAATAAAACAACCTCTAGAGGCATCACAATCCCTGACCTCAAGTTCTACTATAGAGCTACCATAATAAAAACAGCTTGGTACTGGCATAAAAACTGACATGTGGACCAATGGAATTGAATTGAAGACCCTGACATTAACCCACACACCTATGAACATATAATTTTTGACAAAGAAGCCAAAAATGTACAATGGGAAAAAGAAAGCATCTTCAACAAATGGTGCTGGCATAACTGGATGTCAACATGTAGAAGGCTGCAAATAGATCCATCTCTGTCACCGTGCACAAAACTTAAGTCCAAGTGGATCAAAGACCTCAACATAAATCCAGTTACTCTGAACCTGATAGAAGAGAAAGTAGGAAGTAGTCTAGAATGCATTGGCATAGTAGATCACTTCTTAAATATAACACCAGTAGCACAGACACTGAGAGAAGCAATAAATCAATGGGCCATGTTGAAACTGAGAAGCTTTTGTAGGGCAAAGAACATGGTCAATAAGACAAAACAACAGCCTACAGAGTGGGAAAAGATCTTCACCAACCCCATATCTGACAGAGGGCTGATATCCAGAATATATAAAGAACTCAAGACCTTAGATATCAAAATGCCCAACAGTCCAATTAAGAAATGGGCAATAGAGCTAAAAAGGCCTTTTTTAAGCTTGAAATTTTAAAAATTAAAAAAATAATGAGGTTAAATATTTGTTGCAAGTTTTTGATGGCATTGGAAGTTTTATATATTTTGATTAAATATAGACACAGACATTGTAATGATATAACATTAAGTGTTATTTATACATAGTGATTGATTATAAATCAATAACCATAACATGATCACCAAGCTGGACAAACATATTGGCATAGACATATTGATGACTATATCCCTATTACAGTCTGAGGTTGGATGTGAATCAGAAAGTTTTTTTTTAACTATACCATTGAAAAATTTAGACATAGTTTTCAGATGTCTACAATGTGTCACTATTTAAGACATAAGGAGAATAACATTCAGTGCTATGAAAGTGTCAGACTCCATGCAATCATTTCTTAAGAGGCCCCATCTTCTTTAAAAAAAAAAATCTTTTGAACATGAACATTCATGAAAATTAGACTCTAAAGTGACAGCCTCGGGTGATTTAGGAAATAAGCATAACATTTATAGGCACCACTTCACTGAGTGTTTAAAATGATAAAAATTGTCTTTGCTATCACCAGCAATGTCACTGGAATTGCTGCCACCTCTTCTGCCATACAAAACTCAGGGGAATGACATTATCCTTGTCAAGCATTTTGCCTTTTATGTGCAAAATTTCCTTAACAGTTTTGGAAAATATGTTTTGCAGTTCTTCTGTATTCTCAAATCACTTGTAAATATTCACATTTTATATTCCTGTCAACAAATTTAAAGAAGGAAATACATCCAGCCATACTTTTCCTCAAGAAATAATTTTCCTAATAATTTTGATTCTTTATTTGCCAGTTACATTTTGCCTTCTACAAAAATCATCAACTATTGTTTCTGAGTTTACAGAAAAACCTTACATTTATTAAGCAATAAAACAATCACATATTCCTTGAATTAAGTTATTTTTTAAAGAAACTGGAAAATCATTAAATTTGTTTGCATTTATTGAATTTTGGTAACTAAAGCAATGTTCATAATGTATACCAAAACATTACGTGTTATGAGTAGCAAAGGCAAAAAGATGAGTGTGATGGTATTGTATTTCCCAAAATATTGTGTGTTTCCCGAAATAAACTTATCTGGGATCAGAGAACAGGATGGCCACAATATTAAACACAAGGATAGGCAGTGGTAGCATACGCCTTTAATCCCAGGCAGTGACAGCAGAAAGAGAAAGATATATAAGGCATGAAGGCAGAAACTAGCAGCTTTTGGCTGGTTAAGCTTTTAGGCTTTGGAGCAACAGTTCAGCTGTGATCCATTGGGATGAGGACTCAGAAGCTTGCAGTCTGAGGAAACAAGACCAGCTGAGGAATTGGCCAGGTGAGGAAGCTATGGCTTGTTCTGATTCTCTGATCTTCCAGCATTCATCCCAATAACTGGCCTCGGGTTTGATTTTATTAATAAGACCCTTTCAGATTCGTGCTACAGACAAGATAGAAAAGAATTCATTTCTATGACAGACTTATAAATGTTAAAACAAATACCCATCACAGATTACTACATGGTAAACTATGTCTTTACAATAGTCTATTTTTTTTGTCATCTATCATTAAATTGTGTATGCATGTGCGTGCGTGTGTGTGTGCGTGTAGTATTTTATATAGTTTTAATTTAATATAGTTAAAGTAAGTAAATTACTGAAATTTTCTTTTGTATTTTATCACCCATGTATTGTTTTCCCAACATGTGAGAATTGGTGTTCTAAGCCCCCTAATCCTTAATTGTTTTGATAGAAAACAAGTGCATTCCTTACATGATACTATGTATTTTATTCCACTAATTCTGTAAACATTTGCTTATGGTATAAATTTAAGTAAGCTTAAGTAGTTTGAAAGTAGTTTATGAGTTATTTAAATGCAAAAGACAAAGTACATTCTTCTCTTGTTTTGTACTTACGTTGTTATCTATAACTCCACTCAAACTTTGGGATCCTTAATGTAGCTTTGAAGTATTGCCCACATTTCAGCAGGGGCAATAACAGTTCTCCAAAACTCATACACATGCTTTCATTTCAACGGAATTATCTCTTAAAGGCCTCCACAATTTAATGAAAGAATTCATAAATATTTTATTGGTGTAAGGTATTTACCAAGATATTCAATATTGCTTAATATAATAGTTATCAAAAACATAAAAAAAGTTATAGGGAATAGAGCTTGTAAACCGAAAGTAGAACATAAAAGTACGGTAAAGGTGTAATGGCTGTATTCATCATGGTCAATAAAACTTTATTGAGGGCTTTCTACTTATTTAACTGTGAGCTCGATGAAGAAAATGAAGGGAATACTATGGCACATTCATAGAATGCAGTGTCTTTACATGTTCATAAAATGCTTTGTGAGGAAAGCAAAAACAAAACTTAAAAGCTGTTGAAAGGAAATAGAAGGAATTGTATTTCTTTGTTGTTACTCTTTTCAAATCCAGTGTTTTATTTTAATTGTTCATTATTTTACTCCTAACTGCAGTTTCTCCTCCTAATCTCCTTCCATTCCCTCCCCTCCTTGCCCCTCAATCCACCGCTCTGCTCCTCTGTTTCTGTTCTAAAAATGGCAGGTCTCTTAACAAATTATTTTAAATAGTCAATTGAAGAAGAACTTACTTATAAATGTACATATTTTACTGTTAAAAAATATTTTTATTTTAAGAATAGTGACAAAAACTCAGTTTATTTAGATAATTGCAATTGTTGTATTTTTTATTTAGATAATTTTTTCTCCTTTTTTATTTATTATATTTGTGTTTCAATTTTACACATCAGCCATGGGTTCCCCTGTCCTCCCCCTCCCGCCCCCCACTCCCACCTTGCCCTCATCCCCTCCTCTCCACTCCCATCTCCTCCAGGGCCAAGACTCCCCTGGGGATTCAATTCAACCTGGTGGCTTCAGTACAGGCAAGTCCAGTCCCCTCCTTCCAGCCTGAGCAAAGTGTCCCTGTGTAAGCCCAAGGTTCCAAACAGCCAGCTCATGCACTAAGGACAGGTCTGGGTCCCACTGCCTGGGTGCCTCCCAAACAGTTCAATTGGGGGCTCCACAGCTTTTGGTTCATAATTCATGTGTTTCCATTAGTTTGGCTATTTGTCCCTGTGCTTTTCCAGTATTGGTCTCAACAATTCACACTCTTACAGTCCCTCCTCTTTCTCAACAATTGGACTCCTGGAGCTCCACCTGGGGCCTGGCCAAGGGGATATCTGCATCCACTTCCATCAGTTATTGGATGAGAGTTCCAGCACGACCCTTAGGGTGTTTGGACAGTCCCTGAAAAAAGAAATTGAAGATGTCAGAAAATGGAAATTTCTCCCATGCTTATAGATAGGCAGGATTAACATATTAAAAATGGCGATCTTACCAAAAGCAATCTACAGATTCAATGCAATCCCCATCAAATTACCAACACAATTCTTCACACACCTGGAAAGAATAATGTTCAACTTCATAGGGAAAAACAAAAAACCCATGATAGCCAAAAGAATCCTGTACAATAAAACAACCTCTGGAGGCATCACAATCCCTGACCTCAAGCTCTACTATAGAGCTACCATAATAAAAACAGCTTGGTACTGGCATAAAAACTGACATGTGGACCAATGGAATTGAATTGAAGACCCTGACATTAACCCACACACCTATGAACATATAATTTTTGACAAAGAAGCCAAAAATGTACCATGGAAAAAAGAAAGCATCTTCAACAAATGGTGCTGGCATAACTGGATGTCAACATGTAGAAGGCTGCAAATAGATCCATCTCTGTCACCGTGCACAAAACTTAAGTCCAAGTGGATCAAAGACCTCAACATAAATCCAGTTACTCTGAACCTGATAGAAGAGAAAGTAGGAAGTAGTCTTGAATGCATTGGCACCAGTGAGCACTTTCTCAATATAACACCAGTAGCACAGACACTGAGAGAAACAATGAATGGGACCTGTTGAAACTGAGCTTTTGTAGAGCAAAAGACATGGTCAAGAAGACAAAGCAACAGCCTAAAGATGGGTAAAGGTCTTCACCAACCCCACATCTGATAGAGAGCTGATATTCAGAATATATAAAGAACTCAAGACCTTAGACATCAAAATGCCCAACAGTCCATTTAAGAAATGGGCTATAGAACTAAACAGAGAATTCTCAACAAATGGTTGAAAGACATTTAAAGAATTTCTCAACATCCCTAATTATCCAGGAAATGCAAATCAAAATGACTGTGAGATAGCACCTTACACCTTTCAGAATGGCTAAGATCAAAAGCACAGAAGACAGCTTATGCTGGAGAGGATGTGGAGCAAGGGGAACTCTCCTCCACTGCTGGTGGGAATAGAAGCTTGTACATCCACTTTGGAAATCAATATGGTGCTTTCTTAGAAAATTGGGAATCCATCTCCCTCAAGACCAGGCTGTAGCACTCTTTGGCTTATTTAGATAATTTTGTTGTTGCATTTTTTCTTTTTTTTACTCATTTGCTCTTATGGCTCTTTGGTCTTTGGGGGACCCATCATCCAACTCCAAAATAAATACACACACAAGGAGACTTACTCTTAGTTATGAATGACCTGCCTTTATGTGGCTTGTTTCTAGTCAGCTTTTCTTAAATTATCCCGTCTACCTTTTGCCTCTGGGCTTTTATCTTTATTTCCATATAACTTTCTTTACTTCTTACTCAATGCCTGGCTGTGTAACTTGGTGGCTGGCCCCTGGAGTCCTCTCTCCTTTTATTGCTACTCCCTCTTCTTCCCTCCTAGATCCTCTTCTCCAATATTGCTCCTACTATTTATTCTCTCTGTCTGGCATCCCCACCTAACATTTATCATACCTTGCTATTTGCTATTCAGTTCTTTATTAGAACAATCAGGTGTTTTTGACATGAAAAGTAACGCAGCTTCACAGAGTTAAACAAATCTAACATTAAAAAGGCATTATATCTTTGCATCTTTAAACAAATATTCTATATCATAACCAAATATAACACATCTTCAACTAATATTCCACAATATTTCCTCTTTTTGTCTAAATAAAAATAAAAGGTTTAAACCTTAACGTAGTAAAATTTTATACAACAAAACAGTTTTCAAGTAAGAATGACATTTACAATATTCAATCCATTTCTATTTAACAAATTCAGAGAAAACACTCCACCACCCATCTCATTTTAGTGAATCCAAATTTTTTACCCAATTCATTTTTAATCAAAATTAAAACTCTGATTATGTTTAGTCTTTAACTCCATCAAAGACCCCAGAAGGATGTAAGGAAGTACATTGCAAGTAACTTACAAAACTCTAGAAATGACAGATATTTCACTCCCTGAATAACCACCCCAAAAATCCTCTGCAATGTTGGGGCAGATAAGCCTAGACTATCTGGCAGACTTTCCAGTGAAGCAGGAAATTTGAGGGATTGCTCATCTTGTTTTGACAGATTTCATCAGTTATGTTCCTATGTGTCCTGCAGAATATCTGTCAGACTTTTCTGTGAAGCAGAAACACTGAAGGACTGACTGTCCCACCTTGTTTTGCATAAGTTCCACAGTCACTTTTCTGTGGGTCTTGCATGTCCAGTCTGCACAACACATTGTATGTTGCGACCGCCTCAACCAGCAAGGATGACACAACACTGGAGCTCTTCTTTAAGCAGTTTATTCAGGACCTTGTTACAAGCGATGTCTCCCCACCAGGCAAGCCTCTCCCAGCCCTTAAGTAGGTTTGGGCTACCAACCCCAGACAGCCACGTGGGCACTATCCATAGGTCCACGCATATGCAAGTGGCACACGAATCCAGCCATAGCCAAATAAGGAGCTGTTTACCACAAAGACTACTTGCCATCGGGAAGGCAGAGGGTAGAAGCCAGCGCCATCTTTAAGGTGCCACTACACGCAGCTCTCTACAGTTCCCCCTTTTTGTTTTGCAGAGCAACAGGCAAGAGTACAGTTCTGATCTCTGCTAAAATGGAACATGTACTAATGTTTGTCCAGGCGTCTTCCACCCAGAGAACATTAGACCCGTCCGATACCCTTTTCACAGAGGTGGGAGTTAGGGTACCAACCCACATGCAATCAGACTTGCTCTTCTTGAGGTCACCGTATTTTAGCCTCAAGTGCAGTGCGCAGGCCTCGCATCCTGTGCCTAAATATCTTTTAAAGTAGCCAGGCAGGCTTGGGGGGACTGTCCTGCTTCAATGGCCATAAAGGCTTGGATAATCGTGGCCGCATGGCGACGCTGTGAGATCCTAATGCGATAAATGCACCACAAGCATACTAGGGAGGTGAGCACCAGTAAGCCTACTAGGGCTCCTATTCCTGCCCACTCCTTCAGGTGATCCATGGCTGTAGCAATCCAGGAAGATAATCCCTCCACCAGTCCAGTATCCATTCGGGTCAAATTCACCGTGACAATAGCCACCCTCAGCTGGTCCATCAGGTTATCAAACTCTCCAGTCCAATTGCCTAAAAGATAACTAGACAACCTTTTTGATAAATCTGCAGCATGGGTAAAATTATTATATTGGACACTAGTCACACATGACCCTTCATACTTCCATTGGCAGCCGAGTTGGGCAATCTGCCAGAGGGTATCAATTTGCTCTTGAACCAGGTCAATTCTCTGGTCGACCACCATCAATCCTCTGCATATTTGAGCATTGATGCCCTTTTGCACATCCAGAGCAGGTGCCACATTGGCAGAAAGATTATTCAAGGTCTGTGCCGTCTGTACAGTATGACTCAGGGCAATGGCAGCTGTAGCAGCTCCAATAGCCACCAAGGAAATAGCTGTAACAATGGCGGCAGTAATGCCAAAATCTCTTTTTTGTCTAAATAGGGTCATAGCATTAGGAGCATCAACTGGCATAGGCACCCAGCAAGGCATACGGGTAATTATGGCATAATCATATTTAGAAGCATTCCAGCATTGAGTGTTATTGGTGAAATTATTAAGGCCACTCCATGTAGTTAAAAGGGAGGTTTATTTTGTGGGCTAACTTACAAATGAAGGGGTAGGTTGCAGGGTCTGGCAAAGGTATAGTGCAGTCTGGTGGTGTTCTCTGGAGAACTCTGCTCGGTCTACCTCCAGTGTCCAGGGTCTGGGAACCAAGTGCAAGACCTCTTCCGGATCTGTGGTCTTCCGCCCTGCCTTGTGGGCATGACCATTACCGAAGCCTCAATGGGGGTTGGAACTTCCAGGCCAATGCTGGGATGGCTATCCACTACATCTCCCCCTTTTGTCTAAATAAGAAAGTTCTAACCTAATACAAGACTATATACAAAGAGATGGTTATCAAATATTGTCCAGGAGTAATGAGGGATAATGACCTAGATAAGTTGGAATTACAATAAGTGCAAACAATATCAAGCAAAAAACACATAGTAAAATCCAGGGAAGTCTAGGCCGGGCAGCGGTGGCACATGCTTTTAGTCCCAGCACTCGGGAGGCAGAGCCAGGCGGATCTCTGTGAGTTCGAGGCCGGCCTGGGCTACAGAGTGAGTTCCAGGAGAGGCACAAAGCTACACAAAGACCCTGTCTCAAAAAACAAAACAAAACAAAACAAAAAACCAAACAAATAAAAGGGATTTCCAGAAATCAATGATAAGCATGGAAAGAAATAGAATCTTGAAGATAATGGTCCCTTATAATTGGTTTTCTTCTGTCTCACACCAGAGGACTCTTCTGATATGGGACTGAAGAATCTCTCAACCTTTTCTTTTATCAATATGCTTGGGTTTAGAGAAGGAGTGAGCCAATTCCATCTCCAAAGCCAGCTTGGATTATAATTAAATTGGAACCACAACTATTCTAGATTGATAGAGATATAGATGTTAGACAGTGATATCTTACCCTGTGTAGATTGGTACCAATAGATTCTTTCTTTCTGCTGTAAACATCCAGATATCCAAGGACTTATGATTTCTGGAAGATGGGTATTTTCATTATCCTGGAAAGACAAAAACAGAACCCTACCCCAACCTTTGACTGTTAAATTTTTCTTACAACCTGAAGAGATGTCACATTGGTGGATGATCTTTTACTTCTCCTCATCAAGGGGTTTCTCCTGTTTGAATCGAATTTTTATTAATTTTGTTGGTATCCATAGCTTTTCTTCTCCTGTGGAAACAAAAGCAAAACCCCTTCCCCAACGTAGGACATATCCAGGTTTCCATTCTGAGGTCAACACATCTTTGAAATAAACCGGTTGGTTTGGCTCAGGAGTTTTGTCTGTTGTCCAATGTCTCTCCGCAGCTGTTGTTCCTTTCTCATCAGCATTGAGAAAATTCAAGGTTAATAAAGCACTATGCAAACTATTTCTAGGAGTCATTGTTACCTGTTGCTGTTTATTTAGCATGTCCTTTAAAGTTCGATTGGATCTTTCTATGACTGCTTGGCCTGTGGGATTGTGTGGTATACCTGTAACATGCTTTATATTGTAATAAGCAAAGAACTGTATCATTTTATTGGAGACATATGCTGGAGCATTGTCTGTCTTAATTTGTACAGGTATTCCCATGATGGCCATAACTTCTAATAGGTGTGTAATCACAGAATCAGCCTTTTCAGAACTCATAGGAGTTGCCCACTGAAATCCTGAATAGGTGTCAATGGTATGGTGTACATACTTTAATCTTCCAAATTCTGCAAAATGAAACACATCCATCTGCCAAATTTGATTTCTTTGTATACCTTTTGGGTTGCTTCCTGCAGGTAATGGAGTTTGGTTATAGAAGGAACAAGTAGGACATTTTTTCACAATATCCTTAGCTTGTTGCCAAGTAATGGAGAAATCCTTCTTCAAACCTTGGCTATTTACATGGAGTTTCTTATGAAATTCTGAGGCTTCTAGCACATTACCTATTAGTAACTGATCAATCTCATCATTACCTTGTGCTAGAGGTCCTGGCAGACCTGTATGGGATCTGATATGTGTTATATATATAGGATGTTCCCTTTTTCTGATGATTTCCTGCAATTGTATGAATAATGAAGTTAATTCTGTATTATCAGGGATAAATTCAGCAGTTTCAATGTGTAAAACAAGTCTCTCTGCATATTGAGAGTCAGTGACTATATTGAGAGTTTCTGTGAAGTCCATCAGTACCATAAGAACGGCATACAATTCTGCCTTTTGTACAGAGCTGTATGGACTTTGTACCACTTTACTTAAGTCTCCTGATTTGTATCCTGCTTTCCCTGATTTATTTGCATCACTATAGAATGTGAGGACTCCAGAAATTGGCTTGTGTCATACAATGTGAGGAAGGACCCAACAGTCTTCTTTATGAATTCTATTCTCTTACTTTGGGGATAATTGTTGTTAATCTCTCCCAAAAAGTTACTGCAGGCTCTCTGCCAGTATTCATTATCTTTCCATAGTGATGAAATTTCCTCATTAGTTAAAGGTACTACAATTTCTGCTGGGTCCATTCCTGTCAACTGACAAAGTCTTAATTTACCTTTTTGAATCAAATCAGAGATCTTTTCTATATAAGTCTTTAATTTCTTATTTGGTTTACGTGGTAGGAATATTCATTACAATATAATATCTTCCCTCTGCATCAAAATACCTGATGGGGAATGTCTGGAGGGTAATATGACAAGAATGCATTTAAGTTCTGGTTCCACACGATCCACATGTGCTTCTCGAATTGTCTTTTCTACTAGAGCCAATTCCTTCTCAGCTTCGGCTGATAATGTCCCCTTCTAGAGTATTAGTCAAATTTTGTAGTCCATCTTTGGGTATTCCCATGATACCTGATAAGTTGGAAATGCTTCCTAACAACTTTTGAAAATCATTAAGAGTCTTTTATCGACCTCTCCTCAGTTGTACCTTTTGGGGTCTAATTTTTTTGTAACTCTATCTTATATCCTAAGTAATTAATAGAATCTCCTCTTTGTATTTTTTCAGGAGCAATTTGCAGTCCCTAGCGAGGCAAAACTTTTTTTACTTCTTCAAACATGCTTTCTAATGTCTAACTTTGGATCAGCTAATAGGATATCATCCATATAGTGATAAATTATGGATTGTGGAAACTTTACACGAATTATCTCCAATGGTTTTTGCACAAAGTATTGGAATAAGGTAGGGCTGTTTAGCATTCCCTGTGGGAGGACCTTCCATTGATATCTCTTGACTGGCTGAGAATTGTTATAATTAGGAACTGTGAAGGCAAATTTTTCTCTATCATTTTCTTGTAATGGTATGGTAAAGAAACAGTCTTTTAAGTCAATAACTATTATAGGCCATTCTTTGGGTAGCAGAGAGTGCAAGGGCATCCCAGTCTGTAGGGAGCCCATTGGCTGAATTACTTTATTAATAGCTCTCAGATCTGTCAGCATTCTCCAATTACCAGACTTTTTTTAAAAAATAACAAATACAGGAGAATTCCAAGGGCTGGTAGATTCTTCAATGTGTTGAGCATTTAACTGCTCTTGAACCAGCTGTTCTAAAGCTTGTAGCTTCTCTTTTGTCAAAGGCCACTGTCCAACCCAGACAGGTTTATTAGTTAGCCATTTTAAAGGTAAGGCAGTTGGTACTTCTGAGAGTTCAACAGCAGTTGTGCTCTGTTTGTGTACAGCCTGAATGGTTGGTGACTGTTTTTTATAGCATGTTATGATATTATTCCTAGAAATATGCATTGGCCTGTATTTCTTTTCTGAGAGTGTAGGAATTTTAATCTGGGTATTCCACTGTTGTAATAGATCTCAGCCCCATAGATTTACTGCTACCTTTGCTACATATGGCTTCAGCCTTCCTCTCTGTCCTTCTGGCCCTATGCATTCAACCCATCTCAAACTCTGTTTTATCTGAGATAGGGTGCCAATTCCTAAAAGTTGGACATCTACCTCTTGAAGAGGCCAATTTGGATGCCATGATTTTGGTGTAATTACAGTCACATCCACACCGGTGTCTACCAGGCCCTCCAGAACCAAGCCATTAATTCGAATTCTAAGCTTTGGCCTTTGTTCATTTATGGAAGTCTGTCAAAATATTTGTTTTATTGTGTTCTTTGTAAACTGTGATTCATCTATCAGAGCTGTTTTTTCATCCATTGCAGTATCAGTTTTTACATTAGACATTGGTTTATTCAGTTGTCCTGGAGAGGAATGTCTTCCACAATGGCTGGGAATGTTCTTACCACATTTGATTTGGGGGCCTGCAAGAGGCCCCCTGAGGCGTTTCCCGCTACTAAAGGGTTGCCTCGTATGTCTATTTTTGATCTGCACTCACTGGTCCAATGTCGGCCTTTGCCAAATCTTCTACATAATCCAGGAAGTGATTGGGGTCTTCTGTTTAGGCTATTCCTAGAAGGAGTATTACTTCTAGAATTACCCCATGTACAGTTTTTACTTATATGACCTGGTGAATCACATTTAAAACATTTGGTACCACGGGGCCTTCTTACACCTCTGGGATTTGTCTCTCCTACCCAAGCCTCATTACTGTAGTTAAGAGATTCAACACTATTAGTATACTGAATCCATTCTTCCAAAGGAGCTGATCTGATCTTTAATGGTGTAAGTATTCTTTTGCATTCTGCATTAGCATTGTCGAATGCCAAGGACTCAGTTAATACTTTTCTTAATTCTTTATCTGATACAGCTTTTGTTATAGCTGTGTTCAGCCTTTGTAAAAAACCAGTGAAGGGTTCATTTGGTCCCTGAAATATCTTTGTGTATACCTCAGTTGCTTTTCCAGGTTCTGGAATTTTTTCCCAAGCATTTAGAGCTGCTGTATGGCATAGGGATATTGTATGCTCATCATAAATGGCTTGTACATTCCTGTCAGCGAAACATCCCTCACCAAGTATTGATCTTGGGAGATCTCAAAACCTCTGAGTTTACCTTGTTGTTCTAAATTTCTTGCCTCTTCTCTCAACCAGCTTTTCCACTGTAACTGCTGGCTATATTCTAGAACAGCTGAAATTAACTGATGCCAGTCATCTGGAATGATTCTTTGTGAGGTAGACCATGAATTTAACATCTGTTTTACATATGTGGAGTGTATCCCATATGTAACTACTGCTTCCTTTATATTTTTAAAGTCCCCTGTTAAAATTGGTTGTAATGTATATGTTGTATATGGCTCGGGATATGTGTCATCTGCTGGATTCTCATGGATGATAACAGGATAAGCCATTGTATGAGAGCCATTTGGGGATGTTACAACCTGTATGGTCTTGACCTTCTGCTTATTAGGTCCCTTGTCATGTTTATTGAGAGTTTCCTCCAGGGCTTGTAAACAAGCACCTAGGGTCTGTTCCAGGGAGTAAACCTCCTCTCTTGTAAGGGATTCCAGATTTTTCATGGAATCATGGAAGTTTTTATGTTCTTCTGAAACAAATGATTCCATGGACCTTATCCTATCAAGTAATGATAATTTTTCTTCCTTATATATTGTCTGAGTAGCTACAACTTCACTCTGGAGAGTTAGTGTTCTATCCATTAAATACTCATATTTATTATCAATAAAAGCAATTTTGTGTACAAGCTTGTTTTGTAAATTCTGGTTAGCAGATTCCAGAGAGAGAATCTTTTTATGTAAGTCCTGGCCAGCAGATTCCAGAGAAAGAATCTTTTTCTGTAAGCCTTCATTGCTATCTTTTAAAACCTGTAATTCCTGGTTAACAGATTCCAGAAAGAGAATCTTATTATGTAAGTCCTGGTCAGCAGATTCCATAGACAGAATCTTTGTCTGTAAGCCTTCATTGCTAACTTTTAAAGCCTGTAAACCCTGGTTAGCAGATTCCAGAAAGAGAATTTTTTTCTGTAAGCCTTCATTGCTATCTTTTAAAGCCTGTATCAGTCCAAATAATGACTCATCTTTGTTCTTATTATTAAACCAGTGTTTGAACACTGTGTGAATTATTACAATGTATGTCAAAATGGTACAGGCCAGATATTTCTTAGGGAGGTTGTATATTTCCAGGAAAATGTCATTCATCATACAGGCAAAAAGGTTTTTAAATTCTTGTGAGGTAATGTTGTCAGCCATATTATAAGAATTACTCAAAATTTGTTACTCAGTTTTAAGGTGTAAAATTATCAAGTACTTTTACTTGAAATAAGCTTACCTTTCCGTGGTTTTGGGTGGTGCAGTAGCACTTTTCAGCCAGCAGGAGGTGTTGGTATAGCTCCAAAGCAGGGCCTGCTGGCGACCTTGGCTGGCGGCAGCTGAAGGCAGGAGCCAAGATGGCGGGGAGCCGGCACTCAGGGAGGAGTGGGAATGCCTCACTCACAGTGGTTTTCGCTGGTCTAGGGGCTAAGCTAGGGAACTGAGACCGGACTAGCTGTTCCTTTTCTCGGGAATGGAAAAGGTACCCACCAGCCGGGAGGAGGCTGAGGGAGGGAGCCGCCTGGGCCTTTGGAATTTGCCCCATGTGAGCGCCAGATATTGGTGAAATTATTAAGGCCACTCCACGTAGTTAAAAGGGAGGTTTATTTTGTGGGCTAACTTACAAATGAAGTGGTAGGTTGCAGGGTCTGGCAAAGGTATAGTGCAGTCCGGTGGTGTTCTCTGGAGAACTCTGCTCGGTCTACCTCCACTGTCCAAGTGCGAGACCTCTTCCAGATCCTTGGTCTTCCGCTTCCTTCTCCGCCCTTCCTTGTGGGCGTGACCATTACCGAAGCCTCAATGGGGGTTGGAACTTCCAGGCCAATGCTGGGATGGCTATCCACTACAGAGCATAAAAACAGGTATTATTATGGCAAGATATAGGCCTCCCTTTGCTCACTATAAACAAGAATGGAGGATACACACAAACTGGAGTAGGATTATAAGTAATATTAGCCAGTGGCTCAACTCGGTCATACGCACAGCCTGCATCAGTTCTGGCAGTGATGTCTGTGGATAACGGGCTAGGCACAGAATCCCAGGAGCCCCAAGGCTTGGAGCTACTCCATGAAAACTGACTAATTCCATGCACTCCCCTAGCAATCATAACTAGGGGCTCTAAATTCATGCAACTTTTATTAATGCCACACAATAGCCAATTATCAAAAGGATTAGAAATATACAACTGAGAGGGATTTTGCTCACTATAATTACTACCTGCAAAAGTCTGATTAAAGTCTGTGCTTATTCCAGGAGAAAAAGTGAAACTCTTCCCTTGATGGGCCCAGATCACAGTACGAGACTGACAACCTGTCCAGGGCCAGACGTTCCCTCCATCTTGACCCCAACAAAAGGGGGCCCATTTTGGTTGACTGGGTGAATCATTTCCCAACACTTCAGCAGTCCACCATCCAGACAACCAAGAGGCATAGGCTGAAAAATAAGGGCCTGGTCCAGACAAATCAAACCATCCAGCCGTCTGGTTATATATCAAAACACATGGAGAAACATTTGATCTCTTGCTGACAATTTGGAAACAAAGAGTTCCATTTAAATCAAAAGACCTATTTTCTCCTATAGGAGCTTCCTCTGGGTCCATAGGGAGGTATGGAACATCCATACTTTTATTATTACTGAATAGCCGTGGGAATAATATTGCATTATGATGGACTGGCATTGGTCTCAGAAACACTGACAGTATCCCCCCATCTTAGGTCCGTCATTCCCAGCCAAATCATCATTAGCGTGAACAGGGAGATCACTGTCTGCACAGACATGTTCTTCTTGGCAATGGACTCTTCTCACGAGGCGCTCAGAAACCCACACCAGGTCTTGCTGATCCTGTGGGAAAACACAAACAGAACCTCGTGCCCATGTCAGCACGGGATCGGGTCCATGCTAAACACCTGTCAAGGCATCTTTCCATTTCACCATTCCTTTAGAAGGTCTGTGCTGACAATGATGCCTGTCCACAGCAGAACAATTGGAAGCATCCAAATTCAAATACTTCAGGGTAAATAATGCAAGAGAGAGTCGGTCCTTAGGGGTACGGCCATAGCCTATTCCCCCTTTTTGTTTCTGAAGCAATTCCTTCAAGGAGCGATGAGCACGCTCCACAATGCCTTGACCTTGTGGATTATATGGTAGGCCTTGTACAAGTTGCACATTCATCTGTTGACAGACGGAATCGAACTTCTGTCCGGTATATGCAGGACCATTGTCTGTTTTTAACTGTTGAGGCTTACCCCATGCTGCCCAAGCTTCTAAGCAATGAGCAATAACATGAGAAGCTTTCTCTCCTGCCATTGGGGTGGCGTGAATGATTCCAGAGCAGGTATCAACAGATACATGTATGTGTTTGACACGTCCAAATTCAGAGATGTGTGTAACATCCATTTGCCATATTTTTAGGGGGAGCAGACCATGAGGGTTAACTCCTAATCTAGAAGGATCATGAAAAATGACACATTGGGGACAATCTAGTACCACCTTTCATGCATCCGCACGTGAGATAGAAAACTTTTGTTGTAATGTCCTTGCATTAACATGAAATTCTTTGTGGAAAGCATGTGCTCGTTGTATGGCAGAAGCCACAAACATCCATTCCTGTCTAGTACACTGGTCCACTATATCATTGCCTTTAGCCAATGGACCTGGCAGACTGGTATGTGCGCGGATGTGTTGCACAAAAAAAGGATTCTTATGTTGCCAGATCAGTTTCTGTAATTGGCCAAACAATGAGCTAACAGGGCTATAAGATTTGATGGACCCTGCACATTCAAGGCTTTTCAAGGCATTAACAACATAACTAGAATCTGACACTAAATTAAATGCAAACGGACAAGCCTTAAAAACTTCAAGAACTATTGAAAGCTCCACCTGTTGGGGTACACCTGGCAAGAATTGATGCTTCATGGGTTCAGTAGAATCCACCATATAAGCACCACAGCCTGTCTTAGACCCATCTGTAAATATAACACTGGCTCCTGGAATGGGCTGGGAAGCAGTTACCTCAGGGAAAACTACAGGATGTTCTTTAAAGAAAGTTAATAGTGGATGTTTAGGATAATGGCAATCTATGTGTCCTGGATAGGTACAATGCAGTATTGCCCAATCATCTATGGCAGCACATAATATCTTGACTTGAGTAGAATCATAAGGAACAACTAGCATTTGTGGTGATGTTCCAAAATATTGTAAACACTTCTGAATACCCTTCCTGTGCAAGTAATGCTACAGCAGTAGGACAATACTCAATTGATTTTGCAGGTGAGATTTTAGCATAAATCCATAATAAGGGTCCTTTTTGCCATAAAATCCCTGTAGTTTGTAACTGGGTAGGCAGAATGCACAGGGTAATATCATCATTATTTTGCACTCTTTGAAGAAAAGCCCTTTGTAACCTATCCTCTAATTTTGTTAAGGCTTCTCGGGCTTCATTGGTTAGTTGCCTCGGTGAATCCAAGGCTGCATCTCCAATTAGAATATCATATAATGGTTTTAATTCATAATTGGCCATTCCTAAACTTCCTCTTATCCAATTTATATCTCCTAATAATTTCTGAAAATCATTCAATGTGCAAAGATGATCCTTCCTTAATTCTACCTTTTGTGGCATGATATGATAATTAGTTATTTTAGAGCCAAGATAATTGACAACTTTGCTCTGTTGCACCTTCTCAGGGGCAATACAGAGTCCCTTTTGCTTCAGCAGTTCCACAAGTGAGCTATATGCTGCTTGAAGAATGCTCTCCTCCTTAGCTGCTAACAGTATGTCATCCATATAATGGAGGCATCTCAGGCCAGGAAAATGTGCTCTCAAGGGTTCTAAAGCAGTTGCTACAAACAGTTGACACATATTAGGGCTATTGGCCATGCCTTGTGGCAATACAACCCATTGATATCTTTTATCAGGTTCCTCATGATTAATGGACAGTAAAGTGAAAGCGAATCTCTCACTGTATTTGCTATTCAGCAGAATGGAAAAGAAGCAGTCCTTAATATCTACCACAATAATAGGCCAATTTTCAGGCAAGGCTGACAGCAATGGAAGACCACGTTGTACGGGTCCCATAATTCTCATTTGCTCATTTATAGCTCTAAGATCATGTAACAGTCTCCATTTTCCTGATTTCTTCTTGATGACAAATATGGGTGTATTCCAGGGAGAAAGGGAGTGTTTAATGTGCCCTTCCTCCAATTGCTCTTTCACTAATTGATATGCCTCATGTAATTTCTCGGAGGAGAGTGGCCACTGAGGAACCCACACTGGCTCCTCCATTATCCAGGATATGGGAATACCCTCCTCAGAGGCCCCTAGGAAAAACCCAATCCTTGCTTGGATTTCCTAGGTACTGCTTGTATCGGCTCCTTTCTGCATTGTAAAAATTTTCCCAAGCCAAAATTAGGATGATACCCCATATTTTTCATAATATTTTTAGATTCTTTGGAATATACGTTACTCAATTGAAAGCCCATGGATTTCATAAGATCCCTCCCCCAAAGGGACACTGGAAGTTCAAGAACATAGGGTTGCATAATGCCAGAGTGACCTTCTGAATCTTGCCAATTCAACAAATTTGCACTAATATTAGGAGCACTGGCATAACCCAATCCCTGCAATGTTTGTGAGGAAGCCTGTATAGGCCAACCTCGAGGCTAATCTTTGCTAACTATGATACTGTGATCTGCACCAGTATCCAAAAGTCCCATTATCTTGGTGCCATTAATGGTTAACTGTAATGTGGGTCTCTGATCTAAGTCTAAAGATAAAAATGTTAAATCTGTGCCTGAGGATCCGAATCCATTACTTCCTCTTTCTTTGTCATAGGCTGGGTGAGAATCACATAAGCTGGGTAACAGGATAAGTTGTGCAATTCTGTCTTCCCGGGGAAATGGCAGTGATTCCTTTTGGTGATTCAACCATGATTTTAACTATACCTGTATAATCTGAGTCAATTATCCCATGATGGATTGACAATCCCCTTAATGTAGTAGATGATCTCCCTATTAACAATCCCACTGTCCCAGGGTCAAGGGGGCCTTGAAAATCAGACTCCACTACTTGTACCCCCATATGTGGGGTTAATATGAGTCTGGTGGTGGCACGGAGGTCCAATCCTGCTGAACCTGCAGTGGCTCGCTGCGGTGTTTGGGATGTCTGAGGGTCGGCCACTGCTCTTGATTCCCTTCCTGTCTCTGATCCTCCATTGCCCCATATATTTGCGGGCTCTGAGGCTGGGGGCCGCACTGTCTGTTTTTTTGGAGGAGTATTATTCCTCAGAGGCTGTCCATTAATGTCCTTGATAGACTTGCATTCGTTCGCCCAATGTTTTCCTTTCTTACACCTAGGACACAGTCCCGGGACAGGGCGTTGGTCACTCCCTGGTCTCTGGTTACTTCCCCATTGATTACTTCCTCCTTGGGGGCAGCTGCATCTCATATGCCCCATTTTACCACATGGGAAGCAAGTCCCAGTGCCGCCTGCCCTCTTCTGACTAATTTGTAAAACTGCAGCAGCCAGCCCATTGGTTAGTGGTCCCCCTAATTCCCTGCACACTTTCATCCAAACCTCCAATCCTTTAGTTTTGTAAGGTGTAATGGCAGCTCTACATTCCTTAGTGCACTGCTCATAAACCAACTGCTTAATTAATGGCATGGCTGTATCAGGATCACTAAATATCTTTCCAGCTGCATCCACTAGGCGAGCTACGAAGTCTGAGAAGGGTTCCATGGGTCCTTGGACAATTTTAGTGAGATTACCACTAACTTCTCCTCTATTGGGTAATGCTTTCCAAGCTCTAGTGGCAATGTTGTTGATTTGCTCATAAACCTGGATAGGATACCCATTTTGCTGATTTGCAAATATACCTTGCCCAAGCAACATATCCATATCCCAAGCAGCTTGACCTCCACCAGCAGCCCTGTTAGCTGCAGCCTGTTCACTAGCAAACTCTATCAGAAAGGCTTTCCAATCTAAATACTGACCAGAAATTAAACAGGCTCGTGCAAGGTTCATCCAGTCTGACGGAGTCATAGCATGTCTTTGCAGAGCTTCCAACTGAGCTACTGTAAAGGATGCTGTAATACCATATGTCCGGACAGATTCTGCTAATGATTTAATAATCTTGAAATCTAGAGGTTCATGATATCTCTGATTCTGAGGATTCTGAAATACTGGGAATGCAACTTGCATTTCCGTTCTGACTTTTCTCCATACTCTAGGATTAAAAGACACTCCACCCTCTGCCCCCATTGCTCCAGGATTCGGAGGGGGAGCAGAAGGGACCACGCTCTCATGGCCCTTTTCTAACTGTTTGGATCCTCTTCTCTCTTTTCGTTTCTTTCTAACCTTCACTCTTTGCAATAACTCACAAACGGATTCAACATCCTCATCATCCAAGACAGAGTTGGAGAGATCGGAAGCGCCCGAGTCTTCCAACTCAGAAAGGCTAGGATATAAACTTGTATATTTTTTCTCACCTTTTGCCTCTTTATCTGAAAGAAAGCCCCCCACAGGGGATCTTTCCTCAAGAGAGACCCCAAACCCAAGGAACACACCGAGACCACAGATCAGATGCAAACAGCAAGAGGGTTTATTTGAATACACAGGTACCTGGGGCGACAAGTCTCTTGGAGGACTTGCGCGCCTTCCTAGGGGAAGGGGAACTTCTTATAGAATCCTAGGAGCAGAAGCACGGTTACAGAAGCGAGAAGCATAGTTACAGGGTCCCCATTGGTTGATTCAAATAAGGCCAGGGTGAACTTGGGGGCAATCTTTAATTTTCAGAAATGTGCAGCTGTTTGTTCTCCAAGGCCAGGTAGCCAATTATAGATATCTTGTTCTGACTCAAAGTTTTTTCCTCCCAAGACCAGGTGTTTGATATCTCCTGCTTTGACTCAAGGTTACTTTCCCAATTATCTCTCTCAAGGCCGTTTCTTAGGCTAAGTTACTGAGACGGGGGCATTTCATATCCTTTATTGGTCCTGCCTTTCCAGGTACTGCTTTCTCTGAGGTTGCCTTTTCAGGTACTGCTTTCTCTGAGGTTGCCCTTTCTGATCTTTCTTCCTGCAGTATTTCCAGAGCAGTTTGGCCATTCTCAACTGCCTAACTGCATCTCTGATCTTCTAAACACCCTCTTATTGATTTCCAGACTGGTCTAACCCCATGCTTAAGTGTGCCTTGCTCTATGTCTCTTCCCAATTTCTCCCAGGAATACACTGTACAACTTCCTGAAATTGCAAACCAAGGAGCAACAACATCACACTCTTCCAGAAATCTTTCTAGGGTGCTTTTCTATCTTCAATTTCTTAGAGAAGCAGCTCATTAAGAGCCAGAAAAATTGGGTGCGAGGAGGAAGCACCCATCTTGGCATATCCTTTCTTCCTCAATTTGAGAGGTTTCTCAGAGCCTTTACAGAACAGCCCTAGCCTTCCGGTTTCACTTGCTTATTTTGCTTTACTGATTAACCGCCCGCTATGGTCGTGGCTCTACTGTCCTGCTCCCCCTTTATCTACAGATGAGAGCAAAAAACCCGCTTTTGTCGCGGATCCCCAATTTATCTGAGGACTTACTGGTATACCCCCTGACTGCAGAAAGTTCTGAGCCCCACAGAGAGATGTGATAGTTCCCCATACGGGCCACCACTTGTTGCAACCGCCTTGACCAGCAAGGATGACGCAACACCGGAGCTCTTCTTTAAGCAGTTTACTCAGGACCTTGTTACAAGCGATGTCTCCCCCCCCCCCCCCCCCCCCCCCCCCGGGCAAGCCTCTCCCAGCCCTTAAGTAGGTCTGGGCTACCAACCCCAGATAGCCACGTGGGCACTATCCATAGGTCCACGCATATACAAGCAGCACACGAATCCAGCCATAGCCAAATAAGGAGCTGTTTACCACAAAGAGTACTTGCCTTCGGGAAGGCAGAGGGTGGAAGCCAGCGCCATCTTTAAGGTGCGGCTACATGCAGCTCTCTACAATTGTAAACAGTCAAAGTAAATAGTTTCCAGACCAAATGGTTAGCTGTGTCAAAATGAATACAAACAAGGAGTTTCTTTGATGCCCATCATCCTTATATGAAGTAAATTGGAACAGATGTGTCTCATTGCCATGAAATTGCCTGTTAACAAAACATTTTAAATTCCATATTCTATAGGTCTTTGAAGTGTTTGAAGACCATTTATCTATCTAAAATATATTTCTGTGTGATCTTTAAAACATGCATAACATATCTACAAATTTGATTGTAATAGATGAATAACTACTAACCTATGATTCTGGATTATTCTAAATAGTTTATAATAATTAACTTTGAAAAACTAGAACTTTACCTTATTATAATTATAATAATAATTATTATTACTATTGTTATTATTAGTTTTTCAAGACAGGGTATTCTGGCTAGCATTGTGCCTTTCCTGGAACTCTCTTTGGAGACCTGGCTGGCCTCGAACTCACAGAGATCCACCTGACTCTGCCTCCCAAGTGCTGGGATTAAAGGCGTTTGCCGCCACCCTGTGACTTTATAATTTTTAAAACTATTTCTTTCTAGGACTGTTTATACCCACTTTCTTTTCTTTCTTAAGCCTGTGCTATTGTTAAACACACTGGGAGCTGTTTAGAGGTTTTTTGTTTTGTTTTGTTTTGTTTTTTTACCCAATCTGTACTTCTTTTACTTGGCATGCTTTAGCTTTTTTTGACTGTGTGTACAAACTTTAAACAGCTAAGCTACAACTGGGTCCTCTTTGTGGCTTTGTTTGCTGCGTCTACCATCTTCTCCAGTCATAAAATCCAAGCCGAAAGCTCATGGCTCATAGCCAGGTCAGAGGTGCATGACTAGGAACAACATTAAAACTTCTTAGCTGTAGGAAGTCAGCATCTGCATTGCCACCAGTGTTTTTTACTTATCTTGCCTTCTCTATTTTATCATTGCAGGCTGAACAGCATCACCTCTTAAGAGAGCTATCCCCCCCCCCTTTTTTTTAACCTTTCTCAGGTCCTACATGGAAATTCGGGCCTACATTAGTATGCCAAAATGTTGATGTACTTTTTACTCTTTTGCTATTATGGCTCTTAGATCTTTGGGGGGCCCACCACCCAGCTCCCAAATACACACACACACACACACACACACACACACACACACACACACACACAGAGAGAGAGAGAGAGAGAGAGAGATGTATTCTTACTTATAAATACCTGGGATTAGCTTGGTTTATTTATAGCCAGCTTTCCTTAAATTATAGCATTTATCTTTTACTTCTGGGCTTTAATCTTTCTTTACTTTTCTGTCCCTTTTTTACTTCTTACTCTGTGGCTGGGTGTAGGTGGGTGGCTGTTCCCACCTACAATCAGGTATTTTAGAGAAGCAAAGAAACACAGCTTCACAGAGTTAAAAATGCAAACAAAGAATGCAACACATCTTTGCACCATTAAACTAATGTTCCACAGTATAAATAAATGTAACACATCTTCAACTTCGATTCTACAACAATATTTAAAAGTTATCTGTTGGCAGGTTTGGCTGGTTCATACTTAACACTGAGTGTTCTCCAGCTACAGATGTAATAAAATTCAAATTGTCTTAAAAGTTTAGATTAATATTTAAGTTTAAATTATGATTTAAGAAGACCTAAATGCTACAAGATTATTCAAAGAACAAAATCCTAAGTACCAGAATGTACACAGTCTCTCTCTATTATGTCAAGAGATTAACACATTCTCAAAACAAAGATGCATACTCTTGTTTTATCATTTCTAAAATAATGGAAGTCACAGGTTTGTTAAATAGCACAATCAATGGAAAATAAGAAATAAAAAAGGAAAATCATATATTCTTTAACATCAGAGTTGATTAGGTGTCACACTTTACTTTCACTCTACTGGATGAGCCCCCACATTCTAATTATCTGTGGCAATACCTGTATAGAGTGAGCCAAAAAGGAAAAGACATGAACTTGGTGGGGAAATCAGAGATATCATTCTATGAGGATGGGAGAGAGCTGAGGAAGGGAATGGGGTAAATATGATCAAAATATATCTTGCTTATATATAAACTTATAAAAATTATGAAAATAAATAAAGTAAATTTTACTAATAAACAGTGTGAAATATATATATATATGTGTGTGTGTGTATGGTTTTTTTTTTTTTGTGTGTGTGTGTGTAGCAGGAATCTTAAATGGTCTTATTAATAAAATCAAACCTGAGGCCAATTATTGGGGTGAATGCTGGAAGAACAGAAAAGCAGAACAAACCACAGCTTCCTCACTTCCACAGTTCTTTAGCTGATCCTGTTTCCTCAGACTGGATGGCTCTCAGCTGAACTGTGCTGCTCAAAAGCCTGAATGCTTAACCAGCCAAATGCTTCTAGTTTCTGGCCTTCATGCCTTATATATCTTTCTGCTTTCTGCCATCACTCTCTGGGATTAAAGGCAAGAGTTACCGTGTGTGGCTGTATCCTTGAATAAATGGATTTCTGCCTCTGGAATGTTAGGATTAAAGGCATGTGCTACCACTGCCTATCCTCATGTTTAATCTTGTGGCTTTTCTCTCTCTGACCCCAGATAAGTTTATTAGAGTGCACAATAAATTGGGAAACAATACCACCATGTATGTGTGTGTGTGTGTGTGTGTGTGTGTGTGTGTGTGTGTGTGTGTGTTTGCATGGGTATCAAATTATAGGTCAGATGTACCTACCTTCAGCTTAGATTTCTGGGAGGGTGAGACAAATTAGTATTCTATATTTCATTTAATTTACCTAGCTTTGTCAACTTTCACCAGCTAAGATAAATTATACAAACTATCATCATACTTTTGTTGGGGTTATTCTTGAATCCCAAACTGCATAAAATAAAGAACAGAAGAAAGTAATGATTTTTTTTATATAGGATGCAATTGGAAACCCAAAGCAGAATTATGAAGATAGAGAAGAGCTTAGATATTACCAGATCAAACACTTCCAACCACATATGATTCTATGGTCTGTAACAAATATCAGGTTTCCTGAGTTGGCTGGTACTGAATGAACATAGATTTCAAACAAGAGCCTCTTCTCCAAATGATCTTCAATTACATTCATTCAATGTTAACATTTGATTAATTTCTACCAAAATTTCACTTTTATGTTGAAGGTCCTCATAGTTTTGCTTCTTCTAACCAATAGCATTTAGCTTTCTCCCAACATGAACAATTAAAGATACTTTTCTAATATGCATATATGTGTTTGTTATACATATCTTAATATAGAAATATTTAAATATTTGAATGAACTTTGAAAGGAACAATTATTTTCCTTTTGATGACATATTCTAGACTAGAATTTTACAAATCACTCTATTATACTGTGCCTATTAAGCAGTAACTGTCCTCCAAATTTTCATATGAGACATAGGGGTGATGCTATGCAAATTATATGAATTAAATGAGGGCATGAATGGAAATGTAGTTCAAATTTCCAGACATTTCTTAGAATATATGACAGCAGAAGAATTTTATTATTTTTTAGTGCATCTTCTTAGATTATTCATAATTTTGGGGCCTTGAAGTTCATACATATTTGCATGAACTGAACAAGGAAAAAGATAACATAATAGATGTGGCAATGTGGCCAGGGAAAGTCCAGGAGCCTCAACCCTACAAAAACAACTAGAGTCAACTAAGAATGCTGAGTGTGGGAGAAATTGTCTTAAGGAAGAATACATGAACTGGCTATCTAATACAAAATGATGTACCATGAAAACATAGATACATGTAACAATAAGTAGTCTGAGCAGGTTATATTTTGGAATATATATGTATGTACATATGCATATATGTACATGTAATAACAATTAATGTAAAAAAAAGCCATAGTTTTGAAAGAGAACAAGGCAGGGTATATTAGAAGTTTTGGAAGGTAAAAATGCTGTAATTATAATACCAATAATAAAAGAGAACATAATGACAGCATTTCAGGTACATATTCTGTATAAGAACTCAGTTAAGACAATCTGGTAAGCCTCTCTCAAGCAAAAGCATGTTAAAATACTTTTAAAAATATTTTCTATATAATTGGTTTTTATTCTTTTATATTCATATTTTCTCTTTAAACTTGAATATTATGAACCCAACATTCTTTATCTTCATTAAAACTCAACTTTTTGAATATGTTTAGTATTGCAGTGTACCTGAAATTGTCTCTTACCACTGGAAATACAATAGTTTGTGATTTTCTACCATTTTTCCACACTTTCAGGTGTTCCTTTTTATTTTATATTGAAGCTAATCAAATGAGTGTGGAAGTAATATGTATGATGACTAGATTGTTACACAACTCCAGGGAAGCTACCTAGAATACAGGACCTTAGGAAAGACACAGGGATCGCCCAATGACAGAGAAATGGATGGGATCTACATGAACAACCTGGACGATAGTGGGAGTAATGAAGGGCAAGGTTTGAGGGAAAGAAAGCTTAGGAGAGCAGGAGATCCCAGCTGGATCAAGAACAGAAAGGGAGAACAAGGAATAACAGACCATGATAAATGCTGACCACATGAGAACAGAAATAGGCAGAGTTCTAGAGAGGTCCCCAGAAATCCACAATGATACATGCTCTGTAGACTGCTTGCAATGGTCAAGAGAAAGCATGATCTGACCTAGTCTGGTGATCAGATGGCCAAACACCCTAATGGTCATGCTGGAACTCTCATCCAATAACTGATGGAAGTGGATGCAGAGATCCTCAGCCAGGCCCCAGGTGGAGCTCCAGGAGTCCAATTGTCAAGAAAGAGGAGGGACTGTAAGAGTGTGAATTGTTGAGACCAAAATTGGAGAGGCACAGGGACAAATAGCCAAACAAATGGAAGCACATGAATGATAAAAAATACTTTTGAAAACATATGCTAGTGAATGAAAATGAAGTTGTTACTGATCTTGCAATTAAAAACATAACAAAATTTAAAAATAATACATTAACCTGTTAGAAATCAAATACCATTCCTAAAGGAATATAGGTTTGTTGATTGAAATATTTGTGTATCATTTCATTCTGCATGTATGTTGACCATGATGATCTGAAATACTATATCCCTTACTGCTTTACACTTTTTACTGTGTCTTATAAGTACTGATGTAGTGTTACCATGGTGCTAACAACAGCTTTCCCTCATGGACACAAGGCTTTTGAGGAATGCCTATTTTGTATTTTGCCTTTATTGTTATTAGTGGGAATAATCTCCTTTCCTATTTGTTAATTTTTTTTCTTCTTGCTCCCATTCATTCATTAATTTGGAAAGTAGATGAAGATGGTACAGCTCTGCCACATATACGACATCATTCATGTTCTACTAGTGCATACCTAACTCTGATTGGTTAAAAGTTAATACTTTATTTATTCAAAGTCCCAGAGACCCAAGCAAGGCAGAATATAAATGGGTAAATGTGTTATAAGTTTTCTGAAACCTTAAGTTTTTATGTCTAGACAACTTTACTTTTTATAAAGTAAAATAATTTATAATAGAAATCTTGATTCCTATTATCCTGATCATCTTTGTTTCTTTATTGCTTTCCAGTTTTGATGGGTGTTAAAGAGAACAAGTAATATATTAAGATTTATTTTAAAATAAAATAGAAATCATGATGCATTTGCAAATTTACTTTTGAAATTCTTATTCTTTACTTGACTATTCTATATAAATTTGCAATAATATTCATAAAAAACTATATTTATATAGGAGGAATTATTTATAGCTGAAATGTAGATGGGGCATATTATGGGGGTCAGATATTGGGTGGCGGGAGAGAGCACAGGAGAGATGGCTAGGACTGTGAGGTATATGGGGTGGTGTTGTGGAAATCTAATGCTATAGAAATTTCCTGATATATGAAGGTGATCCTAATGAGGCCTCCTAACAATGAGAGATACTAATCTTAACTGCTCATCTCTTGTCTCCAGGCAAGGCTTCCAGTGGCAGGACTAGATTGCATTCAGTTGAGTTACTGGCCAAAGGGGTGCCATGGAAATCCCTAAAAAACCCAGACTCCTGCTTAGACACAGGGTTATTCTCTGCAAGCTGACAGACAGAGTGGACCCATTGTCAGGGAAAACACTCATAGAACTCATAGAACCTGATGCCACATGAGGTCTTCATCCTTATGTACTAGTTAGTCCTCCTGGTGTGAGAAAGTACTCTACAGGATACTGAAAGAGTGATGTGATATCAACAGTACCATAAAACCTTTCAGCTACAATCTATCCTATCTGCAAAATATTCTAGGGCAATGATGGCCCAAAAGTAGTGGGTATAGCCATCCAATGTGTAATCAGCCCAGTCCACTGGCCAAAAGGTACCATACCCTTCATACTTGGGTAACCAAAATCATAAACTAGATAGCCCAGATACCTTGGGAAATAGCAAGCACAAATAGTCTAATATATAAACTCCTAGTGGTATACAGATACACTCATAGATCAGTTCCTCATCCAGTCAGCATCAGAGAGGCTTCCTCTGGCAGCAGCTGGGAACAGATGCGGATCCCCACAGCTGGACATTATACAAAGAGAGAGTCTAGAAGCAGGAAAATTTCCATCACATCTCCCCTTTCAGAGCTCAAGGAATCCTGCAGAAGTGGATATTGAAAAATTGTACGATACAAAGCAGCTGAAGGACACCAGGAGAACATGGTTTTCTGAATCAACTAAACACTGCATATGAGCTCACAGATCTGAAACAGTAAGCACTGAGCCTACATGGGTTTGCACCAGGTTCTCTGTGTATATAATATAGCTATAGGCTTAGGATTTTTATGGGATTCCTGAATGTGAAAAAGTGTTGGTCTCTAACTCTTTTGCCTGCTCTTGAGATGTTTATCCTACTGTTGTGTTGCCATGTACAACTTTGATATGATAATTTTTTGCTTCACCTTATGATATTTCATTTGGCCAAATTTGGTTGTTGGCTCTTAGGAGTCTGTTCTTTTCTGATTATAAACAGAATGGAGTAGATCCAGAGGGGAAGAGCAGTGAGGAGCCACTGGGAAAAGCAGAAGGAAGGGAAACTATAATTAGGATAAGTTGTATGAGAAAAGGATATATTTTCAATAAAAGGGAAAATAAAACTAAATGAAGAAAAAAACCCTCATCTATGGTGGTGTTTGCTGTTTCTGAAAAATTGGTCACATTTATAAATATGTAATTATTATATTCAGTTCACTGACTAATAATGTTTCAAAATATTGGGTGTTTTATTTGTGGTTTACTTTCTTGCATTTTCAATTTTTTTGTAGGTTAAAATTACAAAGAACTTCATTTATGTTTCTTCTTAGTAACTTTCTGGCTTCATTTTCTTTTTTTTTTCCACATGGTTCTTTGAGAAGTTCATAGAAAATATTTTGATCATATATGTTTTCCACCAATCTTGAATATCTCCTATATCTACATTACTATTCCCTATCCGATCAACTTTGTTTTCATTTTTTAATGCACTAAGATTGATTTGGGCTGCTCCAAAACACTGTGATATGTAGACATCCATAAGACCATGGTAAACCTACACCTTAAAGAAGACTGACTCTCTTTCTTCCAGAAGGTATTAATTACCATCTAATCACACCTCACCTTTGGGCAGGAGATGTATATACTCCTCTTCTACATGCTTGGATTTTGTCTGGACAAAACTTGCCTGGATCCTGCTCATACTGTCACATGTAACTACTTAAATATGTAACTACTCTGTTGTGTATTGAAAGCACTGTTTGGTTGTAGATTATCTACCTCTGACTTCTTTTTTTTTTTAAATTCTTCCATCTATATTCCATTTCCACAGCAACTTTTATTTTTAAAATACTCATCAAAAGAGATATGTGAATGTATATCTTTTCCTCCTGTCAAAATGGTTAATTAACTATGTAGAGCTTCTATACTAAAGTCTTCACACACTATCAGCCTTTTTTCTGGTTATACTATATTTGCATTGGCAATTAAAACAATTATGTATTTTATTTCTCTGTCAACCACAATTTGGGGAACTTCATTGTTGTACTCATTTTTCTTCACAGACAGAATAATCTTCTCTAAGAAATATTTTTAAAATGAAGTAGGTCATCATATACATGAAGGGGACCAAATGATGAATTTTCCTCACTCCTCTCAAATTTTGTATATTAAGAAATAGGAAAATAAGACAAAAATATGTTTGTTTCCTTTAAGTTTTACCATATGTTAATGTCTTAGCTAATATACAGTACCCAAATAAACCTAAGAGCAACAGCGTTTAATGTGTGCAAAATAAACAGATACATTGTTGGACTGATAGTGAGTGAATGGATTGATGGCAACAGACCTTGGGACCTAGAAAAGTTTACTTGGTGAGATTTTTAGGAAAAGTCTTTTTGCCAAAGTAAGATGAATTATTGCTATGAAATATAGAAAAGGCAAACTGAGAATAAGATTTGAGCTATTGTTCAGCCAGGCCATGAACTCCATCTATATCTTGTTTAGCGGTAGATGGCTTTGACAGCAGTGTCACCCATGTGTCAGCTCAGGACACATAGCTCTCACGTCTTGGTTTTTATTACCATCACCCAATGAGCGCAAGTGGAAACACATGAAGGAATTCTAGGATGGAGAATGGAAATGTGCAGATGTTCCAGGAGCATTAGGTCAAATTAGAAGTAAGGTTGTGCCTGGCCAAGAGAGAAGAGCAGAAACCTGAGAAGAGGCAAAGCAGCATGGTGAGAAATAAAAGTGAAAGTAGAGTGTGAAATAGAGAGAGAGAGAGGAGAAAGGGGAGGGGGAGGAGCGAACACGGGGATTCCGGACTGATGGGAATATCTAAATGGAATGCAGAGAATAGTGAGAAGAGCATCACTCTGTCAAAACCTAGACAATTCTAGCAATGACAAGTATAAAACTGAACATTTTTTGTAGCTGGATTTTCTTTAGATCTCCAGCTCCCAAATAATAACATGGAGACTTCTCATTAAGTATAAAAGATTGGCCCTAGCTTAGGCTTGTATCCAGCTAGCTCTTGTAACTTAAAGTAACCAATTTATATTAATCTTCCTTCTACTATGTGGCTCATTACCTCTTCTCAGTACCTTACATCTAATTTGCTCTGCATCTATCACCTCTCATGTACTTCCCCAGTGCCTGTCTCTTCCTGGAAGTGCCCCTTATCTTCTCCTGTCTAGATATTGACTATTCAGCTCTTTATTAAATCAATCAGAAGGAGCCTTAGCAGAGACGCTTCTTCACAGTGCACAAAAGGACTATATGACTACAACTTTCTAACTCAAGTATGATGCGAATGTTATATATAAACAGCTTACTGCAGGGCTCTTACCCAGAAGGCTCTCTCGGTTATCTGCCACAGAACTGCACAGAGTGGTTTAGAAGTTGATTCCATTCCAGGAGTGGAGTGGGTTGTCAGTGACTGACTGACATCACTAAGGATGGCTTTACCTCGGCTGAAAACATTCATTTTGTGCCTTGATGCTAAGCAACAATCTTTGGAAATCTCAGCAAAGTTGGATGCCAGCTAATGGCACAATTTTGCTTTACTGTTTCTCTCATCATATCTATGCTCTCACTATTCAAATCTTACCTGAACCTATTTCTCTAATATTCACAGAGAAAATATCTGTTTCAGTCACCTCATTTGGGATCTAACAAAACAGTGAAAAAACAAACAAACAAACAAACACCAAGTGAGCACCAGTCTCTGCTTTTGTTGATGTAGCTATATCTGATAAAAAAAAAGAATTTTGTGATGTTGAGTTGATTTTTTCATACTACGATTTCCATAACTATTAATAAAAAGATAGACCTAAGAAAAGATTTCTTATTTTCTGTCATCATGAAGTTCAGAAAAGAATTACTGAGTTACTTTCCTTGACAAACTTTAAGTTTATGTAAGTCCTCAGCATGGGACTTAATAAGTGTGCAATGTTTGACAGCATATGGACAAGTTTGTGTTTTAAGATATATATGAATATTAATGTAGTCACATATTTTAAGCACAATATGTTCAAATAGAAGAAAGAATACTTATCTATAGGGTTTTGCTAATAAAATAATATAATGTAATATTAATAGAAGGGTAATTATATATGAATGACAGGTGTAAAACTAGCTAAAATACTTAAAAGTCTGGACTATTCATTTCCATTATTATTAGAAGAAAGAATAAAGGCAAGAAAGGAATAAAAATAAGAATGAAGGAAGTAAGAAATGCAGGAAAAAATGGAAGGAAGAATCTAATGAATGAAAGAAGCTTGGGAACTTTTTGTGACAATAAAAAAATTGTCAATATGCTAGCAATATAATGTTTCTTCCAATATTGTAATATATTATTTTTGAAGACTATTTTACTCTAGATAGACTATAGTATTCAGGAGACAGCCATAGATATGTGCCCTTCAGATTGAGAACTGAACTTCAGTTTTATGCAGCTCAGTATACATCTTTATTACTACACCAACTGCTCTTATTGCTCAGCACACATGGAGCCGTATCCCAGAATCTATGTGAAATTGAATGCTTGAGTAGAAATATCCTATCAAATGAAGACTGGAGTTGGCCTGTGATTTCTGTGATTTGTCCTCTCTTAGCATCCCTCTTGACACTCAGCAGTCATGGTAACTACAAAATGCACTTGATAAGGTAATTAGATTAATTAAAGTCATAAGAATACATTTTACAGCCTAGAGACCATACTAAACTTTAGGTTCTAGAAGTGATTGAATCATCCCATTTGTTACTAAAGATATTTGCAGTCTGCTAGCTGTTTTTCTGTTTTACTCATTCATGGAATAACTTTTTTCCTATTCACATTCAAGTATGTGTTTGCCCTTATTTTCTTAGGTGTGGTTTTGCAAGATTGTTTTTCTGCTATTAAACATTATAGTGTTTTCTCTATTTTCAAAATAATTTTTAACTATAGTATGATTACATCATCTCCCCTTCCTTTCTTCCCTCAAAATCTTCCCCTACATCCACCTTGCTCTCTTTACAATTTGTAGTTTGCTCTTTTCATCAATTGTTGCTGCATACAAATTCATTCTTTTTTGAGCAGGAAGCATACCAAGACTGTAATCTGGGTAGTTGTTAGATATCATGTGCTTGGATCCATTATGTTGTTTCAATCTTAATCTTGTAGTAAACCAGAGGCCACATTGTCATGAAGTGAAAATTATTTTGTGATCACTGTTCTCCACACAGCTTTTGATTACAACTGAGTAGTGTTATACTCTAGGATGGGTGGTCATGACCTTAATAATGGCTAATATAAGCAAGAGGACTATGTTGACAATATCAAGGTAAATGCTTTTCAGAAATAGAAGATTGGAAAAGGGGTTACTTTTAAAAATCCTTTAGTAGTTTTGATCTAGGTAAAATTCTGGTGTATTTGAAGCATGATTATTTGCTTGTGAGCAACCAAAAATAATCTCGAATAAAAGATAAGCTACTACTTTTTCATAAACAGCATATATATATATATATATATATATATATATATATATATATATATATGAGACATTAAATAATTTGGTATTTATTTGATTGTGGAAAAACTATCTTCTCTATACAGGAATAATATTGGATAACATTCACAAATTCCCTGTAAATTAAATCTGGAAGCAATGCAGAAAAAACACATTCATTAATCACAGTTCTTGTCTTACCCAGAATCATACTAAAAACTTGCAAATCAAATGCTCAGGCAGTTTTATAAATATCTGTATTCAGAATACATGTTGACTAGACTTTGGCAAACTACTGCTAACCCATGTTTCAAGCTTTGAATCATAAGCTCTCAAATTGGTGATCCAGTACAAAGTGTTATTGCTGAAATCAGATACACATAAAGAACAAAAATCAACAAAAATAGATTCAGCAGATTGTTGATACACACATATGTGAATACATGTATCTATAAATTATATGTTATATAAAGTATAACAATCATAATCTAAAGAGAACTAAGCTCTCAGTTGAAGAGGGAGTGTTGAGAAGAGTTTGAAGAAGAGAACATGTGAGAGGTTGGAGGGTGGAAAGATACGGGGGAAGAGATGTAATTATAGTCTTAGAAGTATTTTTTTAAAAGAAGAAAATATAAATAACTGCAAAAAGGAAAAACAAATGTGGCTACATATAGAATATTTGTCCAAATATACTATCAGATAATTCTTAGAGCAGAATTACAAATCATATCTTAGTTGACAACTATTCCAAAAGTTAGAGAAAAACACCGACAAATCACTTGTATGGAAATGGTATATTCAAGACCTTGATGATAAGTGAATTTTAGGTGTAATATTTTTTTTTTTCTTTTTGTGGAGCTGAGGATCAAACCCAGGGTCTTGTGCTTGCTAGGCAAGCATTCTACTACTGAGCTAAATCCCCAACCCCTAGGTGTAGTATTCTATATGCATTAAAAGGTAACTTTATTGTCCATAGAAACAACCACAGAGCTGTTAGGACATCTCCACAGTATCCTTATGGTGTGCCCTGAATTCTATACTTTCCACTCAAGGGAAAGTCAACACCTTAGTTTACAGAAGAGGTTAAATTGAGATCAGGTTTTCCTTTCAAAATCTGATAGCATTCTGATAGCATTTGGAAAATCTTACAAGAACAAATTAAAGATAGTCTATCCAGTGGCAGACACATAAGCTAATTATAAAGAGTAGATAAATGAAGTTCTTGTCTTTCAAGGATTATTTGTATTTTTATAATTGATAGGCAATAGATAACATTCTGTTTGACCAAGAGACAATTGTATCTTAATGGTAATGCAAAAGGAAATTGACGGAGGACACCTGTGTATACATTTCTCTGATCATTTAGAAGAAAAGATAAAGAACGCCTGGGGATGCCTGCAAATAGCTACAGATATTCTACATAGTTCTGGACTCCATGAGACAAACTGTCTCAAGAGACAAAGGCATAAAATGATAAAGCAGAACAGCACCATCCTTTTCATGCCTTCTCACATGAAGTCACAAGCATCCATATGCATATGTGCATAAATAACACACACACACACACACACACACACTAAAAATTTACTTTCAAGCTTAGACAGAGAGTGCAGTGTAATGTAGAACCTAAATTATATTCATAGAGTGACTTTATGTTTTTACTACATAATTTATTGTGAATATTTTAGGGTATATGGTATTGATCATAAATATTAGTAATGCGTTTTGCACTAACTGAAATAGATGATATTTTAGTCAATGTTAAAAGGAAAAGAATCATTTGAAAATGGAGAAGGGTGAAAATCCCCAAGGACACAGTGCAGTGAATCACCAGTAAATGGATTGCATCAGGCCATTAATGTTAGTCCCATGTGGATACAAGCAGATATTAACTGAGATTGACCCTTAATATATTCTAGTTGTCACTCATCTTGAAAAAGAAGCAACAGCTCATGATAAGCTAACGTTTATAATGGGATTGCCAATTAAGTTCTTCATCCCAGGATATGTTTCTTCTTGCCAATGTATGTATTCAGTGTTATACAAATGCATGCATGAGCATAAAGACAGCATTAAATACATATATCCTTATCCTTTACGACCTTTAGAGCACAGGAATTCCCTGTGGCTCAAAAGAAGTGAAAGTTACATATTTAATGAAATATCCTTTTGAAAATTATTTTTATATATATATATATATATATATATATATATATATATATATATATACATATATATAGAAGTAGAACACTGGCTTGAAAACATTTATCAGATCAAAATGTAAATTAGAGACTGTAAGACCTCTTACACACACATCTTGACCACTTAGTAATCTTAAGCAACACTAAAATTTGTGCATTTTATGCCTTTTCTACTTAATAGTACATGTATTCCTAAAGGCCCTAGTTATGAATATTAATCTAATTCTATGCAGCCTTCTATACAAACTTGTAGCAATTTCATGGTCAACTGGACAGATGGAATTAAAAACTATGACAGATTTCATTTATGATATAAGAATAAGCAAAACATTTAACAGATTTTCTATTATTATCAGCAATCTAGGAAAAGACTGCACCTGGTTAGTTAGCAGGTAGCCCAATCAAGTTAAAGGAGGCCAAGTTCAAATACATTAAATGATATACCAGTCAACTAACTACATATTGTGGAAATTAGAAGAGATACTTATGAGTATATCCATTCATTGATAAAACATCATCTGTTTTTGCTATTTAAAAATATGCTTGTAACTAAAATATAAATATATCAGTTTTCCCTTTCATTTTCCTGACTCCAACCCCCTAACAGTAACCCTCTTATTGCCTAAGGGATGATTTTAACAGAAGATCTGTGTGTCATGGGTAGCCATTCCAGCTTTGGCCTGGAACTTCCAACCCCCATGCAGCCTATGTATCACATCAATGGGTTTCTTTGGGCAAGGTACCTGTGGAAATGGACTGTCACTTGGCAAGGACTAGTAATCACTAGATAGTGTAGGAATTTGCAAAATTCATGTATCTTGCAGTTTCTTATTATATTGGTGATTCTTTGGTTTAGTTTTAGTTTGTCAGTCATACATGCAATAACTATAATTTTCCCTTAAAATTCTGCTCCTCAAATATTTTCCCCTAAGATTCATCAAGGGCTAATGCTTCTCAAATCTCTTATCTGAAGTTAATAACTACAACTCCCAATACTGGGAACTTTTCTGAATCAATAGAGACAGTTAGGTACATATGAGAAAACAACACTTGGGGCATTAACCATACTTCACAATTTTGGAAGGAAGATTAAGGCATGCACACACAGAATAGGGAAAAAGCCCCAGGAATACACATATAATATCAACTGTTGAGAGTATGTTCCCTGAACACCAAGCACAGAATTGTTTTGAGCTTTCTTTTCTTTTCTGGTACCCATCACCTGTCTTTCTCTAGTTAATATAAGATGGTTAGAAAATTGTTTGCATTATTTTCCTCATCTGTTGGGAGGATCAGTATGCTATGAGAAAAATATACAATACAAAATGTGGGATGGACAGATCCATCTTTGTTGTACATAGAAGCGTATATTGGTGGAAGAAGTATGATATAGTGAGATGAGAAGAGTACTTTATCAAGGTCTGCCTTTTATAGGGATTTGGAGACATGGGACCATCTTGTAGAAAGGGGAATTGTATAAAATATATCTTACAGATATCAAAGAATTGTCTGTGTTTGAATATTGTCCTTCAAGCATTGTGCCCATGTCTATTATTTTTTAACTTTGTAACTGCAAGTAGCTGCCAGCTGACATAAGTGCTTTGAGAGCAGGATGTGTCTGGCTCGATATTTAGTTAAGCATGAAAAATGCTGAACTCTATGTCTAAGGTTATGCAGGGGGTGGGGAGGTGTAATTTGGAAAACGTAGAAGAGAACAATGGGGGTTTTCATAATGATCAGGATGTGTCCTTAAATTATGGTGTATTTATTAAGGTAAAAAATATAGGAGTTGGGGATTTAGCTCATTGGTACAGTGCTTGCCTACACAAGGCCCTATATTTACTATATATATAGTAAATGTGTTCATGTAATCCCGGGTGTGGGGGGAACACTCTATTTAATTATGAATAAAGATGGTCTAAGCTATTCAGGGCCACTTGAGTGCAACCCATTTGCTGGTCTGAAGTTATCCTTGCACTGATGGCCCTTACCTGTCTCAGGACTCGAATCCAAGCTGAGGCTGGATCTTGGCACTTGTCAATAAAAAAAATCCTTTTCAACAGTAACTACCATATAAGGGGTATATAGAATTACTGAGTGAATGAGGGTGCTCAGTATAACAGTGTGGCCATGCAACTCCAGAGATGCTATGGAACATACAAACCTCAGTTATGATGATTCTGCATGAAATAGAGGACAAAGCTATCTATTTTCCAGGAATTTAAATAATTCATTTCTGGATCGTGACACCAGAAATGTTTAATGAGAAAGAATGAGCAGATGCAAATCTACAACTGAATAATTTTTAGTTGAATAATAATATAGACTATAAGATGATAAATTCATATTGATGACAAGTGAAGATACACTTGCCTTTCTTCTTAAAGTAAACAGCATCTGTTTTCATTTCAACCTTCTGATTCAGGTGCTTTTGGTGACTCAAGATAAGTGTGTAATTTTGTTTCTTCTCTTACACTTAAAATGTAGGAGTTACTTAATAATAAATTACTTGACATCTTTAATTAAAAGCATAATTTGAGTTGAGGTGTTTTTTTAACCATAAAAATAATAAATGTTATGGAAGCATTTATTTTTATAGGTAGAACACATATAAAATTAAACATAACACATTCCTTTGTTAACATGTATTTTACTTAAAGATCTTAATTTTAACTGATGAATGATGTGTTATCAATAATTTACAAAATTCCTACATTAGTGAATTATACACTTGCATTAATGTCTTATTCATAAAATGAAAGACCATGAAACAATATAAATCAGCTATAAACATTTAATTTTTTCTTGTCAATACAAAATAGAATATATAACTACGAATATTGAACAACAGAGTATAAATTTCCTCTTTATTCAGCTTTGAATAACTAGGCATTGTTGTGTTTCATTTTAAACAATTTTAATATTAAGGGAGTAACATTGTAATATATTTCTATAAACATTATATAAATTATGTCCATCTGGAGCAAATTATATGAGACAGAAAATTATACAAATAACATTAATGTAAAAGTGATAATGTCATGAGAATAAAAAATATGAAGACATTCTAAAATACTGTCTTTAAAAAGACAGTAACAATTGATATAATATGTCTTCTTTCATTTTTGAAAGATATAATAGCATAAAGAGATGTTTATATTCTAAGCCTCTAAATCTCTGACTATATTAAAATGCACAAAGAGGAAAAATTAAAGTTGCACATGAAATCAAGTTCACTGATCCACTGAATTTATGGTGAAAACATAATTTTAACTTATTAAAGTGAAATAAGCACAGATCTTAGGGTCCTTTGAATTAGGAGAGAATTATAGCAAAGAAAGTCATGATAAATAGTAGGAAAAGAACTCAAGTTACTTTATTCATTTGAAGAAGAAACCCTGATTTGTGCAAACTGGGATTCTTAATGCTGAGAGGCAAGAAAGTAGATTCTCCCAGGTTCTTTCAAATCAATGTTTATGGTTGATATGATGGCTGTAAACTATTGGGACCAATTTTTGTCTTTAGACATATATAAGTTATTTAATATTTTGTGCTGTTTAATCTCTACATCTGTGGCAATTTTTATCCTTTGCATAGACATTTCTATTTTGAATAGCTTACTTTTTATTTCCATACACAAAATATGCCTTTTCTCTGCAACGCTTTCTTCTTTTTGTGACTACCATGCTTAGGTAGTGTATCATTTATTCTTTCCCTCATTCACATGCCTAATTATTATTGCTACCACATTCCCTGTAATATCCCCAATCTAAGTATTTTTAAATCATGTCAACATTTTTTTTTGTGTCTTCTGTATTATACTTTAAAATATAATTCCAATAAATTCACTAAAACATAATACCTTAATTATTTGAGAGTTCTAAACATGTCTCCAGACACTGCTTTTGCATTATTTACTTGATTTCTTTCTAGTCTTACTTCTAAGAGGGAAGTATTTTGTTATTATTATTATTTTTTTAAACACTCATTTTTGCATCCAAAACTTGTGTGCCAAGTAGAATTCTAGAAGGACCCTAAGATTTCTAACCCTTGTTTTGCACACTGCACGTTTACTTCTTCCCTATGAACTCCACTTGTGAATTAGATGGAATACTCGCCCATGATTATGCCACTTGCATGATATGCACATTTTTCAGAAGTAACTAGCAACTCAGATACACTTAATTTCAGTTAAGAAAAGAAACTATATTTCATAAACCTCTTTAAAATATTCAGACATATTTGAAGGTCTGAAGCCCCTTAAAATATGTGTGGACAGATAAGTCGCAAGGGGCAGACAGATAAAAATCTCTAATGCCTGTCTGACAACAGCCCCATGTGAAAATATACAAAAATTTAAGTTCTTTATTCCACACCAAAAATAACTACTCATGTATAAAATACTCTGAAGCTCAGATGAGATCAAAATTGCCATGCAAACTTTCTCATATTAAATCTTTGAACATGGAAGTCATGGAAAATATGCTACACTTTCTGGTACAGAACATATGAGAGAATAAAGGCTTACTGTTTTACTTTGCTAAATTGGTAATAATTGGTTATACAGTATTAGCAAATTATTCCATGTCCTCATCTGCCATACCTATTTCAATTCTTCCCCTTGTCTATGTTTTTATGACTAAATATTGAACACACCAAAAGATTCAGTGAATGGAACCAGGAATCACCTCTTCAGCTTCCTTCAGGTCTTCAATGACAACACTAATCACTGAAATCCCAGAAGGGATGTGATTTTTTTGTTATCAAACTTTGTACGTAGAGACAGTTCTGAAGGTACTCATTGGCCTTTCTAGAAAATGTAGTCAGGGCTTTTCTGTGTCATGGTCTGCCTGAGGTTGGCACAAATCTCTCCCATTTGGGTCCTCCAAGTAAACACACAGAGGCTTATATTAATTATAAATGTATGGTGAGACCTGTCCTTAGTGTATGAGCTGGCTGTCTGGAATCTGTGGCTTATGTGGGGACACTTTGCTCAGCCCAGAAGAGGGGTCTGGACTTGCCTGTACTGAATCTACCATGTTGAGCTGAATCCCCAGGGGAGTCTTTGCCCTGTAGGAGATGAGAATTGGGAGGGAAGGGTCTGGGGGGAAGGAAGAGACAGGGGGCAGTGACGGGAGGACAGGGGAACCCATGGCTGATATGTAGAATTAAAACCCAAATATTCGTATAAAAATAAAATTTGAAATAAAATTTTTAAAAAATTGAAGGATTATACACACTGACACACTAAGCAACATGGTAAAGCACAGGATGTGAGAACTCATGCTGTGGGCCACAGTGGCTAGCATTATGTTGGAACCATACTGGCATTTCTTCATTGTCAAATTGTGTCATCTTATTTTCTTCTTAAGGGAGAACGCTGAAGACAGAATAATACATTAATTTTGTCAAGATCACATGGATTACAATTATGGATATTTAAATCAAAATGTCATGGATGTGGAATCCAAGATTTTAATTGCTCTATAAATCTGGTATTTTAGTGGTTGTTTTTTTTTTTATTTTTAAGAAAATATGTTTCTATGTTTTGTTTTGTTTTTTTTTGTAATTTTTGTGTCTGTTTAAATATAAAAAAATAATCTTGTCTACTCCATGAAGATGAAAAAAAAAAAAAAACTGTGTGGCCTAATGGCTCAGGCTTGTCATTAGCTAGATCTTACATTTTAAATTAACTCATTTCTATAAATCTATACTTTGCCATATGGCTTGTGGTTTACCGGTACTTCTACATATTGCTTTTACTCAAGGCAGCTGGAAGCATCTCTCCCAGTCTACTTCCTATCTCTCTCTTTGAATTTCCTGCCTGCCTCTAATCTGCCTTGCCATAAACCAAACGGCTTTATTTATCAACCAATCAGAGCAACACATGTTCACAGCATACAGAAAGACATTCCTCCATCAAGAAAAGTCTTCACTCTCAAGGTCAGAGAGCAAATTCTCTCCATTGGTGATAGTGTTGAATCTATTTTTTTTTTTAAACTGTAGAGAAGACTTGGTTCTGTTCTGGTATTCAAGTTATATTCCTCTTCACTTGGCTAGTTATACAGATTAAGTCAAACAAACTGGACTACCTCTCCACTTCCCTCCTAAGAACACCAAGATCAAATAGCTAGTGTCATAGGTCTTCATGAACCAGACCAAACTCCTCAGTGCTTTGACCTTGCTGTTCATTACAATAACTGCAGCTCACTTGTCTTTTAAAAATAAGTACTGCCATTTGACCTCTGCCACACTGGCACCCAATTAACTCCACTGCTTTTAGAGATCTAGTTCAGTGGATGTAGCTCCTACTGAAATTTACAACCTGCCTAGAATAACCATTTGGACCTTAAGGAATGTTAGGGCTCCCCCCAACAATTCGTTCCTATGGACCACAATAGGACTTAAATGAAATGACTTTAACATGTCAATCTGCTTATGCTTTAGAGAACTGCATTAGTATCTTTAGAAAGCAAAGATAATTCACATTTGAAATAGTCCAATTTCTGTTCTATATTTTATCCAGTGAATAAGATGAATTCTTAGTGATTTCCTAAACCTTCAATATTATTACTATGATACCATTTTCAGAATTTCTGTTTATTAGACTCAAATAAACTTGGTAAAATCAAGATTTGTGTTCCTCCCAAATTTTCTCACAGATATTCCTTAGGACTATGTCTATTTGAATTCGGAAACCAGTCTAGTTATTCTATAGTTTAGTGTAATTTCTCAGAGCTCATGTATTATTCTTGTAATATAAACCCATATTTGAATCTAGTTAGAAGTCTGATTCCACAGAAAGATACTCAGTGTAGGTCCTGAGAGAAATATTTTCTTGCAAGACAGTGACATAAGCCTTCTCAAACATTGCTATCTTCTCAGATGAGGGCTCAGGAGAACTGATAACTTCTCTATTTCATGAGACAGCATTTGCAGTATTTCTTCTTTCACAGTCAGAACCATCATTGCAATAGCAGAAACTCTTCAAGGTCAGAAATTCAATTTCCCTTTTACTACATGATAGAGCTCTGAAGTTGAGATGTTTTTCAGATATCTCAACTTCAAGTGTTGTGTCTGTGGACAGATACAAAGATGCTCAGCTCACATGTACTTGAATTTGGAACACTGGAATTACTCTTTACTTCTGTACATTTTCTGTATTATAAAGAGAAAAGAAATATTAGCTTCATTTTTAAAAGATTCTGAGAAATACAGTGGACACATGAGCAAATTATTTTAATAGAATCTTGTTGAGAGTTTGTAAGAGGGAACATTTATGTGTTTCTATTTTCATGGCCAAGCAGTATTCTTTATCACTGAGAAATAGGAATTGATGCTTTAAACAAAACAAGGCTTGTAAATCAATTCCAGGAACCTAGGAACTAATTCAAGAAACTCATTTTAATGTTCTTCTTTTCTAAATCCCTTACTATCAGAATCTGTTAACAGTCAAGTTTTTAGAGAAACTAAGTGTAGTGAAGATACAGGCATAATCATATGAGTATACAGATCAAAATGGATATATAGATAGATTATATATATATATATATCCATATCTACATACATGTAGATAGTTGGGGTAGATGATAGATAGTCTACCTAAGTTAACAAGTAAAATTTATCTCTGATATTTAGCAAACATCTTCCACTACATTTATCAAAGACATTCACACAGGAAATGGGCTTTATTTTATCTTTCATGACTCATGTCTCCTTTTACCTGAAATAATATCTCCTCATCACCTAGTATTATTATTTTTTGGTATCCTTCCTAAATCATATATTACAAACAAAGTTATAGCTCTTTACTTATCTTCTCTATCTATCATCTATCTATCTGTCTGTCTATTTTTCTATCAATCTATATATGTCAGGGTATGTGTGTGTGTGTGTGTGTGTGTGTGTGTGTGTGTGTGTGTGAATGTGTGTATGCCTAGAATCTGGATAAGAGGAAGAACACTGTTAGTTTTTCTTTTTGAGTTCGCCTCACATCACTTAATTTTATATTCTCAAATTCCATTTCCTGAAAATGTCATGATTTAATTTTTTTTACAGTTTAATTATATTCCATTTTGAATATATACTGAATTTTCTTTAGCTATTCATCTGCTGATGAGCATAAAGGTTGATTCTATTCCTTTGCTATTGTAAAAAGTTCAGTTATAAAAACATAGATGTGAAAATACCCCTAGGTAGATGCCCAGGAGTGAAATAGCTAAGTCATGCGGTTTTTCTATTTGTACCTTTTTGACAAATCTCAAAATTGATTTCTATAATGGCTTAACTAATTTGTACTCCCACTAGCAGTGAATCAGAGATCCCTCTTCACACCCTTCCAGTATTTGTTGTCTGTGGTGATACTTTATTTGTGCTGAAATGTGATTTTATTTGTATGTTAATAAATGAAGTTGTCTGGGGGTCAGAGCTAATAGCAAGCCATAGCAGAAGTCTGACAGTGGTAGCACACGCCCTTAATACTGATCACATGACAGTCAGATCTCTGTGTGTTCAAGGACATAGCCAGTAGTTTCCTCTGCTACATTGGGGCATCCATCTTCAGCCTACAGGGCTAGAATATCTGACAGACTTTCCTATGAAGCAGGAATTTTGAAAGACTGACCTACCTTGTCTTGGGAAAGTTTGGCAGTCACCTTCTTGCTTGTCCAATTTGGACAGCATATTGTGAGTAATCAAGGTGAGGGCAGTTTCTTGCCCAGTGTTTAATTTCGCCGCAATGAAAGCAAACTCCATCTGGAAGTTATGTAATGTCCATCATCTTTTTGTTTTGTTTTGTTTGAATTAGATTAGTACTGCAAGGATAAGAGGTCATGAAAAACCTTATGTTATTTTAACATCTTAAATGCCATGTTCTGTAGATCTCTGAAGTGTTTGAGTACCACCTATCTAAAATAGATTACTTAAAAACATACTTAACTTGAATATAGGTTTGATTGTCATAGATGACTACTAATCAGCATTTCTTTCTTTCTTTCTTTCTTTCTTTTTGAGATTGGGTTTCTCTGTGTAGTTTTATGCCTTTCCTGGATATCACTCTGTAGACCAGGCTGGCCTCGAAATCACAGAGATCTGTCTGCCTCTGCCTCCTGAGTGCTGGGATTAAAGGCGTGCACCACCAACGCCCAGCCTTACCAGCATTTCTTAATTATCCTAAACATTTTATTATAATAGCTTTCATGGACTAGAACTTTACATTATATTTTTAAATGAGCTGCATAGGTATAGTACCTTAAACAAGAGTAAAAATATATATGGTATTTTATAACACAAATAACCTTAAATTTGTATCAATATACAAAAATATATAATAATGTGAAATATTTGAGACTACTAGTTTAATAGTAGATTCAATAATCTACCCTACTATCCTATCATTCATAAATCACCACCTTTTTCTTTCAGAAAGAGATCCCTGAATCTAACTTTTTTTTTAGTTTCCTCCATAGCCATGACCAATAACAACTTGCGACCAACCTGCCCCCTCCCCCAATGATGACAAACATCTATAACCCACAGAATGACAAAAAACCACTCACCCCACCTCAGGAATGTGGGCATCATGTTATTAAAATTACTTCCTGTTGTCTAGGGGTAATGGCATCTTAAGGGGTTAAGAGACCAAGAGAAAATTGAGATAATGGTCAAGTCCTGTAAGAGCAAGCTGTTGTCCAGTCTCAATGTGATAAGAAAATACAGGACTTATCTGAAGTCCTGGCCTGGGCAGTCTGTGAGGCTAGTCCAACTCATCTGGCAGCTTTGAAATTGTTCTGGGCAGTTTGCAGTCTGAAGCTGATCTCTGGGTTGAGTTTGTCAGCTTAGTGGCCTTACCATAATCCAGGTGGATTAATCACTGCACTCATTTTCTTCATGGTTCAGTGAAGAAAGCATAAACATTTCAAATGTCATATACAGCAGATCTCTAGAAGGTTAGAGGGCCACAATCTATTTAAGTACATCCGAGGTATACAAACTTAGATTCTTTATACCTGCTTCAGACTCAAACCTGAAAACACATACAGGAAGCAAGATGAAGTTTATTTCTAGAATTAGTTAGTACTCTGTAGGAGTCTTAATATCCCCACAGAAAGTATGTCTATATATTATAGGTTTTAAATTAATATTCATATCTTAAGAAAAATTTTATAGATTCAAAATAAAACCAAAGGATTATGAGATTTCTGGCAATAACATAGTCCCTTAATTTTGGTTTTCTTCTGTCACTTACCAGGTGGGACTTTTGACATGAGTCAGAGATTTTAGAATTTCCTTTAACAAGCATGCTCAGGTTTAGAGAAAGAGAGAGCCATGCTCCAGCTACAAACCAGCTTTGATTGAATTGGGACCACAAAAAGACCATTTCCTTTTTATGTCTGAAGAGAGCAGCAAAAACAAGCACTTGGGAAAATTTATGAAGTTCTGCCCTATTGGAGGTGTGCTATACCTTCAGACCAATTTACTTTTTTTGGGGGGAGGGGGATATTTTCTAGATGATTAATCATTCTACCAATGTCTCTTTTGTCCAGTGGTCTTTATATTCCTTAGTTAAATGATTTAGATGATTTTATTCTCCCAGAAAGAAAAAACATAAAATCCTACCCAACCCTAACTTTGGGAAGTTCTTTTTTGGTATGTTATATCTTTGTTAAGGCAAAATATTTTTTGGCAACAGAAAAAGTATTGTCTCTTAATTAAAATACTTTTTTTTGGATTTTTGAAATTAAATGCACCTTGGTATGTGTGGGTAAATATACCTGTTTTCCACTTTTTCTTTTTATATATACACACACATGCACATATATACACACACAAAGTTAAGGTATGTTTACTTTTAGGATACAAGGGACCTTCATATTGTATTTTAGCTTGTCTTTTTAGCAACTCTTTGAATTTACTTAAAACATACTAAAACTCTTAACTGGGTTGTTAATACAAAACAATTAAAAAAAATCTTTTTTTTTTTGAGAAGTAAACTCAAATCTGATGTCCAAGATGGCTTGGGCTACATGAAAATCTATAGTTTAACATTCTAATATGGAATTAAGAAACCCATTTTTTTTCTTTCAATACAGTAAAGCAGTAATGCCTTTGGTAAATTATCATTAAAAATTTTATATATATATATATATATATATATAATGATCATATTAAAGCATATATAATGATCATATTAAAGCATATATAATGATCATATTAAAGCATTTGCTAGTCTTATAACTTAGTTTGGATTGAGTGGCCAAGCTGTTTTATGAACTATTGTCTCTCCTTAATCAAGACATTGCTCCTATTTGAATCTAATCCTTATCAATCTTGATGATATCTATAGCTTTTTCCCCTCTGTGGAAACAAAATAAAAAACCTTTTCCCTAATATAACACATATCCTGGTATCTATTCTGAAGTCAACACATAACACATTCTTAAAATATGCAGGTTGCTTTAATACAGCAGTTTTTTTTTCTATTATCCAATATCTTTTCACAGTTGTCTTTGTTCAGTAGCATTTAACAAATGTAAAGTTAATAAAGTACCATGTAGAATCCAGAAATCCTGTATCATAATATTTTCCATATTTACATGGCTTATCTTTTTATATTACTTTACTATTCTTTAAAGATTTTATTTCATTATTTCATAACTAATGTTTCTATGACTGTCTGTACCCATTTACTTTTTCTTTCCTTTTATTTTTTTCCCAGCATCTAAGCACAATCTGAGTAAGTCTTTGGACTTACTCAGAAGTTTTCTAAGTCTGGACATTTCTGCACATTTGGTACATTCTCTGACCACATGGGCCAAACCCTAAATGGCCTGGCTAACTGACTCTGCTTAGCACATGGCACTGGCAACAGGCCCCACACCCAAGGGTCTGTCCAGCAGCCTATCCAACTGGTTCTCAGATGTGGCAATTGTCTGCCCTGCAGTAAAAGCTTAGCCTCATGTCCTCAGGTATTGGCAGAAAGCCAAGTTTACCTGCTCAAGCTCTGGGAAGTTTGTATGCCTAAACTGCAGTAGGCATTTCTACCAAGTACCTAGTAGCTATTAGGTGGCTCTTCAAGTGCCAGGCTGCACAGAAGGGGCTCTTAAAGGAGCCTTGCCTCTGTACATTGTGAGCACCACCTCTGCTTGGAAGAGGTGGTCACTAGGACCCATGTCCAGCTCAATGTTTACAACTGTTTTTTATTCAGCGTTCTCAGGCCTTGTGTGAATATATGTGGCCCCACATAGGGTGCCAAAAAAGAAAGCCAGACTTTCTTTGTACCACCAGTTCCCAAATAATTACATGGAGACTTACTATTAATCATGAATGCTTCATCTTAGCTTAGACTTACTCCCCTAGCTCTTATACCTTAAATTAACCCATTTGTATTCATCTATAATCCACCATGTAGCTCTTTACCTCTCCTCCATTCTGTAAGTCCAAAACCCTCCATGTATGGCTGAAGAACTTTCACATGCTTTAGATTCTTTACCAGTTCCTCTTAGTCCCTAGACCATCCTACCTATTCTCTGCTGCTTCGCTATTGACCATTCTACTCTTTATTAAACCAATTAGAAGGTATCTTTCACATAGTGTGATCAAATGTCCACAACACAGGTGATTACACAGGTTACCCAGATTGGCATGGCCCCCATAGCACCTTGGACCTAGGATACCATCAGCGTCCTAGGTGGCAGCCCACAGACCAAAGGCCTCTGAAGGACCCCAGTGGTTATAGGAGCTACAGAAATCAACACATCTCCTAGGATGCTCCACAGTCCCAGACCAAGACCTGGCTCTTGCCCATAGCGCTAGTTCAGATATCACCCTGGACTCAGGTGGCCCGGAGTGGCCGACATGATAGCCTGTTTCTCACCACCCTCCCTTACCTCTCCAGATTCGCCTCTCTCCCCAGCCCAGGAAACATTCATTCTGCCTCCCCCTCTTATCCACCTCCCCACGCTGCACTCTCTCACCACAATGATGCTAGATTACCCAGCACCAGGGCTTTTGGTAGGGTCACAGTTTGAGCTTGGTTAAATCATGTCTGCCCAAGCCTCAAGGCATCGGGAGCTATTGTCTTTCTCCTCTTCCATGCTTGGGACTAGAAACCTCAGGCAGCACTTCCTATGATGGTGCCCCACCTCTTAGCACCAGAGGCAATGGGCTGGCTCCTTGTTGATTCAGCCTGCCCCAGAGCGAGAAGTCTGGGGAATCCATCTGTGTCCTCTGAGGATCTTGTCAGTTTTTTGATGGTAGCATTTTGACTGGGTGAGGGGATATCTCAGAGTAGTTTTCATTCACACTTCACTAATAACTAGCAGTGTTCAATATTTTAAAACAGTTATTGGTCATTTGTTTCTTCTTTTGAAAACTTTCCGTTTCAATGATCCAATTTTTTTGGTTGTTGGTTTTATTTCCTTGCTACTTAATTTCTGAGTTCTTTGCAAATTCTCAATATTAACTCCTTGTCTGAACTGTAGAAATTTCTCCCAGTCCGCAATATATGTACACACACACATGTATTTATTCTTCATACATAATTTGCATGTATTTATATATAAATTTATACACACACATACGCACACACACACACACACATATATATGTGTGTGTGTGTGTGTGCGTATGTGTGTATATATATATTATCTATGTACATAATTTCTTGTAGTCCCATCTGTTTATATTTGAGGCTAGTTCCTATGCTGTTGATGCTTGGTACAGAAAATTTATGTCTTCCCTAAATTCTTACAGAGTACTTTTTATGTTTTCCTTTAGAAGTTTAAGCATTTCTTGCATTAAATTAAGGTCATTTATCATCAATTTATAATTGTTTTTTGAAAAAGGAAAGATGGAACTTAATTTTATTCTTCTGCAGGTAAATATCTAGTTATGCCAGTGTCTTTTGTTGAGTAGTTTTTATCCATTCCAAGGTTTTTTGTTTATTTGTTTGTTTGTTTGTTTTTGAGATAAGTTTTCTTTGTGTAGTTTTGGTGCCTGTCCTGGAACTTGATCTGTAGACCAGGCTGGCCTCAAACTCACAGAGATCCACCTGCCTCTGCCTCCAGGTTGCTGGGATTAAAGGTGTGTGCCACCACAGCCAGCTCTCAGTTTCACAATATTAATTCTGTCAGTCTGAGAGCGTGGGGATATCCTCTAGTGCCTTTCCTTTCCTTTTTCTGTGACTTTTATTTTTGTCGTAGACGATTTTGATTGATTTTTAGGTTTATTCCTTGGTAATTAAATTTTAATGTGTTATGAATGAGATAGTTTGATAGTCTCTTTCTCTGAGAATGCATGTGTGTGTGTATATATATGTATACACACACATATATGTATATATACACATATATACGTATATATACACACATATATGTATATATACATATATATATAATTGTAGGACACAAAAATCAATATATAAGAAATAAGTTTCATATATTGATTTTTTGTGTCCTACAATTTTATTGTTTATTAGATTTAATAGTTTTCTAGTTATATCCATTTCTTGGGTATTGTTGACAATGGTACTTGTGAGTATGAGAATGTATGAATCTCTTCAAAAAGGAAATTATTTTTATTATAGTCCCCACAGTGGAATTTCTAGATCATGAAACAGATATCATTTTCCCTCATTTGAGAAAACTATGTTCTATGTTCCTTAATGACTAGACTAACATAGTTTTAAATTGCTCAAGGGCTCCTCATTCTTAACATTCTGAATAGCATGATATAGTTTTATATCACTTTTGTAATGGCCATTTTAAATAAAGGTAATTGTTCATTATTGCTTTGCTAGCATTTCCCTAATGGTCAATGTTGTTGAAACTTTTTCACATTATTGGTCATCTGTGTCTCACAGTTTCATATTGATCATTATTTTGACTGTATTATTTATAACTATTTGATATTAAGATGTTTGAATTTTATACATTATGCTTATTAATTACTTGACAGTTTGCAAATATTTTTCTGCATTATATAGGGTGTGTTTGTTTAATTTTTTTTTGTTTTTCTTTAGATGCTTTTTTAAGCTAGAAATATTTCCTATTGATTTTTGTTGCCTTTTCTTCTCATTCTTTTATTTTGGGGGGGTTAACTATTTAATTAATTAATTGGTTAATTAATTAATAATAGCTAAGTTAATCACCCATTCTAGTGTATATCACATGCTTATTCCACATTTTCTTCTTGTACTTGCAGAGCAACAGTTTTAATATTTAGGGATTTGTCCATTTTGAAACTGTTTTTGTACCTGGTATCTATTCTTAGTGGATTTTGTAACTGGTAAGAGACAGTGGATCTCCTTCATGGAGATAGTGAATTTTCTTGTACTATTTCTTTCAGATCATTGTTTGTTGGGTGCATATTCTTTGTAAAAGTAGAGTTTACTCCAGATGTGGAGGCTACTTCGTGGAGCTCCATTTCGTTTGTACATGAGTCTAATTTTATGTGAAATTTGTCTTGTTCTCATTGGTATAGTTTTGAAGTACTTATTTTTGTAAGTCAGTTTGTGGTGCTTACTTCTCTGTTCCCTTTACTCAATGTTGTTTTGGTTTCATGGTTTGGATATGTTCATGTTTTGTTTGTTTTGAAGTTCTTATGAATTTTATCGTTTTTTGTGTGCCTTGGTAGAGAACAGCTTGGAGTTTTGATAGAGTTTTCACTGAATCAATACATTTTATTAGGTAATATTTTAACAGGATAAAATTCATCTGAGCCATTATTACAGAATGTATTCCACTCTCTTTATCCTGTACCTTTTATTTCCCTATCACTTTACACTTTCCTGTGTACAGATTTTTCAGCTCCTTGGCTAGATTTATTCCCAAGCATTTTCTTTTAATTTATTTTGTGTAGCTCTTAAAAGTGAGATTGCTCCCATTATTTTGTTTTCATATAGCTCAACACTTGTAATTTCTTAAAGAATCCTGTTTTTTTTCAGTTAGATAATCTAATTTAGAAGTTTGATTTCACATTCTGCTAGATAAAAATAATATTGCCTGAAGTAAAACTTCACCACTTAAAGAAGAGTATTTGCAATATTGTTCCAGCATAATAAAATATTTTTAAAGAGATATCTTATAGGTCATGGGACAAGCTGAGTTTCTACATTTTATTTTATATAATTTCACTAAGTTTAGAACATTTTTTACATTAGTGTTAATTATCATGAAGTGAGACAGCTCATAGCACATTAATAAAAACAACTACTAATGCAAACCAATGTTGTAAATTATGAAATAACATACAATAAAGATTTCAAAATTTAATTTGTTTCAAGATCCCACTTTAAACCTGGATAGAAAAATAAAGATAATTCTCAACTCTCTCTCAATATTACAGATAAATATTATGAAAAAAAACTCTGTCTTTCTTAATATATAAGCATTTTCTTTCCATAATATAAACAGAATAATTTTAATTACATAGCTAATATTATGTATTCTTTGTCAAAGCTATTGTCAATGCCCTTGATTGCCCTCCAGAACTTGACATTAAAACACTATTGCTGAAGATACCACATATTTATTCATAGGACATGGAGCAGTCAAACTTGTACTCACTCAGAATCCTTCTTAGATTAGCCATTCCTATGTTGGGTGTCCTTCCCTTCCCTACCTTTTTATGACTTTCAAAGAACTCATTTACAAATCACCTTGATAGCACAACTAATTCAAAGCAAAACTTTGGCAAAGTATCCCTAAAGTAGAAATTATATTCACCACATATTATTGCATTATTTATTGAAGGGAACAAAGCATCAACTCAGGTACCTAAAACATGTATGTGGATCTCCCTGTATTCCTTACAATACATTAATCTTATTTCCAGTAAAATTATATATTATAATCTAGTGCTCATTCCTTTTCAGAATGTTACCATAAATTAATGCTAATACATAGGTGTGGGGTGATCATAACAATAAGACATTAAGTGGGGAAGAATGACAAGTAAAAGCATGTAATGGTTTTATTAATTGACTCCTCAATTTATTTAATACTTGGCAAAAATGTATTATATTAATTGAACTATTTTGTACTTTTCCTCATAGTTCTGTTTCTGGAATTTTCATTGTATCTTTTATACTTTTTAATTTCTAATTCCCGAGTATTTGAATATTCTGCTTTCTCTTCCTCCCTTCCATTTTTTGGATTATATATTCATTTCTTCTAGGTGAGATACTCGGTGTATTGTGAAATATCCAGTCCTAGTATCCAATTATTCTTGAGTTGAGGCGGATCTACTGAAGTGTATCATATACATGTTTTATTTCCTTTTTAGTGTTACAAATCTTTTGCATTTCCTTTTGGCTTTTTGTTCTCTAGAATTTCCACCTCTCTGCTTTCATTTCGCATCTATTTGTTCATGCGTCTTATTCATTAGAGACCACAGCATATTAATCATCATTTTTCTAAATGTGCATTCCTGGAATTCCTGAATCTGTCATGATTGTTATCTGTTCTGATGCTATCTCTGTACCTTTAAATCATGGGTTTCATATTTCCATATAAAGATGTCTTGTGATTCTTTTCTTGATAATATGTCATGAAATATGGGGTATCAGATAAAAAAAGTCAATTTTAGGAGAATGAAATAAGATGCAGGAGGATGATAATCTCTGTGCAGACCTACAGTTTGGCCTCAGTGTTTTAATGATCCTGTGTATCTAGACTTTGAACTATGAGCTTCACAACTGAATTTTTTTCAGTACTGCAGATGGAACTCATGTATTTAAACATGTTAAACAATATTTGTAAAACTGAGCTATGTCCACACTCATACTTTTTATATGATTAAGGAAATGTTCTATTTTACAAACATACCATTTATGTTAACTCATTCATTATTTGTGAAACATTTAGGTTCTTCATGTATTTTGACAATTGTTAACAATACTAGTATGAACTTTTTGTTTAGGTATGCCCTTCTTCACTTTTCTTGCTTATTAGCTACAAGTTGCATTTTTGGTCACAGAATTCTTGATTCCAGTTCTTGGAAAACTGCCTACCACAGTGACTATAACACTGTATATTCCTTATACCAATATGAACATATGAGTGTTCCCCTCTCCTCACACACTCTACCAATCTGGTCATTTCTCTTTCTAACATAATGATTCCATTGTGGTGAATATAAAGGAATATTTTATTGCAATTCAATTTGTTGTTACATAGTTAGAATAACTACTAATGATGTTGATTTTCATGAGGTTATTGAGATTTACTCCTCATTAATGAAAGATCTATCTACATTTTGAATTTGGATCGTGTAGATCTTCTTTATTTCATAAAACCAAAACAAAATTGCTGTCAGAAAAACATTGTAAACATTTGATCCAGAATTTTGGGGCCTTATTTAATCTCTACATAATGTTTATTTTCTTTTCTCATTGTGACTGAGATGTTAGTAGGTCCGATATCAGTAGGTCACAAAGTCAGAAGCATTTTCTACAGAAAAGAAATAAATGACAGACGGAAGCATGTGGCCATGCTCATTATTTCTGAGGTCTCGTGTTGTACATTACAATTTTCTCTGTTTCAAAAGCCAATGCATTTTTGTTTGAGGAAATAGAATGTCTGGCTATAATCAGTTTAACACTATAGACAGTACCAAGCCAGAAGCTTAAGTCATGTTCAGTCTGTGAGGTTGAAGAAATCCCCCTTTAAGTAAAGAATTGATGCTATTTTTTATTATAGAATGGATCCATATAATTTGAAAGTAAATGGTACATGTATTTCAAATAGACTACCTGAGTAAGAGTGTGAGTATGTACTAATGCATATACATTTATTCATTTGTTTATAGGAAATATTTGAGCCGGGAAGTGGTGGCACTAGCCTTTATCCCAGCACTTGGGAGGCAGAGCCTCTGTGAGTTCAAGGCCAGCCTGGGCTGCCAAGTGAATTCTAGGAAAAGGCACAAAGCTACACAGAGAAACCCTGTCTCAAAACAAACAAACAAAAAGAGAAATATTTGATGACTTATTTAAAAATGTTCTTTACCACTTCATATGCCTACTCTCAGAATCCCTGCTTTTATCATAAAAATAAAACATAAAACTCTAAGCCACTCAGTAGAAGATTTTGTTGTCATTTTCAGCCATTTGTACTATTGCTCATTTTAGTATATGATAATCTCAGAAATATTCTTTATGAACTAATACTTGTAGGTTGCCATTCATATAATCTGTGTGTATATAAGACTTTTCTTGTGTATTCTTACATCTTTGTGTTTTATTGGTGAAGCTTGGCAAGTGCTGTGCTCAAACGAAGAGGAAGAACAAAATGAACAATGAAAAACATACTCTCTAAAGCATCGATTCATGCATTGTAATGCACACACTACATATTTTAAGGCCTATATAATTTTGAAACATTTATTTGCAGAAAGGAATAAGCTGTGTAATGCACTGTGATATAAAATTCTTGTTACACATTTATTATTTATTATTTTTTTCTGTCAATTGTAACTAACTTACTTGTTGTCTTAGTTAGGTGTCTGAGAAGAGATACCATGACCATGGCAACTGCAATACAGGAAAATACTTAATTGGGTCTTGCTTACAGTTCTGAAGCTTAGTCCATCATCATCATTACCAGAAGCATGGAAGCATGCAGACAGACAAGGTGCTGCAGAGGTAGCTGAGTGGTATACATCTGGTTCAGCAGGCAACAAGAAGAGGCTGTGAGTCACTAGGCCTGGTTTGAGGTTCTGAGACCTCAAAGCCTGCCCCCAGGGACCCACTTCCTCCAACAAGGTCACACCCACTCTAACAAGGCAGCACCTGCTAACAGTGCCATTCCCTGTGAGCCTATATGGGACATTTTCTTTCAAACTACCACACTTGCTTTAATCTTAAGCACTTGCATGTAAATGAAGTTAGCTAAGAATAAAAATAAACAGAAGGGTTACACTTAAACAGATCTATTAGAATAGAATTGATTTATTTAAAACTCAATGGTATGGAATGTGGTTTATTTAAAGTATGCTTTATTTGTGTGTCCATTTGGTCAGAAGTGTCTTCTTTCAAAATATATAAATGTGTGACAAAATTAGGAGATGTGTCTATATGTATGCATCCTTAGAACTGCAGAAATAGCAGATATTTTCATTATTGTATATCAAAACTTTTTGAGATGTCAATTGTAGCTGTTAAATGCTTCAGAAATATACTTTCAGTTACTGTTCTGTCCTTCCTTCTCCTCCCTAGTTCCTATGTGAGGTGGAAAGTATAATCATACTGGGTTGCTGTTTGTTTTGATACTTGTATCACTGGTCATTTCTAATACAAAATTTATTTTAGCACTAACTACATATGCTGAGTGTGGTCACAATTTCTTTGAATTAATGAAATTCTTACAGAATTGGATACTTTTTCTCATTGTATTTTAAGATAACTACTAATACACAGGTAATATTCACATACATCCGGTCAGATATAAAAATAGTTTTTTAACATGCCCACATGTTTTCCAGTTAGAGATGAAGAGATGCACAGGGGTATGTCATCTCTCCATCACCAAGGTCAGATGGCAGAGAATGGAACATCTAACAACTGGCAATGGATTATTCAAAGATGGGAACTGGGTTTATTTAAACACGACTTTTTTCCCATGTGTAGATAGATAACAGGGCAGGCAGATCCAAGAATGGGCTCCTCTGAGACCATTAACCTGAGTCATTGGAGTAAGCATGTGTTGCTGATGCTACTACAGTACATTGTAAGCAATCAAGTGCTAAGGGGGAGGGGTTAGCAACACACAGACATTGTAAGGAGTACTCTGGCTCTCTTCTGCAGCAATATGTTGTCACTTAAAATGAATCACTGAAGCTTAGTTTATATTCAAGCAACTGACAAGGAAATCACACCTTTTAGGTTAAAAAAAAAGAAAAACATTATTAGGCCATTTAAAACCTCACTACAGACTATTGTCACATTCTAACAAATGAAATGATCCTTTTTGAGGACTTTTATGTTCTTTTTCCTAATTTGTCAATCTAGAATACAATTTTTTTGGGAATACAAGTATTTAATTTCTTCCAAAATTACTAGTCTCTACAACTCTATGTAAAATAGTAAATCTCATGAATTAAATCACATGAATATTTGACTTTTATGTATTTGCTTTTTGCATTTGAAAACAAAAAAGTTACTTAGAAATGAACATGAGTACACACACTCATACTTTTTTGTCAGTCCACTGAAATTCAGCTTGTGTGGTCTATTCACTTAATCAACAACCATTTTTTAGCATTAGTTGTGAGACAGACACAGCTTGCACTGAATGGAGCATTGTGACTGAACCATTCATGGCTGACTCATTGATCTTATATCCTAATGATGGTGTCTTATATTAAAGTAAATCAGATATCCTTCTTGAGTTGTAGAATTATTGAATTATAGAGCTTCAGACCACAGGGAATGAATATAAGATCTGATAACAAGGTCATTATACCAAGGTCCTTTCATATTTAATTTGTTTTGAAAAGTGAATATTGTATTTCATAATGAAAACAATTAAGTGCTCATTGCACAGCATAGCTAAGGTATTGAAATGTCATGTATATTCATTACATTCATTATAAGAAAGAAATCCAATAGTCATTTGAAACTTTAAAATGTTTCTTAAACTATTACAATAACTTAAATCTTAGAAATATATTTCTTTTGTATTTTATATTCTTATATTTTTCGTTTTCAATAAATCCCGACCATTGTTTGCTCTTTATCTTGGTTAGGGTTTTATTACTGTGAGGAGACACCATGGCCACAGCAACTCTTCTAAGAAAAACATTTAATTGGGTGGCTTGCTTACTGTTTTAGAGGTTCAGTCTGTTATCATCATGGTGGGGAGCATGGCAGCGTGCAGTTAGATGTGGTCCTGGAACTGAGAGTCCTATGTCTTGACTCAGAGACAACAGGAAATTGACTGAATATCATATTGAGTGAAGCTTGAGAAAAATAGCTGAAAACTCACCCCAACAGTGACATACTTCCTCTAATAAGGTCACATATCCTCATAGAGCCACTCCCTCTGGGAGCCATTTTCTTTCCAACACCCACATCTTCCCTCAAATCTTCCCAGTCACCCTTTCCCCCTCTCCCTGAGATCTACACCTTTTTATATTTCTATCCACTTCTTTTACTGAAAAAATGAGGTTTAAAATCAGTTTTTGTTTGAATATTAGACTTTAAAACTTGAGAATGGAGAGATGTCTCAGTCGTTAGGAACTCATCCAGTTTTCTCGGAAGACCTGGATTAAGTTCCTTGCACCCACACTGTGTGGCACACAACTTCCTGCAAATTCAGCAGTGGGACCTATTACCCCACAGATACCAGCATATACATGACACACACTTGCACAAATACTAACATATATACATAAGTATAAAGTAAAAGTAAATAAATTGAAAATTAATATGTGCCCATAAATCATATATAGCAAATAAAATCTTCATATCTCAAACTGGCACACCATTTCCACTGTAGTTTATATTATTACCCTGATCAATTAAATACATGAATAATAACTAATTCTCCAAGACTAGTTTTCGGGTATATAACACCCTTTAATGTTTGTTAGGTATCTTGTTTTGAATTTCTGTTTCATCATTCAATCATCTCATATTCAGGGACACCAATCAGTAAAAGTTTTCTAATATTTTAATGAAGATGCAATATTTGATAGTGTAAACTACTCCATGTTGATAGCATAGTAGGCTTTTGTAATATTATTTATCTAAACAATATTTAAGATATTATTTTTTGCTTTAGAATCTCAGTGTATCGTCTAATTCTATTTCATTGTCTACAATAAATTACCATGGGTATCCAAAGTGCATTTAACTCTATCATAGTTCTGGAGAATGGGATGATGCAAAATGCCAAGGTGATGCAAAATTTGATGCTGTTGGTGGCTTATGACCTGGTTTGTACACAAATGCATTCTTTTTGTTTGTTTGTTTTAGGATGTTATATTTCTCCCTTTCTTTTCCTCCTTACAAACCCTAACATATATCCCTCCACAATATCCTTTATATTCATGACATCCTATTTCATTAATTGTCATTGCATTCATATATGCATGTGTGCAAAGATAAGATATATGTGTTTAAATACAGCCAAAGATAAGATATATGTGTTTAAATACAGTCCCTATAATGATACTTGCATGTATGTTTTCAGGACTGATCATTCGTCAAGGGAAGTCTACCCCCTCTCCTCCTCCCAACATCCCTCAATCTTCTACATAAAGTAAACTTTTCTGTTTCTTTTCTAAATAACTGTAAGCAAACTCCATGTTTTTTGAGATCCAGGAATTAGTGGCAAAAGTCATTTATGATTAAGAGCAAATGACAACTGTAATTCTAGGGAAAACCATTGTTTAAATGTTTGGATTTGGATTTCACATTAGTCAATGTGGCTCACTGAGTGTGATTTTTGATTTAAGGGTACATACCACAAATAAAGCAAAGATAAACAGAAATTATCTAGAAGAAACACCAAATGTCTTCTGTTTGTTTGTGTTTCCCTACTGAGATGCATTTACAAATGATCATAGATAGAGTGTTTGCAGTAATGCTAGGGGAATCCTGTCTGTGAACATGAATGATAGATCTTTGTAATCACGAAGATACGATATTAAGGTCCAGGAACATCTGACAAATTGGATCATATCTAGTGATCCCTGGAAAAATTCTATTACTTTTGAAACTTCACCAAAATTTGACCTTATTTTATTTAAAAAAAAAAAGACCTTAGTTTGTTCTGTTTTCAAATAACTCTTTTGTGCCTAGAGTATAAATTCATAGTGAGAAGAAAGTATAAAAATATATAAATTATGTAAAAGACAAGTAAATGAATTGGTATTATTCTTTATGAAAGTATACAATGACATTTATACAAATGCATGTTTGTGCATAGAAAATTGCATGTTAATGATGTCCTTTGGAATATAAAATTAGACTTTACTTGTCATAATCACGTTGACAACTTAGAAGAAGACATAGTCTGTGGAGGTGCCCTTCCCATGGGTATGGTGGGCTCTAGCCCTGTCTTGGCCAAAATCCCCATGGTGCGATAGTAAGGGGCTTCTCATTCTGTCAAGGAACAATCCAGACAATAGTGCCTCATGAAGAAAGCATAATTAAATCTTGCACGCATAGCACTGCAGTGCTTGACAGTGAATTGCTTGTGAGTTCCTCCAACGACAAGATGGGTATAAAGAATCCTTAGGGGAAAGCAAGCAGACCCTGAGCAGAGGGTAAGCCAGTTATTTCAGAGGAGCATCTCACGCAGGCTATGCTATAGCTGTGTGGTGTGCTTAGTAGGGTAGTGGTTACTAAAAGAAAATTTTCCATTATATTCTCCAGAATTGATATGAAATATTTCTAATACTGAAACGTATTCAGACCTTCAGATTTGAGAGTCAACATTAAACACATGACCTCAAATATAGTATTATCTTTTTCAAAAGGTGTTTTTATTTTTAATCTCTGTGTGTATTTAGCTAGTACCATGTATGTGTCTGGTGCCGAAGGAGACTAGAAGAGGGTTTCAACTCCCCAGAAAGTATAGTTAAGGATGGTTGTGAGTTGTCATGCTGGTGCTAGAATTTAACTCAGGGTTTTGGAAAGACCAGAAGCACTCTTTAAACACTGAGCCACTCCTCCATGCACTGAGAGTATATTACTTTCTTTAAGAAATAATAGATTAATTATACAATTATGCCATTTCAGAACCTAATAGATTAAAAACAGTGCTGATTAAACTATAAGCTTATATACGAATCTCAAGGGCTGGAAAGATGGCTCAGAGGTTAAGAGCACCGACTGCTCTTCCAGAGGTCCTGAGTTCAATTCCCAGCAACCACATGGTGGCTCACAAACATCTGTAATCAGATCTGGTGCCCAATTCTGGCCTGCAATCATACATGCTGTATATATATATATATATATATATATATATATATATATATATATATATATATATATATATATATATATATATCTTTAAAGAAAAAAAAAAAGCCAGGCAGTGGTGGTACACGCCTTTGATCCCAGCACTTGGGAGGCAGAACCAGGTGGATCTCTGTGAATTCCAGGCAAGCCTGGTCTTCAGAGCTAGTTCAGGACAGGCTCCAAAGCTACAGAGAGACCCTGTCTTAAAAAAACAAAAACAAAACAAAACAAAAAAAGAATCTCAAATAGAATAATAAATAGAAATATTTGATGTATTATATTATTCTAGTAGTTAGATAATTTGAGATGTAATATATAATAACACATTTTATTGTGTGTTTTTCTATAAATAAGAAGTATGCCTAGTTTGATTGTTTGCATGTTGTTTTGTTGAATATTTGGGGAAATATTTTAAAGATTTTTTCTTGATATAATTTTCAAAGTACAATTTGTGGGATTCAGACAGTGAAGATTTCAAGCAACAATCAGACATCAAGTTAATGCTACTAGCTGAACAAACAGTCATGGAAAACAAACAAGCATTGGGAAAAGACTCAAAAGGAATAAGCATGGACTTGCATTAAAAGCCAACAAATCCACAAGATATGGAGAAATGGTATGCATGAATTTTGAGGACATTTTTTTTGTAAAGAAATTCAAACCTACTTGTTACCTTATGGTCTATGTTAATTTGGAATAAGTTGGTTACCCAAATGCTAGATAATGTACCAACATATATGAAAATCATCATCTGTTTTCTAGCAACATAAAGGCACTTGTTAAACTATTTGAAATCAATTATCTCCTTTAACACCACATGTAACTAAATGGCAACCATTTGTATGTTAGAATCCTACTACACACATTTCCTATAAATTTTAAAATAGTGTTTCAAAGCTGGTGGATTGCTTTGAATGTCAAACTCTCAGATAGCAATATTATCTTCAATTTCTTTAATGTTATATGCATAATTTTTATTCAATGTGTTCTCAAACTTTTATCCAATATCAATTTTAATGATATATTCTTTGACCCTATTAATAGAAGTGAAATAAGTTCAAATTAAGGGGGTTATTTTCATAGTGAAAGTACATATTTTCATAAAAGTAAAAGATTATTAAATTGACAACGAGGCTTAGAAGCTTCTCTAGAGTGGGGATTCAAATTATACAGATTCATGAAGATTTATTTCCTATAAATTCATTTAGTATGCTATTGGATTAACTGAAGTATTCAGTGGCCTAAAAGTCCTTATGCAGAATAATTTGAATCAATTAGAGCAATGTTGCAACATATCAAGATTTGTGAAACAGGTACCATGTTTTCAAAATAGGAAGCTGAGCTAAAATTATGGGTCTCTTCAACTGTTTCCATCAGTCACTGGAATTAGTTCTATGAATACAATTAGGGAGACACCATTCTGAGTGCAGGGGAGCTAGTTCAAGCACCCTCTCCACCATTGCTATGAGTCTTAGCTAGGGACAGTATTGTGAGTTTCTGGTGTTTTCTCTAGCTGCAAATTTTGCCCCATCCCCTTAATTGTACACTCTACCAAGATATGTCTTTCATTGCTCTGCCCACTTCTCTCCCTCATGTTCCCACATGTTGCCACCACCCAGGATTTTTCCTAGGTACATGAACTGTCTTTTTAGAGCCCATTCCCTATGGTACAATGTCTTACTCAGCCTTGATGCAGGGGAGAGGGGCTAGTTCAGTCCCAACTTGGTAATCCAGCCTGTGTTGACTACCCAAGGGAGGCCTTATCCTCTATGAGGAGGGGATAGGGGTGAGATAGGGGAAGATTGGGAGGAGTGAGAGAAGAGAAGGGAGGGGAAACAGGAGTTGGTATGTAAAAGGAAAGAAATTTTTTTAAATAAAAAATTATAAAAAGAAGTTATGGGTTAATTTAGCTTATAAGGGTTAGTTAGAAATAGAACCTGGAAACAACCTAGATGCCCTTCAACTGAAGAATGGATAAAGAAAATATGGTACATATACACAATGGAGTACTATTCAGAGAGAAAAACAATGACATCATGAGGTTTGCAGGCAAATGGACAGATCTAGAAAAAATCATCCTGAGTGAGGTAACCCAGACTCAGAAGAACAAACATGGTATGTACTCACTCATAGGAGGATACTAGATGTAAAACAAAGATAACTAGACTGCTACACAACTCCAGGGAGGCTACCTAGAAAACGGGACACTGGGAAAGACCCAAGGATCACCCAATGGCAGAAATGGATGAGATCTACATGAACAACCTGGACAACAGTGGGAGTAATGAAGGGCAAGATTTGAGGGAAAGAAAGCTTAGGGGAGCAGGAGATCCCAGCTGTATCAAGAACAGAAAGGGAGAACGAGGAATAACAGACCATGATAAATGAAGACCACATGAGAACAGAAATAGGCAGAGTTCTGGAGAGGTCCCCAAAAATCCACAATGATGCATCCTGTGTAGACTTCTGGCAATGTTTGAGAGAAAGCGTGATCTGACCTAGTCTGGTGATCAGATGGCTAAACACCCTAACTGTCCTGCTGGAACTCTCGTCCAATAACTGATGGAAGTGGATGCAGAGATCCTCAGCCAGGCCCCAGGTGGAGCTCCAGGTGTCCAACTGTCGAGAAAGAGGAGGGTCTGCAAGAGTGAGAATTGTTGAATCCAAGATTGCAAAAAGCACAGGGACAAATAGCCAATCAAAAGAAAGCACATGAATTATGAACCAACGGCTGTGGAGTCCCCAGCTGGATCAGGCCCTCTGGATAATTGAGACAATTGAATAGCTTGGATCTGATTGGGAGGCATCCAGGCTGTGGGACTAGGATCTGTCCTTAGTGCATGAGCTGGCTGTTTGAAACCTTGGGCTTACACAGGGACACTTTGCTCAGTCTGGAAGGAGGTGACAGGACCTGCCTGTACTGAATCCACTAGGTTTAAATGAATCCCCAGGGGTGCCTTCATTCTGGAGGACCTGGGAATGGAGGGGAGGGGTTGGAGGGAAGGTGGGGGTGGGGGCGCGAGGGGGGAGGGCAACCCATGGCTGATGTATAAAATTTAAAACACATAATAATAAAGAAAAAAAAGAAATAAGCTTAAGCTAAGGCCAAGCTTTCATAATTAATAATAAGTCTCTGTGTCATGATTTTTGGGCTGGCAATCTAAAAATCCTTGCCACATATATTCATGTCCTTTGGTACAAAACAAGGGAGGCTCCATTTACAAATAGTCTCCTCAATAAAGATATGAGCATAAAAAAGGAATTATGCAGGTAGACTAAGGATAACTGAAATATATATATATATATATATATATTCTTATACAGTAACATACATTTGAGATTATGAGTAACTTGAAAATTATAGACTGACACTTAACCATAGCAAGAGTTAGCTGCACATCCTCACATAACTGAAGGCAAGGCCACATGTGAATTTTTGTCATGGTGCTTTAGTATGTCCTAATTTAGACAGGGCAGTGGTTTCAGGAAACACATAAATTGATTTAAAATTCTATGTAAGGGGTTGAAGACACTGTTCAGTGTTTGGATACTTGCTGCTCTTCAAAGATCATGGTTTCTTGTCCAGAACCCACATGGCAACTAACAGCCATCTATAAGTAATACCAGTTCCAGGGATCTGACACCCTCTTCTGACCTCCCCTGGAACTATGTTCAAATAATGTACATTTAAAATAAAAATCTTTAAAAGTTCTTTGTAACATGGCCTTGTATAAAAAAAATTGAGTGAATAGACCTAACCAACTATAGTCATATAATGAGGCAGAACTTAAAACATTAACTTGTTAGTATTACTGCTATGAAATTAGCCAAAAATTTTCCAGCATATAATATCTAAATGATTAACAGTAGTAAATATATATATTCAATTTATCCAGATTAATATTTTTAGAAGAAAATGTTCTTCAAATCACACAGAAGAATGGGCTTATCCCTGTAAGACTTCTCTTCTCTCATAGCTTTTTAATATCTCTCAGATACAGTAGATAGTGAGTGTCTTAATATTTTGTTCTTTATTTCTTTAAAATTAAGCATTACTTCTTTAGTATTCCCACAAAGTCAGTATCTTATTATTCTCCCAAGACTACTCAATGGCATTATATAATCCATGATTATTCAAATTCAAAGAAATACTTGCATCTAAAATATTTTATCAATCATGACTATAGAATATGCAGCAATGTGCATTTCATAATATTTATAACTGCTCAGTAATTAGCTCAGGCTAACTACTGACTAACTCTTATACTTAAACTCAGCCCATTTCTGTTAATCTATATGTCTCCATGTGTTTTGTATCTTTACTTATGTGCTATTACATGCTGCTCCCCAGACAGTCAGCTTGCATCTCCTGACTCAGCCTTCCTCTTCCCAGAATTCTCCTTCTCTGCTTATCCCACCTGTGGTTCTTTCCTGGCTACTAGCCAATCAGTATTTTATTTATCAACCCATCAGAGAAATACATTCACAGCATACAGAGCACCGTCACTCATCACTTCCCCTTTTCTTTCTATTTAAAAAGAAGGTTTTTAACTTCAACTTAGTAAAATTACATATAATAGAACAGTTATCAAACAAGAATTACAGTTACAATATGTAATCTATTTGTATTTTGTAAAATTAAAGGAAATATTCTATTCATCCTATATTTGTGAGTCTAAAGTTTCACATATAATTTACCTTTTATCATAATCAAGGAAAATTGTAACTATCTAGTTTTCAACTATATCAGAGACCTCAGAAGTATATAGTCTTACCCAAGTTAACAGGAAGTGCATTGTAAACAGCTTTCAAAAATCTAGAATGACATAGCCAAATGCTGGCACATGCTATCGGACTGGCTCCCAAAAGCCACTGGGTCCCTGTTTTAAGTGCAGGCTAGTGTGTTCCTTGCTGGGCAATCAATTTAACTTTGTTCAAAGTGCCATCTAGAGAGACAACTGGTAACTGACTGCTCCCAGGCCTGAGTGGCATGGGGATGAACAAAGACCTCCAGCAGACCTCCTAGGCTTGGCCATAGGCTTGATCACAAGGAACCCAGAATGCAACATGGGAGTGATCTGTTTCCTTCCTTCTGGACACTGGGGCACTTGCTCAGTCCTAGGGGAGTTTGAGGGTCCCACCTCTCTTCATTTCACTATTATCAGGATAGGGGGGACAACCTTACCTACTTTACCAGACTTAATTATACTTTCAGGGTTACTTAATGGGAAATGATTTTCTGGCTAAGGTAGAAGCTCTCATTTCATTTGCTCCCTCCATGTGCCTCACTCTAAACCTGTCAGCAGTGCTTCTCCTTCTCATGCACAGTGACATAGACAGGGCCCTGCTCTCTGCCTTGTCCCCAATTACAGAGAAATGACGTCTCACCCTACAAGCATTTCTCTTCCAGGTTCCCTCTGCAAAAACAGACGACTACTACTGTTAATTACTCAACAATTGATCACCTGTGTCTCCTGGCTACTAAAGTAGTAAAGAAAACAGGTACCTCAAAACTTAAAATATTATCTGTCTCTGACAAAGCTTATCTCAGTTTTAAAAAATTAAAACATGTTCCAATCTCTCTCTCTCTCTCTCTCTCTCTCTCTCTCTCTCTCTCTCTCTCTCTCACACACACACACACACACACACACACACACACACACACACACTAACCAATACAAGCAGAATACCAAACACTAAAATAGACACCAGCCTAAGACTTTAATTTTCTCATTGCTGCTTCTTAATACGTTTAAAATTTTTTTTCCCAAGCAGCTTAAATTCATCTGGACAGGTTGAATCTACTTCAAGGTAAGTGCCAAACCCAAACCTTCTGGTCATGGACCCCTTCTATTACCCTGGGAACACTCTAAAGAAAATAAATAATAATAATAACAATAACAATAACAATAATAATAATAATAATAATAATTTAATTATTTTTCCTAAGATTTTTCTCTGTTTCACCAGCATTCTGTCAGACACAAAAGCAGCCAGAGTGCAAAGCCAAGAAAGATGAACAGCTCCAAGGCAGCAGATGATAGTCCGCCATCCCAGGACACTTGTCTACCTTGGAAGCCTCCTACCTCCTCCAAGAGTCAACCAATACCCACCAAGTCAGCTGAAAGTAGTTTTTCTGGGAGAACAACACACCCTTTTCAATTAATTCACTTTTTTATAATAAGCAAAGTGCTTGGAATGTTAAGATTCTGCCATGGTCCAAATGCATGATCACACATGCACAGTTCAGGAGCTTGTCAAGCTTAGTTGATACATCTTATGTCATCACTGTGCACTGGGGATTACATATGCGGGGCATGGTCATGCAATCTACACATGAGTGGCGTAACTCTGTAAGCCCACCTGTGCCTTAAAGAGCCATGACTCAGATCCCCATCTGTTCTCTCTGTTTTGTTCCCTCTTCCCCCACCATCTTTCTCTCTCTACAGGTGCTCCTTCCCCAGACCTGGTTCTCTTCCTCTTATTAAAGCCCTGCTACTGATACTGGGTTCAGTCATGACTGTGACCTTTCCATGCAGTAGACGGCAACACCACCAGTGCTGCCCCCTACAATCCTAACAGGCATGGTCATGCTCCTTGTTGGGAGAATATGGATTTTGGATTAGGAAAGATTTTGGATCTTTTCAGTAGAGCTGAATAGGCCATACTAGTAGGACCATGGAAAACAGTGCTGAGAGCAGATTAGGCTAAGACAGTCCAGATGAAGAGATTTCCAAGAAGAATTTTAGTTAGTGGCCTAGAGTTAATGCTTGTGATATTTTAGTGAAGAATGTGGCAGCTTTCTGCCCATGTCCCAAAGATTTGCCTGGGGATAAATTAAGGAGTTTGGGATTAATAGGGTTGTCAGGAGAAATTAAAGACAGCCTAGTATTACTATGCCACATGGTTATTAGTGGCCACTGTTATGCACATCTATAATGAAAAGGAGGAAGGTGAGCAAGAAAAGTACAAACTGTATAGTTTGAGGGGGAAGAAAAGCATCACCAGGAAGTATAATGGAGCTAAATCCAGTGCTCAGGGAGATTAAAAACTTGAAAGAAAAGCCTGATGCTAAGTGGAATAAAGGGAGTGGTGCCCTCAGGGCAAAGCCCAACAAGGCTAAGCTTTCACTTTATAAAAATGAATTAAAGAAAAGCATAAGCAGTGAAAGAAACCATCAGAAACAGAAAACTGATGAAAATGTATTTAAACAGGGCGTCTAGAGCCAGCTTCAGCAAGCAGAAAAACTGGGCAGCTTTGGCCATATCATTCTGGCTTTAGAGTCAAGAAGTTGTTGAATCTCCCTCCAAGGCTAAGGAAAAATGGTGAGGCAAGACAAGCAGGGAGTTCCTGCTTGGGGGCCCAGAAAGGCCATTGAGTAAAGCTATGAAGGTAAAGACTGAATTTGACTAGAACCCCCAAGGTGTTGGATATTCCAGAATTGTGAGATACCTGCCAATGGGTGTAGCAGAATTGTTAGAAGTTCTTATTAATAAAATAAACTCGAAGCCAAGTATTGGGGTGAATGCTGGCATATCAGAGACACAGAACAAGCCACAGCTTCCTCACCTCACCAGTTTCTCAGCTGGTCTTGTTTCCTTAGACTGCAAGCTTCTGAGTCCTCATCCAAATGAATCTCAGCTGAACTGTGCTACTCAAAGTCTAAAGGCTTAACCAGCCAAATGCTGCTAGTTTCTGGTCTCCACACCTTATGTTTCTTTCTGCTTTGTGCCATCACTCTCTGGGATTAAATGCATGAGTCACCATCCTTGGCTGTATCCTTGAACACACAGAGATCCAGGTAGATCTTTGCCTCTGGAATCCTAGGATTAAAGGCGAGTGCTACCACTGCCTGTCCTCTATGTTTAATATTGTGTCCATCCTGTTCTCTGACTTCAGATAAGTTTATTAGTGTGCACAATATTTCGGGGAACACAATACCACCACAAAAGGGGGCTACTAACAGGGTATGGTAACAGCCCAAGAGAGAAAAGTATGTTGTAGTTAGTAAAGATACAAGGAGTTGGAGATCTGAACAGCAGACATGGAGATGCAGAGTTTGGATTTTGCCCAACTGGTTTTGCTTTGGTCCAGTATTTCCTCATTGTGCTCCCTTCCTTGTGTCTTGGAATGGTAATGTATGCCCTGTGCCATTGCATGTTGGAAATATGTGATCTGCTTTTTGACTTTGATTTTGCAGGGCCTACTATTAAGAGATTATCTTAAGTCCCAGAAGAGAAATTGAACTTTGGACATTTGAACAGTATTGAGACTGAGATAGACTATGGGGATTTTTGGAGCTGGACTAAATGCATTTTGTATTATGATATGGCTACAAGCCTATGGAGGCCAGGGAATAGAATGTGATATGCCTGAATGTGGTGAACACCAACTAAGATAGTCAAGTGATCAAGACATGCATATTAACATGAGTTGGCATTCCATTGTTGACATGACAAATCTCAAAAGGACCACTGTGGGGGCCCACAGGGGTTTCCTAGTGAGATCTGAGCTTGCTTTACACAGTAGGGCTGCATTAGGGAATGGCTTGACCATGTGCATGGTTACTAGGTGTTTGAAAAGGGTCTGTACTTGGCTGAGCTAGGGAGAGGTATTTTGCCTCACCCCTTGGTATTCCTATAAAAAGCCATTTGGAAGATAGTGGATATTGATCCAGGTCCTCTCTAAGGTATTCCGTGTTTCTCTCTCTCTTTCCCACACTATCTTTCTATCTAAATATTTCTTATCCCTCCCTCCTCAAGAGTACCTGGTGAAAAAGTGGGAGCCAGCCTCCCACAGAACACCCTCAGATGAAGAGCTATAACCAATTCATGGCTGCTGACAGACAGAAATAAATCTTCTTCAGGGATGAGTCTCCTGTTAGGATACCTTTGTGACAACATCTAGCATGCACACACACACACACACACACACACACACACACACACACACAGAGAGAGAGAGAGAGAGAGAGAGAGAGAGAGAGAGAGAGAGAGAGAGACACGTATACAGCCATGTGTACAATAATAATAAGAAAAAGAACAAAAGAAGATGTCATTAACTTGAGAGGGAGTAAATGGAGGAGGAGAGGAAGACTTGGGGACAGAGATGGGAGGTTGACTATTATATAAAAACAGTACACCCAAATTATATTTTCAAATGTTAAATTAAGTAAAGGACTTTCAAGGAATTAAGTAGTTCAACTAAATTGCATACATTTTTAAGTAGAGGCAAAGAACGCCTCTGTGAAGTATGATGTAAGTTATAACTGTGATATAAATCTCAGGTAGACTGGTTCAAAAATTACACTTTTATAAAGACCTTGCCCAGCATAGCAACTATTCTTACAGAAAATAAATGCAAGAAGACATGTTAGCAGCAGGTGAGAACAGATTTTATAGTTTGCTTTTCCTTCCATTGGTAGACTTGAAATCCTTTTAAATTATTTAGAAAATGAATAGAGAAGTCATTGGAGTCTGATCTTACCCCAAGCCTTGTTTCTCTGTTAGCTCCATAAAAGGAAGGCTTTCTGTATTTTTGTATTGATTAGCCACCTCTGAGAAATTGAATTCTGCAAAGAAAGTATCCACTTTGGATCCTGTACTTTGAAGGAAAAGAGAAGAAACCTATTAAGGAAGAAATTTTGGAAGTATTTTTCTTACTTTTGATCAGTACAAAACCCCTGACGTTTGCTGTTCCTAAATTGTTTTCTTTATCTTCTGAATGATTAAGCTAAGAAAGATGGAATCTTTCTCATGGGTTTCCTTAATTTTACATCCTTTGCTGCCTTTAAAAGTGAGTAGAGTAGGCATGTGGATTTTTATTTCATTTTTCTTTTTGTAAAATTGTTGCTGATTATTCTGAAAAACATCTTACATTTGTATTTTGAAATAAGATCATATCTATCCTCTCATTCTCCGAACCCAATAATGCCTATATTCCTTCCAAACTCCTGTGTTCCTATTTTATTGTTAATCTTGACAGCTGCTAAATTCAACTAGTGGTGAGGATATGGACATGCTCTCTACAGAAGCATGGAAAACCCACCAGTGGCAGGTATATCAGGTGTATACTGTCATGCTTAGCTCTGATTTCCATTATTATACTATATTATTATTACTATTAGTATTATTTTACAATAATAACCTTATATTAATAAAGCTATGGGTCTTAAAGATTCTAAAAGCCCAGAATTCACTTTAAAGTGAATGGACAATAATTATCGTTACAAATCCAGGAAGAATTCACTAGGTGGGACTTGTGCATTGGCTCAGAAAATAAAGAATAAAGTTAGTTGCCACCAAGCCTGGTATCACACACACACACACACACACACACACACACACACACACACACACACACATCTGAATTGATGAATGAAGACAATTTAAACATCTAGAGGTCTGTAATGGTGGTCAGTAGTTAAAATCATTTGTTGCATTTGCACAGAACACAGGTTCAGTTCATAGCACTCACAGAGCAATTAGCAAATATTTGTGAGTCTGGTTTCAGAGAATTTCACTTCATGTTTTTTTAGTGTCTGAGTGTACTGCATAAACATGGCACACACACATACATACACCCACAACAACCATACACATTAAATAAAAATAATTTTTATAGTTACACTTTATTTAAAAAGAAATAAGTGAACAATAGCAAAAGAGATTATCCTAGAAACTTTGAATGAAATATTGTAATCAGCAGTGAATAAAACCACCCTCACTCCTTTATAGATTCCTATTTGTAAGCATATCATTACCATAGACACACTCATTTCCTTGATTAGTGCTTTAGAAATGGAAATGTCACAGTTCAAAGCAAAGGGTTTCTGACGAAGGCACAAGGCAAAATCACACATTTTCTTGAGCACTGGGTCATCTAGAACAAAGCACAGATGATAGAAACAGTCCTAAACATTAAATAACTTGTCAGGGCATTTCTCAATTTTGACTATCACATTAGATTTCCACACTTTCTAGTCAGAATGTTTCCTCTTTTAATGTATAATGTGAGATCAAATTTTACTACTATATTTCAAAAATATTTGGAAGAACATTTTAACTTCTTTGCTGTAAGGATCCACATGTAAAATGATTAGTTGATAAAGATATATAGGATGTAGACATGATAGGATAAATGGGTAGATTAAATTAGTGAAAATTTCAAGTAGTTTCCAATGAAAATAATATTGTGAAGATTAAATTTTAATAACCAAAAGCTTGTGGTCAATTGCTCTTATAAAAGAAAACTTGAGATTAAATAAGGAAGAAATATTTGTCAAAATATTTTTAGTTACACAGATGAACAAGATGCTGAAATTATAAACTAAATATGATAATATGAATGTTGTTCTAAAATCTGTTCATCAAGATCAAAATATTCTGTCCACAAATTATAAAACAGCATTGGTAGTAATATTAGCTAATCTATAGAAGTGAATATCATAAGAATTTTAAGTAGTGGAAATTTGAATATAATTACTATCATTCAAAATGTTAAGCTGGTAAGTATATAAATGAATTTGACTGCTTTTCCATTTAAAGCTGAAGTGTGGCTATTACTGTTAAATGTGTTTATTTAGACCCAGGCTCCTTGATAATGCCTTGTAAAAGTTAGTCACATTTCTGTTTTCATTTTCTAGAGAGAAATAATATGCTCTTCCACAAAAATCATTGGGTTCATGGATTTAGGATGTTGTTCTGTTTGCTCTCAGTTGTGATCATAATAATACATACAGTCCACATTAGTCTGCCTTATTTTTTTAAATAACACAATATTTTATAGGATGAAGTTAAAGTAAGTCATCCATAATGAATTTTCTTGCTCATAAATTTTGTTTACTTTTGCTAGAGTTCTTATAGGATTAGCCAACCACCGTCTGTTAAAGTGACCCAGGGCAAAAAGTTTTGAAAGTTGACACCTAGTTGAAAGACTCAGATCATAAAAAAATATGTACTTGCATGGACATCAGTGCTACCTATTCACTTCCTAGCCATCCAGGTGAGTGGCTTTGCTTTGTAATATACTCCCACCCAGTTGAACTGGCTTTTCACCATCTTTAAAACAGTAGTAACTTGGATAATGGACTATAATCTCAAAAGCCATAAATCCAAATAAATATTTTCTTTTTAATAAGTGTATTATCTCTCATATCTGTTGACCCAAACAGAAAACAAACAAAAAAATCAAGACAAACTAACAAAGACAAACTTAGGAAGAAGTAGGGATTCCCACACTATTGTGTCTGAGGCAACATGAGAAAATCCTCTGGAATTTATTTGCTAGGAAATATTTTGGGGAAGTTTGGAGAAACAAACTGCCTAAAGTTGGGTCCTATGAACAGGGCTTAAAAGTTTATTCTTGTAGAGGGTTAAAAGTGAACATATTGATAGCAATAATGACAGCAATGCTATACTGATGAAGTATCAGATAGAAACAAAAAAATCTGTTGGCAATTGGGCTAAGGTACAGTGTCATTATGAACTGAAACTGAATGCATTTTGTACAGTTCCTGAAACTTATAGGTTGTCAGGTTTGAATATGTGATATTTATTTTATCTGTACAAGGAAATTTTCAAAGATTTCAAGCACCTAATTTATAGCATGTGTATTACTGGCTATTATTAGCTGAATTTACTGTGTGATTCCATTTGGGAACAAAGCCAAAATACTTGAAATATTTGTGTCTTAGTCAGAAAAGAAGGGAACCATGAAATTTTTTCACCAAGGAAAAAGTGCTTATTAGCATGATTGAAAAGATGCCAAAGATGACAGAAAGGATGCCCCATGGTCATCGAGGGAACTTGTGAGGTGATCTTCATGATAGGAATAAAGGTACAGAAATGAAATTTTGTTCCAAAGAACCCTTTTAAAAATTTTGTTCCCAAGAACCTTCTTTTAAAAACTGTGTGTTATTCAAAGCCACTAGAATAAAATGACAATATAGACGACCAACCACACTGTTATATGGGTAGTCACAGAAGTACTTGGCAGTCTGCATACCTGCCACAGTGTGCACTTCCTCAGTAGTAATTTTCACCCCTGCCACAGTGCCATAGAGCTGAATTAAAGTAACACTTAACCTTTACCCTGCTGTGTTTTATATTGCTGTGATCTCATCATTACTTGTCCTTTCTCTTATTTTCTTTGAAAATTAATGTTTGTTCTGTGAATGTTCTACTAAACTTGGAGCTTTCCTTTTTACTATCATAGGCTCTTGTAGTTCAACTTGCACTCTGTCTATTGTGGTGATATTTTCTTTGTGCACCCTAATAAGGCTGTTCTGAGAATCACAGGAAAAAGCCAGCCACTATAGTAAACACAGAAACCAGGCAATGATAGCATATGCCTTTAATCCTAGCATTTAGGAGGCAGAGATCCATCCGGATCCCTATAAGTTCAAGGCCACACCGGGAACAGAGCCAGGCGTGGTGGCACACACCTTAAATTTCAACACTAGTTAACTATAAAGGTCTGTAAGTCTGTACAGACAGGAAGTGACAGAGCTGGGCAGAAAGAGGAAGTGATGTAGCTATGCAGAGAGAGGAAGCGAGAAGGCAGAACAGAAAGGCATACAGGCGTGGGTAGACAGGAGTTGGTGAGGTGAGGTTGGCTGTGTCTTGTCCTATTCCTCTGATCTCTCAGTTTTCACCCCAATATCTGACTCCTGGTTTTTAATTAATAGGACCATTTAGCAATGCATCTTACAGGCTTTGGAGGCTTTGGATTTGGACATTTGTGCGGTGCATGAACACGTAGGATTTTAGTGTCTTTGAATACCAACTGAATCTGTGTTTTATTGTGAAATGGATATTTGTTTTTTGTGGGGGCAGCAATAGAAATATTAGAACCTTGTGTATTCCCCTAAAAATCTATTCAGTGGAGATTTGGTCCTAAGCTTGGAACTCTTATATGTTTATTAAAAACTTCAGAAGATAAGGTTTACTGGTAATATCAATGTCACTGGGGATATGCCTTTGGTGAGGGTTGTAGGACCCTAAACTCATTATCTTTTATTTCCCTCCCTGGACATGAGGTGAGTGATTCAATTTTGCTACCTGCTTCTGACATAATGTATTTTTATCATCATAGCCCTAGAAGGAACTAGGCTGGCTCATCCTGAACAGGAACTTCTATAACCATTAAACAATATAAACCTTTATTTTTACATATTGATTATATTTTTGAATTGGTATATTTATGGAAAGTTTAGATAATTGAAGACTAATAGATGTCTTTATAATGATGAAAGAAAAAATTAAATAGTGGAACTAGTTTTCTTTTATATTGAAAAATCAACCCAAATATCTATCTGAGTCTAAATACAGCCAGGAGGACTGCAGTAGTTCCTCCTCCGCACATTCAGTGTAACTGCAGTGAACTGTGGTAGAAAACATAAAATGGAAAATTCCACAATTCTCACACATACTAAAGAAATATCCTCTCCAATGTTTTCACACAGGATGTAGTATATAATCATTGGCCCCTTAGGAACTGCTTCAATTGTCAAATAAACTCATTGTTCCCATAATTGGGGAAAAACTGTATTTATATAATTTTAATGTAGTATATCTTTCTATTTTATTATGGGTAAATTCACACTGTACCTATAAATAAAATAGACTTTTTCAGAACTATTAATAAGAGAAAGTATAGTACAGGTAGAGAGTTCAGTAATTCAGTCCCATCCATAGTTCTAGGCAGTTGTAGGGTCTCTTGGGATGCATCTAAAGAGAAAGGAAATACTGTCCTCAGGTGAGGTTTGTCGTTGTTGTTATTTTTTATTAGGGTTGAGATTCGAAGCATCACTTCTTGGAAACATCAACCTTTTGCCTTGTTCTGTCCTCTTCTTTGTCTCTTTAGCTGCTGTTGAAAACTTAACAGAACTGTTTCTTCTACATATGGCCAAAGTATCCATTTAAATATGAAATGAGAGTGCACATCTCCATTGCATTCATTTGTTCAGATCAGCACCAGCTGGTGTTTTCATGGTCTATGGTTTCTTCAAACCAACAGATTGAGGTCAATTCTGGTTTTCTGTCAGCTACAAACTATAGAAAAATGTCAGTTCAAGATGAATGACAATACCAAAATGTAGCTTAGCCAACTAATTTAGGCTGATGCATGTGGGTCCTCTTTGAGGTTTCATATAAGCCCAAATCTATTTTGCATTCAGGGTCTGTCTTGAAACCTCTACCCAGGACAGTAATTTAGCCTCAGAATTTTGATTGGATCATTTTGATTTCTGTTGCTTATATACTGAGAACATATACTCTGATTTTTCCCAACAACACAAGTAAATGTTGGAAAAGCCACATACAATGCCGAACTTACAAAGCCCATTAGCTCTTCTGGATGGAAGCAATAAATTCTCCAAAAAAAAGAAAAAAGAAAAAAAAAAGGGAAAAGAAAGAAGACAGAAAATAAGAAAGCATGACCAATGGAGAACCTAGAAACTTGCCTACAGAAATAAGGTTGACTAAGAAATTAGAGCCATGAACAAAATCTAATTTCTCCTTGTTCTTTAGTCAGTGTTCCTTGCTGCTTAGGATGTGTCCTTTCTCTCTCTCTGTCTTTCTCTCTCTCTCTCTCTCTCTCTCTCTCTCTCTCTCTCTCTCTCTCTCTCTCTCTCTCTCTCTCTCTCGTGTGTGTGTGTGTGTGTGTGTGTGTGTGTGTATGTATGAGGGAAGGGCATGCTTATCTGTGTGCTTCCTGAGACTTATGAATCTCTCACCTTTCTCTTGGAGGAAATGTTTCAATTTGAGAAAAATTAATGCACAAAACAAATATACAAACAACAATATAATTATGTATAATAGAATGTATTAGAACATACATGCATTCATATATAATATATATACATACATATGCACATGTTAGGGTATATATTCATGTAGGTCCAATGAAGCTCTAATAACAAATAATAATTCATTTGAAGCTTGACTAAAATTTCTTGAAGATAAATTTTCCATCATATGTGACAAGCACAATGGTCTGCATTCAAATTATTTTGTTGTAGGTGAATACATTCGACGTGGTTTGATATCTTTAAATTTTATGACAAATATTTTTAAGGCAAGTTTTATTGTGAACTTCATAGGTAGCCTATTTTCAGGGCATTATGAAGCACTTTCATTTATAGAAGCAGTCTTTAAAAAATTTGAAATATTTCTTCCCTTCCACATTCTAATTTACCCATAAAACAATGTAACTGCTATTTATTTTGCATATGCTTTTTATAATAATTTTGTCATCATGAGTGAAAACTGGAAATGACAACAGTGACAGGCATTGGTACATTGACTGGTTATCATTTTAATAAGATGTCTTAGTAAAATTCACTGTTGGAAACTACTAAAGATGACGGAATGTGTGTGTGTGTGTGTGTGTGTGTGTGTGTGTGTGTGTGTGTGTGTGTGTGTTTGCATTTGTGGGAATGCATGCCTGTATAAGTACTAGTATCTTCCTTTATTTATTCTCCAACTTCTTGCCCAGAAAATAGATACTCTGACTAAACCAGAAGCTTGCTGTTTTTCTAAACAAGTTCAACGAGCTGCTATGATCTTCCTGTCTTTGTCCTCAAAATGCTAAGGTTATAAGCATGTAAACACATGTAGTTTGGTGGGTTGCTAGAGAATTGAACTCGGGTGTTTCTATTTGAAGAACAAGTGCTTTTGCATACTGATCTGTATACCTCACCTTGACTTCTGTCATTTTTTAAATCAAAGTCTTACCATCTTTAGGAACATGGTAAATACCAAGTTCTGAACACTTGTTTGATAGGAAACAACCATGGCAGTGTTGTGCTAAGGAAAACTGTCAAACTCTTGCATCACTAACATCAAGCTCATGTAATATTGTTCGGTCTTTTTTAGCCCAATTTATTTTACATTTTATATTAGATGTTGGCATAAATTTTCTGTGGTTTGCATTATCCTGTTAACTCTCATAGTTTCAATCTAATAGAAAATTATTTTCTTTTCTACATTGTTCAATGTTATGCAAAATGACTTTGAATTAACATATTCTTGAGAAAACACTAGAGATGTTCAGATCATGATAAGGCCAGTGAATCCAAAAAAGAGAATGGAAAGGAATATATGGGAGGGCTTTGTGAACAAAAATAAAGAAGTCATCTGATTATATTATACCTTAAATATAGGAAAATAAATAACTTGTGTAAAAAAATTAGGGTTTTCTTTATTTTTGCTTTGAATAATGGTATCCAAAACTTCTCCATAGGATTTTAAACAGAAGATAGAATAACTTTTATGTTCTGCCTCACCCATGCTAGAAACCTTTGATAAATCTGTTTACTTATATTATGAGTGCTTTAGGAATGTTCAACACATTTTGTTGACTTCAGTTTACTCTACAACTCATTCAAATTTGTTGCTTTCAATACAATCATATTTTGTTTTACGCTATGTGAATTGGAAATAAGTAGAAAACTCAGCTAGGCACTTGGCTGAACCCAGCCAAAGCTGTCCAGGCTTGGATGAACTCACCCATTAAGCTGGAATAGCTGACTAAGTCAGAGGAGGATAGCATTTCACTTCCCAGGGCAGGCTTCACATGGCTTTTCAAGGCTGCCTCAGAATTCCAAGTTTAAGAGATGAAACAACCAAAGCCTGGATTTAGAGCTGATACAAGAGCAATGCCAATTGCCATTGGACAAAGTGGACTACAAGCCAAATATACAAAACCAGAGAAATTGGCTCCAGACATTAAATTAGAGTGAGCTGCAGTTAATTTGCAGTATCACCTTTTATTTGATCTTTAGTCAATAGGCTACAGTTTTGGACAAAAAAATGGGGAAAAACATTTTGGGATAGAATACTAAAACTTCTCAAGTTTTATCATTATTAAGTATGCAAAAAATTTAATGATTATATAATTAATAGTTCATAAAATTCACAAAAGGCTCATTTTTATAACTTTCAGAATGATTTAGATTGTTTTATGGGAACCATTGGCTTGTACAGATTTTCATCAGTAGAGAAGGAAAAGAAGCTGCATCTCACAAAGGCTTAACTATACTCCAACATCATCTCCAAATTCTGCACACAAGCATAGCTCAATCCTAGTAGAGATGTTTATTTTCAAGTACTTAAAACATCTTCTGTAGGCAATATTAAAGGTTTACTGCTATTATTTTCCTGGCATACCTATAGGCCATACAATCAAAGTGACCTATGTTTGCAAGATCAAATTTTGCTAGCCTCTATTTGCAATCATGTATTCATGATACATTCATAGTATTACTATCTATATGCATCAGTTATTTACTTTTTTCCTTGTGGAAAAAATGCCTGATAGAAGCAACTTAAGGGATACATTTTTATTTTGATTAAGAGGATATGGGATATATTCAATCAAAGAGGAAATACATAGTGGCTCTATTAGTTCAGGGAATATGTAATGGCTGTCCCCTTTTCACATCTTAACAAAACAGAAAACTGGGTGCTATGGTTGGAAATAAGGATGCTTTAACTTCCGATGGCTCACTTGTTTTGACCCATTATTGGCAGCCATGATCATCATACCAAACACTTCACAGCCTCTCAAAATAGCATAGATGTTCAAACATGGTAGCCTACAGGATATATCATAAGTTCAAGCCAAAACATTCTTCATAAATTCATAATCATTCCATAATTCAACTTTACATATACATACACATTTACACACACAAACATAACACACACACACACACACACACACACAAACACAAACACACAGAGGGGGGAGAGAGAGAGAGATGTTTCGATGGTTAATGTGCAATGTGTGTGTGTGTGTGTGTGTGTGTGTGTGTGTGTGTGTGTGTGTGCGCCAGTATAAGTTCAAGAGTCCTCATATTAACCTTCACAGCACCCAAGTCTCTTGATTCTAAAAGTAAATGATTCATTTTGAATCTTAGTAAAATAAAAAAGAAAGCTAAACATAGTAATTACTATTCACAAGAAAAATATGGGCAAAACAAGACTGAAAAACCAGAAAAAAAAAATCACCAATATGTACAACATCCTGGAAGGAGGGGACTGGAGCTGCCTGTACTGAATCTACCAGGTTTAAATGAATCCCCAGGGGAGTCTTTGCCCTGGAGGAGATGGGAATGGAGGGGAGGGGATGGGGGAACATTGGGGTGGGGGCGGGAGGGGGGAGGACAGGGGAACCCATGGCTGATGTGTAAAATTAAAACACAAATATAATAAATTAAAAAAATAATAATGAAAAAGAAAGTAGCTTCTGAAACACTTAATGAAATAGTCTGGGCTCCTACAGTCTGAAGGAGCCCTATTTATAGCCTTCTTGCTTGCTTCTATGAGACAGGCTCTGCTGGACATTCTCCACATTGTGATGACAGCATTCCTCAGGGTGCTTCCCATGTTCTTGGTAAGTTTAACACTGCGGATTCACTATTTCAATGTGTATTTCCTTATCAAAGCTTCATGCACAATTCTCTCATGAGATGAATACATGAAATTCAACCACGTCCACATTTTTTTGACCACTTTGACTTTTAACTGTAAATGTGGCATAAACTAAAGGGTTCCATACCTTTTAGTTACAAAATATCACATTGTGGATAATGTCAAGAAATTCTGCTACAGCTTCAGATATATCTAGGTTCTTTTGGTCCATAAATATAGCAGCATCATTGCATTGGATAACCTAAGAAAGCATTAAACTATCCAGTTGGTTTTGTGTGTGTGTGTGTGTGTGTGTGTGTGTGTGTGTGTGTGTGTGTGTGTGTGTTGCGTTTTGTTTTGTTTGGGGCATTTTTCTGAGGAGGGTCCAACTATTGATCTATATTTTTACACATTCCTTTCAAATCCAAGTTTTTCATGTATGTTTGTGTTTGTAGGTTCTGACAACATTGATGGGTTGAATGGATTTTTTCCTCAAAGAAATATTGCTGCTGTTGTAGTGTAAATAGTGAGATTTCCCTTAAGTGGTGGTCATTTATTTTTTTTAACTGTTAACAGTATTCCACCTGTTTATCTGCCTCCAGCTAGTCCATATCTGCTTGATTGAAAGCTTTTACTATGCACATGCTATATCTTCTCACTGGACTGCCTGTTTTCACATCTTTTGGTTACATAGTTTCCTCTAAATAAGTCTTTCTAGAAATAGTTAATGATGACTATGCCACAGTCTGAATGTTATTCTGTTGCAAAGTCTTCCCTAGCAAACAGATCATTCTACTGCCTTTGAAACCAAACCCAGACAAATTTTTAGGACAAGATTAAAATTTAGCCAAATAGGTTGCCAAAACCGAACCCAAATGACTTCTACATCAGTAACCAATATAATCCTTGTTCCAGTGTAACATCTCATTAGTACAGTCTTCACTGTTCACCTTTCTGTCAGGATTCTGGACTTCTGCACTCCCAACAAAGTGGGAAATTTTACATATTTCTATCTTCCAAGTGAAAATCAGTTTCACAGTCCTATTAACCATTGGTCAAGTTTATCACAGCATCAAACCTACTTCTAGGTACCAAATATTTGTGGGAGTTATATGATTTGTTGCTATGATAATATATAATGGCATGCAGTTTAAACTAGGAATCATTTTGCTTATGACTCAAGAATGAATTCCATCATGACTGTGGAAGAACTGTTGCTGAAATAGTCCTGTTAGTTGCTTAAGTATTCTACTTTTTTAAATCCTAGAAGATAACGAAGCAGAGATCCTGAGCCAAGAACACGCCTGGGTTATAATCTTCATACACCTGCCCTCAGTGATACACCTCTACCAGTCATACCTTCTTTTCTGTAGCATCCAAATTTCTCAAAACAGCATCCCTTGCATGGGAAATATTTAAGCTCATGAGTCAATGGGTAACATTTCAACATCAAATCATAACACCATGCAGCTACATTTGAGAAGAATTTTTGATGTACAGAAGATAAAATTCTGGGTCCCTGGATTCCAATGATACTACCTAGCAATTATATTCACATATACATTCTATTCAATACCCAGAAAGTAATTTGTATTTTCTGTTTTACAGTGGTAGCAGATTATATGTGGTCTTTATATATTCACTAGTGCTTAACTGAGTGACTTATTGAATGGTTTTATTCTAATACATGTCAAGAATGAAGTTATGCTATCCTATGGAAGGATCATGAATTGTTTTTTACTCAGTTAAATATTACTTTGACAAAATATATTGGGCAACTATATATAATGGCATGCAGTTTAAACTAGGAAGGAATCATTTTGATTATGACTCAAGAATGAATTCCATCATGACTGTGGAAGAACTGTTGCTGAAGAGAGAGAGACAGAGAGAGAGAGAGAGAGAGAGAGAGAGAGAGAGAGAGAGAGAGAGAGAGAGAGGGTTTCTCTGTGTAGCTTTGGAGCCTATCCTGAAACTCATGTTAGATTGGGATTAAGGGCATGTGCCACCACCATGCAGCTGGCATTATATTTATAAAGGGGAAATGGTTACTGTGTCTCATGGTCTTGGTATTTCTAATCTTGTTTGAGTGCCTCTATAATTTTGAACATCTGTCATATTATGGCAGTAATATATGGAAGAACACATAAATGTACATGTCAGAAAGTAGAAGCTAGAGAACAGAAAGAGACTGGGGTATCAGTTTCCTTCAAGGGTTGTAAAAAGTCAAAGCTGCCCCTCATGTTTGACTCTTCTGAGTGAAATTGCTTATCCTTTGCCTAGAGATACCCTTAAAGCATAGCCTCATAAACGTCTAAAGCACCACCCAACAGTAGCACTACAGGCACCATACCTCCAACAAATAGACCATAAGACATTAAATGTTCATGTCCTAGCACATAGACAGACAGCTATTCACATGAATAACAAAATCTAAGATCCCAGAGAGGATGAAGGAGACACACTTAAGTTTCATCTTTAGAAGAAAGTTTATTTTTTAAGTTGCTTTTTTGTGATCAGACACCAAACAGTTATTTTTCTTTTATGTCTTTAACAGATCCTTTAAGTTTAAAAGTGACTATAATCATTAGGCAAACTATAGAAGACTCCCCATGATAGAATCTATTTTGGAGTTGATTTTTGATGAAATCTATCAGAAATTAAGTAAAAAGAGTGGAATTTGCAAGTAATGAATTACAAGAATCCAATTAAAGTTAAGTTCACTTTCCCTCATCAAGTAGGAAAATCAAACAGTCTAAACAGTCAGCTTAACAGCATGAGACTCCATCAAAAGCCAGATATAAGAGAGGAAGCAGTAGCATTGCTTTCTCTACAAGAGCCAGGATGCTGCACAGTAATAATAAGAGTGTTTTGCATTTAAATGGTGCCTTTGGAAACTTCTTGAGTGATTATTATCATTCTTTGGGTGTTTTCTAAATGAGGACGAGCCTAAGAACACCATCCCTATTTAAAATGAAACACAGTCAAGGATATGGTGCTATCATTGTCATCAATTTTTCATTCTTTGTGGTTTCAAGTATTGGAAGTGAATAAATGCTGTGTTTGGACAGTATCTTCCAGAAATCACCTGTTGGTCCAAGTATGATGGAGTCAGGAGGTGGGACCTAGTGGAAGGTAGTTAGAAGGCATGCTCTATAGTCACGATTGAGACTGTCTCAAGGAAGTGAGTTCTTCCTTCTCAGGGTGTTTAGTAACTACTGTGATTTTCTCGGAACTCATTAGTTGTTCTAAATGAGAGGTTAGTGAGAAAGCAAACAACCACACTAGTTTGTCCCTTCTTTATGTGGTCCATGCTCTTCTGCTTTGTGTCAGGACTAAAACGTGTATAACACTGGCTTCTTTCAAGTGAAACTCCCAGATTCCACAAACATCAACCAAAGACAAATTCTACCTACTCTCTGTAATTTACTCCATCTCATGTTATCTGCTATAGTAACACAAACCAAACTAACTCAAAGGGATCTCTAATTCCTTAAGAACATATGCTTTAACCTACTTTAGAGTGGGTAAGCACAAGACTTCTGTCATTAATTCATACTTTTAAATTGCCAAGATGTTAAAGCTGTCCTGTATTAAGGGGGATACCTCTTATTTGACAATTGAAAGCAATCAAAACAAAATTCTCTTGTAATTTTTTGTTTCTAAGGAATATTCTTAGATTGTATAGCAGAGAAATTCTATATTTTTCAGTCGTGATCATATATTCAAACTGTATTTTGTCAGTGATGCTGCAAAATGTCTGAAACTTATTTTTCTTTGAATTACCTCTGAAATAAGAAATTCAAGTTTTGGTTTTGTATCATAAGCTGCTTATTTTTGTCCCTTCACTTTCCTCCTTAGTACACTCTGATATATGTTCTATTTCTCCTTGTAGTTCTGAAATGAAAATAACAAGAAAGACTTTTGGGTATGTTAATATTATACAGTCATAAACAAATTCCAGGTAGTTAACTTTCTATGCTTTCAATTACACTAAGGTCCCCTCAGAACTGTTGGTGCATTGACTTCCCAAGGTATTTATTCTGAAAGCACTGGACCAAGAAATTCTCAGCCCTGTTGATTTTCAATTTCAAAGTCACCTTCACAATCTTCCCATAAAACTAATGTAATAACATTGTTTTCATATGCACTATTTTATTAGATAATAAATAAATATTTCTATTGATATTATGAAAAAATAGAAATGCAACTTTTTAAAAAATATACAGGTACCATATAAATAAAAAGCAGTTCAAAATGAATGACCAGTGAGATGGAAACAATTTGCTGTACAGATCACCTACATTTCCATTCAGAGTACTGACCTTCAGCATCATACTTCTCTTCTCCAGGGGTGATTTTCCTTTTTCTAATATGGAAAGGTTACCTTTGATAATTTTAAGGTCTCCTCTAACTCAAAATTCTAAAAAGCTTTACATCGTTCTTTTCACAATGCTTCATATTTTGTTGACATATCAGCAGGGAACTTCACACTTCATTGGAAATCCATTAAAACAATTACCATGTCATTAGTGAAGACTTTTAATTATGAGCTTGCTAACCCAAAGAATTCACTGTGATAGGCAAGATTAGCTCTGTGAGCTTGTACTATACTGCGATGCACTCAATGGAGAGATGCCTTTCCCTTGGAGGATAAGCTGCTCTCTCACAAAACAGTTAGCATTGTTGATTAAGCAAGACAGTGAAAAATCAGAAAGTGAGTTATGGAGTGATGACCTTTAGGAAAGTTCTGTGACTGAAAAGACAAAAAAAAAAACAACTTCATAGAATGAGTGTTTCTTATGATCTGATCCAATGACTGAAGAGGAGTGAGAAGACTGTAGAAACATTCAAAAGGGGATGAAGACTGAGAAGAAACAAACCAGCGTGAGCTCAATTAAAAAACAAGTACCAGGGTCAGGACTGTAATTCTGCTGAGCTATGGCAGCCCTTCCCTGACACTTGACCTTGTTTTCATATTTTATGTACTTTCATTCATGTAAATGTGGCCTAGGCATTGCCTAAGACCTTGACCAATTAATGATTTTTATTCCTTTTCCTTTTCTTAATAAAGTAGGATATCTAATAATCTTATCTTTTTTAATAATGTGGAATATCCTGTAATCTTCCAAGTCAAAGTCAAATACACAGCCAGAAATTGGCTGGTTGTGTGATGTAAGTGGTTCAAGGAAACATTGACTATGGAGAGAATTTCTTGAATTCTCTGTGGTCTCATCCTTCTAGTTTTCTCCTTTAAATGTAGTCTTTTTTTCCATGCACAGTCTGAAAATTATAATCACCTAGGCTCTCATTGCAACATGTTTCCTTCTCATTCTGCCCACATTTTTCTCATTACTTTAATCAAAACTATACTACTTCAAGAGAAAGTACACACTGGCTTAATAGCAGAATATTACAGATTTATTTGACATAGGGAAAAAAAGCATGTTGTGATGATGTTGAACACAACAACATAAATTAAATTTTCTGGATATGCTTCCTATTGATTTGGTAAACTGTCTATATTTTAGTGTCTAATTTACTCTTGCTTTAATTTTCTTCCTGTGTGAGAAGTGATCTTATAAAATCCACTCTGAGAAACATAAAATCATGTTTAAGAACTATTAAAGCTTTCAGTTTAGTATGGTTATGGGGCTCCCTAGTTTATGAAAGTGTATCTCCGATTCTTGTGCCTTCTCTTGTACCTTTCCTCCTTCTGTTGGTTTATCTTATTCAACTTCGATCTGGTTGTTTTTGTTTATCTCATTGCATTTCATTTTGCGATGTTTTGTTGTTATCTCTTAGAAGCCTGTTCTCTTCTAATGAGAGATAGAAAGGGAGTGGATCTATACAGGAGGGGAGATAGGGAGGAATTGGGTGAAGGGGACTGAAATCAGGATATATAGTATGAGAAAAGAATCTCTTTTTAGTAGAAGGAAAAAATGCCTGGCATATTGAATATTTTCTATGAATGATACCAAGGTAACACTGTAGCACATAATCTAAAGACACTGTCTGCACAAGAACTGAATGCTAAGTTAAGAAGACAGTGAGAAAAGTAATTACTATGCTCTGTTATTATGTTTCTTTTTATTCTATGTGATGTCACCTCTTTTTCTTCTTAAGAGCTTTATCCTAGGATTTTGCTAGATCCAATGGCCTCTAAATATACCCAGACATAGCAAGGAATTCAAGTCTTATAAAACTAGCATCAGACTATTTCCCAGAGCTACAGATGAGTGTTTGTAATTGTTCTTGTACATAGGGAAGAGGAAGCATTCATATATACTAGTAATATCTCTGTCTTGTATTCTAAAGTGTTCATACCAAATATCGATTATCCATTCTCCATCTCTTTCTTGACATGCTCTCTCAATTAAACAAAACAATGTTTAGAAAAGACAAAGTAGACAGCTTATTATTTTATTTTACGTCTTTGAATGTTCCCAGTCTCTTAACTTAGAACTACACATCTGTCATTCATTCTTGCTTAGAAATCAAAGCCCAGAGTAATTTTCTTTAGTGCTATTTCTTATCATGCTTCTTTTAAGACTCAAGACTTGTCAATCTCCAAATGAACCATATCCTCTGAGTTTTTCTCACCTGCTTCTCTTCACTGTATATTTATGATTCCAAGTACCCAGAGACATCATGCATTTTGTTTCAAGTTTTTGAAGTATGGAACATGAGTTCAGGTTATAATGTTCATGTTATATTTTCCAAAATTGAGGTAAGATTTGAGATATAATTTATAGAACATACAAAACATACACTTTTGAGAGAATTAACAAAATAATTTAAATTATTTTATCATAGTACACAAATTAATAATTTAAGAAATACTTATACTTTAAATTTATTTTTAATTTAAAAATAACCAATTAATGTGTTTTATTGTATCAAATTTTTGTTTAGTACTTGACATTTAAAGTTTAAGAAATAGTATTAAAATCTTAATATTTTTCTAAGTTTACTATTATTTCTCCCAAAATTCATGTATGATGTGGGTTGCTTTGTGTGGTATTAAAAGAGAATGGGAGACAGGCAGGAAAGGCTCAGTTCCATCCAGCATGCCTCTCAACCATGAGGACATAAGCAAATCTTACTTGAAAGAATGTAAAGTGTTCATAAATGAAATTCTCAAAATAATATGTGTAAAAAATTTGTTATATTATAAATACCATATATTTATGTTTTCTGAATATTTACTTAAGGAAATTCTAATAATTAAATAATTTTAAGTAAGGGCTATAAAATAACTATGTTTCATTTGGATTTGAAATCCTGTTTATTTATATCATTTTTGTATAGGCATATATAATTTGTAAATTCATTAGAATTATTCTTTAATTTAGCATGGAGAGAGTGGGTTTTATTTGGTATTTCCATAGATGTGACCCTTATATGTTTTTCCTAGTTGTTTTCTCCTTTGACTGACTTCCCTCATGATATAACTAATAGATAAACTTTTAGAGAAATAGTATAAACCATGCCAGAAACAGATAATCCTGAGAAAATATGCTTGAGAAACCTTCATGAGATTTTTTTTTCCTTTAAATTTTATAAATTGAAAACAGTAAAGATTTTGTGACTATATTCTCTTGGTTTTTTGTTTGTTTGTTTGTTTGTTTTGTTTTGTTTTTTGTTTTTTAGTTTTTTTTTTTTGTTATTTTTGTTTTGGTTTTTGGAGACAGGGTTTCTCTGTGTAGCTTTGTGCCTTTCCTGGATCTCGCTCTGTAGTTCAGGCTGGCCTTGAACTCACAAATGTCTGCCTGCCTCTGCCTTCCAAGTGCTGGGATTTAAGGCATGTGCCACCACCGCCTGGCTTTTCTTGCATTTTTATTATTTGAAATTGTACAAAATTCATGGTTGTTTCTCTCTGAACTTACAAATGAATATAATCTGTGTTTTGCCTCACTTGCTTGCTAAATCAAGTGGTCTGAATATGTAAAGGAAGTTGTTGACAGACTGAATATTTCAAAACCTCTCATGTGTAAACATATTCTATACTTTAAAAAGTACTTGTTACTTAACATATATTAACTTAGTCTTTTTACATACCACAAATATAAATTGTTAGCATAAATGTAAAGTGTTGAGAACTAGTTTTGCACATAAGTAGAAATTATGGAATGCATATAAATTTGAAATGTCACCTCTGTGTGCTTTAACTTTATTTTTTTCGAGACAATGTTTCTCTGTGTAGCTTAGAAGCTTGTCCTAGACCTTCCTCTGTGGATAGTGTTCTTTAAATCTATTGATTTCATTAATGTGTTCCTTGTGTGTGTGCCTGCTCATTTTTATGTGTGTGTACTATAGTGCTTATTTGGAGGTCAGAGAACAACTTGTGAGATTCCTCCACTGTATGCATCCACGGCTCAAACTCAGGTTGTCAGGCTTGGTGGCAAGGGCTTTTTACTTGCTAAGACAACTCAGGAGCCCACCTCTGGATTTTCTTAATTATCAATGAGCCTATTTTTTAAGTCTCTCTCATGATCTTAACTCATCTATATACTCGTGCACACACACAAACACACCTTTAGGTGCTTTAGTTTGTGGTTTTTTTTTTTTTTAATAGCTTCTGTTAATTATTTGGTTTCCTCTGACATAATCCACCCATTGGTGAAACAGGTGATAGCAGAAGCCTCATAGTTTGAAAATTCATCCCTGTTGATAAAATGTCTTTCTTTCTGACTGAGACAAGAAAGGCAAAGAGTAGGACAGGCCTGTGTGTAAGAAAGTAATCCTAGCATGTCTTCACTGTAAACAGCCCACACTATCTCCTTCTAATATGGTCTGACAAAACTGAATTTCTTCATGCCCATGAGAATGACCTCCACCAAATACACACACACACACACACACACACACACACACACACACACACACACCATTTTTTAATGACTGTGTCTCCTCATAAATCCTATGCCTATATGACACCTATATAGAAGCAATAGGATCCTATATAAGTAAATTCAAGACAAAGCAATTGCATTTAATTTTTTACTCATAATTAGTAGCTAATAGGGATATGAAAAATAAATGAATACTTATTTAGTATTCATTATGGTATAGTATTAAGCTCTGGTTTGATATTTGTTATCTTAATCTTTTAATGTGACAAACTTAATCAAAAAACATAACATTTTTGGTTGTGATAAGGCTGGATAGTTCAGAGACCTAGGATAGAACTAAACATTATAAGCCAGAAAGAAAGAAAGGAAGGAAGAGGGAAAGAAAGAAAGAAAGAAAGAAAGAAAGAAAGAAAGAAAGAAAAGAAAGAGAGAAAAGTCAATGAAATGATTCCTAATTGATTTCTAATATTAACTATGCTCATACATGAGAGCCTAACCTAAAAGTCGTTAGATTTCATCCAGCAACCAATAGGAGCAGATACTGAGACCCACAGCCAAACATTAAGCAGACCTCAGGGAACCTGGAGGAAGAAGGGGAGGAAGGACTGTAGGAGCCAGAGAGTTCCAGGACATCACAAGGATGTGGTTGACAGAATCAACTGAGCAGGGCTCATAGGTGCTCATAGAGACAATCACAGAGCCTGTATGGGTCTGAGGTAGGTCTGCTGCATATATGTTATGGTTGTGTAGCTGAGTATTCTTGTGGAACTTCTATCAGTGGTTGTGAGGGTTGTCTTAGACTATTTTGCCTACTTTTTGGGCCCTATTCCTCCTATTCAGCTGCCTTATCCAGCCTTAATCTCAGGGCATATGCCTAGTCTTATTGGAACTTGGTACACCATGTTCAGTGGATATTTCTGAGACCTGCTCTTTTCCAAAGGAAATCGATGGAGGAGTGGAACTGGGGGAAGCAGTGAGAGGAGGAGGGCAGAGAGGAAGTGGTTGGGAGAGACTGAGAGGATGGAGGAAGGGGAAACTGAGGTTGAGATGTAATATATGAGAAAAGAATAATTTTTTAAAAAATAAAAATATTGATACCAATAGAATTATGACCTTTGCAATAAGTTATAAACATTTGAGTGATTAGCTTAAAAAAAGAATTCTATCAATGTTGCGATATTTTCCCTATTCTTAACTGATTTTCTTTTAGGTAGAATAAAAATCTTAGAATTTCAGAACTGAAACAATCTTGAGGATGAAGAGTTTAGACAATATGCTTTACTGAATTTCACAGCATTGGTTGTGATAGCAAGTGCAAAACTTGATTGAGTCAATCATTAAATTCCTGTAATTCAGATACAAATTTGAACAGTGAGAAAAATATCTACTGGACAATAAAATGAGAATATTTTTTTATTTCAGTAATTGAAAGTCATATTTGTGCTGGTAATGAATTGTTTTGCATTATGAGGAGAGTTTCATAAAGGCTCAGGTGATGGAAGGTGATAATTTAAAGCTGGGGCAGACACATTTGTTGTATTTTAATAGTTTAAAGGATAACAGATTTAGCTTCAAAGGGTGATGCGTATTAAATCTAAGTATTTATATACAAAAGATAAAGCTTAAATGAAATTAAAAAGACTCAGATCTTTCTCTTCAGAGGAGGGAATGAATCTTGGAATTATAAAACAAACTTAGTAAACAGATATTCAAAGTAACCTGGAATTCACTCAAGGAAAATATGACTTCATTCACTATTACTGTGACCAATTTATGGAAAAATAACATTTTCATCCATTTGCATACTGGAATTCTCATCAATAATAGTCTTAGTGATAGAATATTTGATTGGAATTTATTAAAATATTATGTAAAGTGAATAATTTGAAAGTCTTTTTTAGACATAACCTGGTAACTTTTTATTAACTTGTTTTCTTTTTACAATTCACTTTAATTCTTCACTTGCAAAGAAAAACCATAATTTTTTCTTATTTAAAAACAAAGTACTAAAGAACTTCTGTTAAATATGTGCAAAAAGAAGAACAAAGTTTACTTATTCACCTCATAGTCCATATTCTAATGGGATCCTATTTCATCCCAGTTCTTGGTAATGCAGTGTTATCTGAGCCACTCTCCATGCATTGTTCTTTGCCTCAGCTACATCTTATGTTATATGTAAATAGTTACACCTTTCTTGTTTCTTCATAAACAGTCAGTCCCAATGCTGTGCCTACAACACATAAAACAGAATCACTGAGCCATATTTGAATTTGACATACTTCAGTTTAGTTGGAAGATTTCTGCAATTACATAGTGAAATTTCAGAAAAATTTTGACCCAGAATGCACCTGAATTTATGTAGTAATAATTTGTCATTCGCTAAGGAATTTATTTTTACCATTTTAAAATTTATAAATAATTCATATGATCATTTATAAAAGTTTATTTCCACAGTGATATTTTTGTCTCAAATGATAGTATCTCTTCATATTCTGGAAAATAAAATAAAATAAATATCATAAGTGTATCAATTTAATTTATTTTTAAAAATCCAAAATAGAAAAGGTCAGTGGGAAAAATCAGAATTTTCAGGGAACAAGCTCTTACTCAATACATCACTTGAAGCAGTTAGCTCTTTTATTTGAACTAAAGAATTTATATCAGCTTCAAATACAATAGTTTCCTTTTATTATTCCATTATTCACCATTAGGACTGCTCTTAGTTTTCTGCAACTAATCTAATGAACTGGTTTTAGAATAGAGATAATTTCTCATCAATGAACAATATATAGTTTCTAGCAAAGAAAAGAAAGTGTCATGTTTAATAAAGGAACAAATTACAGTACAACTAAAACACATGCCACCAAATCAGGTTGGGTCGGCTAAATTTAATCCTTTGGTTGTTTTGTAAACTAATGTAAGTTTATATGACTTAGTAAATCATTATTTTTTAAACTGCAGAATAGAATTGGGCTTTTAAAAATGTTTTTATTTTTTGAGAATTTCATATATTTTGATCACATTCTTTCCTCTCCCCAACTCCTTCCAGAATCTCAGCTTGCTTTCTACCTACTAAATCGCATGTTTTTCACTCTCTTAGAAAGAATAACATAAAAACAAAGCAACATATAAAGTAAATAGATTAATCTGATGAGTACTGATGTTAATTCTTTGTGCATCTAATACAATTCTGAATGGAATTCACATAACCCTGTGCTCACTTGCTGTTTCTATCTTCTTTTCTTCCTTTGTTTCTTTCTTTCCTTCCTTCCTTCCTGCTTGCCTTTCTTCCTTCCTTCCTCTTGCTGCCTGCCTGCCTGCCTTTCCTTCTTTCTTTTTTCTCTATTTTTGTTTGGAGATTTTTAATTACTGACTCTGTTTCACTAAGTGTTATGAGTCTCTTTAAAATGCTTGTTTCATCTTGATTTAAGTTCGGTATCCCATATATACAAAGAAATTCATACATTCTTTTAGGATTTTCAGTATGCCCTTATGATTTTCTGCATTTGTTTTAGAGTCTGGTGTAATGACTCCTGTGGTGGTATTGGGTTCCGCCAAATATTGTGCACTCTAATAAAATTATCTGGGGCCAGAGAACAGAAGAGCCATAATATGAAACATAGAGGTTAGGCAGTGGTAGCACATACATTTTTGTCTCCTTTTTTATTTATTATATTTGTGTTTTAATTTTACACATCATCCATGGGTTCCCCTATACTCCCCTCTCCCTCCCCCACCTCCACCTTATCCCCAGATCATCCCCTCCTTCCCATCTCCTCCAGGGCCAAGACTCCCCAGGGGATTCAATTCAACCTGGTGGATTCAGTACAGGAAGTTCCAGTCCCCTCCTTCCAGCCTGAGCAAAGTGTCCCTGTGTAAGCCCAAGGTTCCAAACAGCCAGCTCATGCACTAAGGATAGGTCCAGGTCCCACTTCATGGGTGCCTCCCAAACAGTTCAAGCTATTCAATTGTCTCACTTATCCAGAGGGCCTGCTCCAGCTGGGGGCTCCACAGCCTTTGGTTCATAATTCATGTGTTTCCATTCATTTGGCTATTTGTCCCTGTGCTTTTTCCAATCTTGGTCTCAATTCATGATCTTACAGTCCCTCCTCTTTCTCAACAATTGAACACCTGGAGCTCCACCTGAGGCCTGGCTGAGGATCCCTGCATCCACTTCCATCAGTTATTGGATGAGAGTTCCAGCATAACCATTAGGGTGTTTGGCCATTTGATCACCAGATTAGGTCAGATCAGGCTTTCTCTTGACCATTGCCAGTAGTCTACAGAGGATGTATCATTGTGGATTTCTGGGGACCTCTCCAGCACTCTGCTTATTCCTGTTCTCATGTGGTCTTTATTTATCATGGTCTGTTATTCCTTGTTCTCCCTTTCTGTTCTTGATCCAGCTGGGATCTCCTGCTCCCCTAAGCTCTCTTTCCCTCGAACCTTGCCCTTCATTACTCCCACTGCCGTCCAGGGTCCAGGTTGTTCATGTAGATCTCACCCATTTCTCTGTCACTGGGCAATCCCTGTGTCTTTCCTAGGGTCCCGTTTTCTAGGAAGCCTCCCTGGGGTTGTGTAGCAGTCTAGTCATCTTTATTTTATATCTAGTATCCTCCTATGAGTGAGTACATACCATGTTTGTCCTTCTGAGTTTGGGTTACCTCACTCAGGATGATTTTTTCTAGATCCATCCATTTGCCTGCAAACCTCATGATGTCATTGTTTTTCTCTGCTGAGTAGTACTCCATTGTGTATATGTACCATATTTTCTTTATCCATTTTTCATTTGAAGGGCATCTAGGTTGTTTCCAGGTTCTGGCTATTACAAACAATGCTGATATGAACATAGCTGAGCAAATGCCCTTGTGGTATGATTGAGCATTCCTTGGGTCTTGGGGGAGATGGATTCCCAATTTTCTAAGAAAGCGCCATATTGATTTCCAAAGTGGCTGTACAAGGTTGCATTCCCACCAGCAGTGGAGGAGAGTTCCCCATGCTCCACATCCTTTCCAGCATAAGCTGTCTTCTGTGTTTTTGATCTTAGCCATTCTGACAGGTGTAAGGTGATATCTCAGAGGAGTTTTGATTTGCATTTCCTGGATAATTGGGGATGTTGAGCAATTCCTTAATGTCTTTCAGCCATTTGAGCTTCCTCTGTTGAGAATTCTCTGTTTAGTTCTATAGCCCATTTCTTAATTGGACTGTTCGGCATTTTGATGTCTAACTTCTTGAGTTCTTTATATATTCTGGATATCAGCCCTCTGTCAGATGTGGTGTTTTAATCCTAGCATTCCAGAGGCAGAGATCTGCCTGGATATCTGAGTTCAAGGCCACACTGGAAACAGCCAAGCTTAGTGACTCATGCCTTTAATTCCAGGAAGTAATGGCAGGAGGCAGAAAGGTATTTAAGGTGTGAGGATGAAGAACTATAGCCTGGTTAAGCTTTTATGCTTTTGAGCAGCATAGTTCAGCAGAGAGGCATACAGTCTGAGGAAACAGGATCAGTTGATGAATTAATTGCAAGGTAAGGAAGCTGTGGCTTGTTCTGCTTCTCTTATCTTCCAGTGTGCACCCCAATAACTGGTTCCAGGTTTGTTTCTACTAATAAGACTCTTTACGTTTCATGCTACAGACTTCCTTTTCATCCTTAATTTATAACTTTAGATAATATATATATATATATATATATATATATATATATAGTTTGCTTTGATTAAAGTTATATAATCTTGTTGATTTTCTCAAATTACCAATTCTTTGTTTCAGAGATCCTTTCTTTAATAAGCCATTATTACTGTAATATCAAAACCACAAATAGATTCAACCAAAAAAAGCAAAGTATTTTCAATAAAGTATTTGTAAACTGTATTCAAGAGTACATCAGAGAGAGAATCTACAGCTAGGATGGTCTAACATATGTAAATCAGTAAGTATAATTTACCACAAAGCAGACTTAAAGACAAAAACAACATGATCATCTTATTAGTTGTAAAATATGCCTTTAACATAATCTGATGTCTATTTATGATAAAAATCCTGAAGAAACTGGGGATAAAAGAGACACACTTCAATGTAATAAGTATATTTACAGAAAACAGAGAACTAATATCATCCTAAATGTAGAGAAACTCAAAACAATTCCCCTAAAATCAGAAACAGGTTGTCTACTCTCTCCATACTTATTTAACATAATATTTAGAATCTTAACTAAAGTAATAAAACAACTGAAGGATAAAAAGAATGCCTAAAGAATTGGGAACATTGCTTTCCAATTATACATATGATACAGAGTTAGTGTCTCCAATAATAAATTAAAAATAAATACTAAACAATAGAAAAATAAACAAATTAAAATGGGGTATAGAACTAACTAAAGAGTTTTCAGAAGATGAAATAAAAATGATTGAATAACAGTTTAAAATGTTCAACATTGTCATCCATCAGGGAAATAAAAATTATAACTACTCGAATTTTTTTTTCTTGTACCAGTCAAAGTGGCCAAGATGAGTAAAACAAATGGGAGTACAGCTGTCCATCACTTGAAAAGATAATGAGAATGCCTACACATTTACACATGCCCATAATAATCAGCTATTAAGAAACATGAAATTACGAAATTTACAGGTAAATTGAACAATGCTGGAGACAATCACCTGAAGTGAGATAACATAGACCATATTACATGTTTTCTTTCACACATGGAAGCTACTTCTAAGCTTTAGATGTGTTTAGTGTGTTTTAATCTGAATAACCACAGAGATCAGGTAACCAGTATGAGCTAAGGGAGAGGAGGAAATCTTTCAAGGAAGGGGACATAGAGTGTGAGTGTTCACATTTCTCCACATCTTCACCAGCTTGTGCATGATCAACATTTTTGGAATAATTTTCTGCTTTCAAAATTTGCATACATTTTCAAAGTAATTTATTTAAAATTTTTTGTCAGACCAAAATATCTTTCTTAACCACCCAGTACTTATTATTACCAGTAATAAAAATAATGACAGCAGAGCCAAATAATCTGTGGACCTAACTAAACTTTTATCATTTACAAATAAAGAGGTTTTTGTTTTGTTTTGTTTCATTTGTTTTCAAGTTATTGCTCCAAACTGGTATCTCACATTGTATTTCATTGTGTTATTAGTCTGTTGCTTTCATTATATCAACACATTCTTAGAGAATAAAGGCCAATCATGCTAAGTAATGATCCTTGATTTGATTTTACATGATATTTCCTCAAGATGAAGTGAGACATTATGATGGCACAAACCTCTAAACCCAGCATTCAGGTTGTTAAAGCAGGAAAAATCTCATGTTCATGGCCAGCACTAACAAAGTATTGAGAAATTAAAATTATCTCTATAAAAAGAAAATATGAATGCTACATTTTTAGGTTTTGAGAAAAATGAACACAGATTTGTCTTTTTGAAGCATTGAATTTTGTCCATATATGTCATGGTTCCAGAAGACCCTTGAAAAATCATTATCTTATAATGTACTCTTATAACAATAAATGAAAATGTAAATATAACAAATGGAATTAAGGTCTTAATTCTATTTCCTGGATTTATACCTGCTCATGTGCCTTTATCCCTCAGAGTCCATGTTCCATTTCACTTTTTTGCTGTTTCATTATTTTGTTTTGTTTTTCTTGGAATAAAACCTGTAGCCTCCCATAATCTGGGAAATTCACACTCTAGCCCAGAATTTTGTTTTTAATTTTCACAGAGATTAGTTTGTTATGACAAATAGCTTCATGCTAACTTCAATTTCAGCTGCTCTTGTAATATTTCAGAAAGCACATAGCCACGATATTTTATGTTTGATGTTTTTCAATTGTTTTTATAAGCATTATTTTGGGACTTCATAAAGACATATATCTTTTATCATTATATTCTTCCAGAAAATTATTTGTGTATGATAGGAACTGATCAAATGCTAAAGACAACTGAACCAACATATTGACAGTGTAAATATCACTTTACAGTTCCAGTAAGATATTTCACTTAAAAAATAATTTACAACAAATTTCTGTATTCTAAAGGCAAGGACAATGGATATACAAGAAACTAATTTTGAATTATTTTCTCATATAACTTTGAAAACACCTGAACTTGATTTTATGTTTAATTGTAGATTTTTTCTTCTTCTTTTTGTAACATTGTTGTGTTATAAATTGTATTATGAAAATCAACATTTTTATAAAGCATTTGTCATGCATAGAAAGAATAGAAACCAAATCAGCCACTTGAAATCCTCAAGTTAAAGTATCTCTTTCTTTATATTATCACACTCTTTTAAGCTCAACATCTGTTCCTTGATATCTAAGGATATATTTGAGATGTGATGATTTGTTTTTATACAAATTCTTTGCACACAACTCACGATGTTCCCTTTACTTGTGATTGTAAAGGACATGTTAAAGTTGGGGCAGATGCTAAGCAGCATGAGTGTGGAACAATGACAGGTACAGAACGACCAGTAAATTCACAAATACACATGATTGGCCAGATGGTATTGGCTCTGATTTACTATGATGATTTGGCAATTAAGCATGTGTGATCACCAATTTAACATACAAAACCAATCCTGAAAATGTTTACATTAAACAAAACATCCATCTATAGAAACTATAACAAATTAAATAACATTTTCATTTCTGTTTTGATACTAATGTTGAAAGTTGAATTATTTCTGTGCAAGAAAGAGTTCCAGTCACTTAGGGTAAATCATTCATACATGGTCACATTTAATTTATACGGATGACTGATTCTTCATATTTTGCAGGTGAGTGGCAAGAGAAAGAAAATGGCTATATGCATAGTTTGTTTGCTTTATCTAGATAACCCCTGGCTCTTTGATTAATTTGTTTGGATAATCCTTTGTTTTTAAAGGTGATACTGCATGGAATCTTCCACAGCAGGAGATATAAATGTGTTGATACACCATCAGATGAATCCTTATAGTCTTAACAGAAGCTGTATTTATTCAGTGTGTATAAAAAGGTTCCAAGTGGAAGAAATCAGGAAAAATTTCCTAAAGTTATTTTTTTGTCTTCTACTTTGTCATTGCTGTTTTGTGTATTATTTTCAGCCACACACATATAGACTTCCCAGCTCTGTATGTATTTCCAGTTTATCAGAAAAAAGTCATCTAGGGCAATATTGGGGAAATATTTAGAAACTTGGACTCCATAAATAAATGTTCGAGGTTTTTGTGGATGGATTGAAAGCTTTGTCTGGTTAGAGAAGATTGCCAGTTCGGACTCCATATTCCCCAATACTGGGAGTCTTCACTCAGGGCATCCTTGTGGATATCAGGGAAGACTGGTCCAACTGGAGACCCAAACCAGGAGAGGGAGCCCGTGCCTGACACAGACTGCATGGCCAGGAGCCAGAGGCCGAATATCACAGAGACCTAGGATAGAACCAGACATGACTGGCAAAAAAACAAACAAAATCGACAAAATGATTCATAATGATGTTCTTCTAAACTCATGGACTCATAAATCAGAGGCTGCTCCAACAACTGACATCAAAGAAACTTCATCCTGAAACTGAATGGAGCAGATGCAGAGACCCACAGCCACACATTAGGCAGAGCTTGGAGAATCCTATGGAAGAGAGGAAGGAAAGATTATATGAGCCAGAAAGGTCAAGTACACCACAAGAACACGTGCTCACACACAGAATCAACTAAGCAGGGCTCATGAGGACTGTCAGAGAACCAAGCAACAATAAAGGAGCCCTCATAGGTCTAAGCTTGTTCTCTGCATGTATGGTATGGTGTTGTAGCATGGCGTTTCTGCGAGACTCCTAACAGTGGGAGTGAGGATCGTCCCTGACTCTTGTCCTTGCTCTCAGTACTTTTTTCCTCCTACCAGGTTACATTACTCAGCCTCGACATGCAGGATTGTGACTAGTCTTATTGCAACTTATGTCATATTTTGTAGACATTTCTGGAAAGCCTGCTCTTTTCCAAAGGGAAACTGGGAAGGAGTAAATCTGAGGGAGAGACGACGTGGGAGGGGAGAACCAGAGTAATAGAGGAAGGGGGAAACACCACACAGGATGTAATATCTGAGAAACAAGCAACAAAAAACCATAAATTATGAAATTTAAGTTTCAATCGCAGCAGATGGCCAGAAACCCAGCCTACCTTGGAAATCTGGCTGAGGAAAATTCAGGTTTCTTTATTCTCATTTTACTACTAATACAAACAATCAAATCACACACACATGCACACACACACACACACACACACACACACACACACACACACACACAAATAGTAGTACTTACATACAATGTGTGATACCCTGAATTTTATAGCTGAGAAAGAGAGGGAGGAGAGAGAGAGAGAGAAAGAGAGAGAGAGAGAGAGCAAGAGAGAGCCTATTTTAATTCACCAGGCTAGCTGTTCTCTTCCTACAGTTTATGGCAGCTGATTAATCAGTCCTACAGAGACTTCCTGTTAAGCTACCATAGTAGCAATCCATTGACAACATTTGATGTCAACTGAAATTGTTTCCTAAACTAGGTAAAAAATTGTATTACTTATTTTTATTTTTTATTATATTTATTTATTTTTTCAAAACAGAGTTTCTCTGTGTAACATCCCTGGTTCTCCTGGAATTCTCTTTGTAGACAAGGCTGGCTTTGAACTTACAGAGACCCACCTGCTTCTGCATCATGAGTACTGGAATTAAAGCATGTGCCACCACACCTGGCTCTGTTATTTAGTTTGTTATTTTGTAACAGTGAAATAAGAAAATTTACAACTGCAAAGCAGATTTCAATTCTAAAAGTACATTAGGTAATATAGATGAAACACCAAGAAAATTGAGCTGAACTACATAAATGTTATTTATTGTTAATGTTGATATATGTTAGCATTATACAAGATCAGGCGCACATTTTTAAACCACAGGCTATAAACTGTAAAATCTTATTTATATTCCTGAAAAAAACTACATAGAATTATCTATGTGTGACTATATGTATGTTTATACTGAGATCTATAATTGAAAGAAATAACAATGTAACACTAAAGAGAATGAAAATCTGTGCTTACTCTGGTGTTTTTTTACAAATTAGCATTTATCAAGTATCAAAAATTAATGCCTAATACCTGTAGCCCTCCCTTAATATGGGCAGTAGAATATAAAATTTTAAAGTGACTTTACTTTTACGTTTTTATGAGACAAACTTACTATACTATAATTCACTGATAAGCCAGTTATCATCAGAAAATGAGCATATACAATTTTAAAGAGTTTAATGTTTAAATATAATGTTTAAAAATAAACTTCTATTTTATTGAATACCTATAATACAAAGAAGACTGTAGTTATCTCCATTACACAAATATAAAATTGTAGGAGCTTAGTTTTCATAGTCCAAAAATTCTGTAATCTGCCAATACATCTAGGTTTTCTATAATGTAGAGTGTTGAGTTGACTTGTATGAATGAAAAAGCTGATAATAAATCATTTACTATGGCTGACTCTACTTGCTAATGCAGCGATTCTTTTTTACCAAACATTTAGCTGATAATGTGAATTTAAAATTTTTTGATTTAAAACTCATACAATACAATGGTGTTTTATATGTACAAAATCTGGATATTCTGAAACATCTGGACATCTCAGAGTGTCTTCACTCTCAAAATTATATTGTATATATCAGTATATAGCAAAAATATTTTGTGCAAAACTTGACTTGTAATTCTAGTGTATAAGAATTATGTCATGAAGGAGGAAAAAAATTTTTACATTGAATGAAATAGATCCTAAAGCATTATGAACTCTGAAAATACTGTGACATAGTAAAATGTTGAAAAAATAAAGCAGTATAAAATAGTATATAGAGAACATGACCAGAAATATTTTTGAGATGCAAAACTGACAGTATTTAGTGATTACTACCATAGTTCTACTATAAGAAGCTTAGTGGATATTTTGTTTTTTAGACAAGGTCTAAAACAGCCACAGCTAGCCACAAAATAAGTTCTTTAGGACATGCTTGGTTAGGATGACCTAAAGAACTCATCTTCTGTCTCTACCTCCCTGTTTTTAGGATTAGATACATATGCCATCACACTTTGGCTCATACAGTGCTGAGAACTGAAACCAGGGCTTCATGTACACTAGGTAATCCCTCAAACAACTGAACTTAATTCACAACCAATAAGTGGATTATCCATGCTTCATTATTAAAACAGCTCTTGCAGAGAAAAAAAAAAAAAAAAACCAGCCATTAGTAACTTCATAACTTATCCAAGGGACTGGTAGATTGCTCCCAGAATAAAACCACATTCGACCACAAAACCCATTCCCTTTTACAATATTATATATGGTTAAGTAAAGGAAAGCTGGGAAAGATAATCCAATGTTTACGTGCTGTTTGTGTGATTCTGGCTAATATGTTTGCTGTTTGTCAAGTGATGGCACATAATGATACAGGGAAATCTGTATATCATTGATAGCTTGTATATCCTTATGTGTCATATAATGATACAATGTGAAGTCCTCATCCAATGACAAATGGATGTTGATGCAATGTCTTTTCATTTTCAAACATCTGAGACATGTGAAACATAAACTTTTTTGAATTTTAAAATACAGTGTTTTCATCTGATATTTTTGAGTGATACATTTAAAATACTTACAACAATTTAATGGCACCATACCTGTAATTTAAAAAATTAAATTGACTGTCAAAACATTCAAGGAATTTATCCTTAAACATTTTTTCTACTAGAGGAAATAATGATGGGAGAAGTTACTGTTAAAGACATATAGACCAAAACTAGGCTCTTTGCTCTAAGAGCTGTACTTACTTGTGTTGTACCTGAATGATTATAGACAATCTACACAATTTATGGCTTTGCAAAAGTTAATCATTAGTTTAAATATGTCTAAATATATTATAAGAACAAAATATTATTAATTAAAATCTAATTAATCATTTTGTTCTCTCATAAATGTATACTACACTATTACTACCTACTATAATTGATACTCCTTTGTAAGCTGAAATCCATTGTGTGCCTCCAGAAGACACCAGTCAGTTTAAAATAATCAGTAACTCCAGACAGCTTGTTGTGACTGACAAATTCACTGACAGAATGGCATGTAATTTATAATGCTTAATGGACTCCTACTGATAAAGCAAGAAAGGCTAAAAACCAACTGCTAGTGAGTCTAATATCAGTTATTTGCTGTGTCGGGAGACATCCAACATTTTCAATGAAGAAAAAATATCTGTGAATACAAACAGAAAAATTATATATATATATATATATATATATATATATATATATATATATATATATTGTACAGTGTGTATATATAGTAAAAATGCTACATATGCATATATATATATAGTATTATATATGTATACATGAGTATACATCTATATCTATACACAAGGATACAAAGGATAAATTGATGAAACAGAAACTGGATGAGAATAACATTAGAGATTTTATAGCTGTTTTATAGCATTTTCAAAGACTTGATGTGTGAATAAATACACATGCATTCACCTACACACTACCTGTTGAGAAGTCGCATATACAAAATAACTTTTTTTATTCTTTTTACATTTTTTAATAATTCAATTTGATTTTGCATATCAGCTATGGGTTCCCTTGTCCTCCCCCTCCCATACCCGCCCCCCTCCCCCCCAACCCACCTCCTATTCCCATCTCCTCCAGGGCAAAAACTCCCTAACCCATATTTACTGAAATCAAATGGAAATACAAAGGCGTGTCTGAAAAGCCCATTATGATTTTCCCTTGGTTCAGCTTCTGAGCTATATTTTTGAGAGGAACTCTACCAGGTAACCACTCAGGAGGGAAGAACTTAGAGGCAGAGAGAACTACTAATGCAAAGAAATAATTATCAAAGATTAACAATTACTTCACAAGTAGAAAATGTGATGTAACAAGCAGAGCTGGGACTACTTAAGTATTTCCAAGGCCAATGAAGGGCGATTCTAGAAATTATGCAAAGAAGATAAAGAAGTCTGTTATGTACTTTAAGGGATTCTGGTAGAAAAAGTAAGGATGGAAGAAGTCAGTGAAAATTATATGTATTTAAATATAATGGAGGAACACTGAAACTTATAAATGAATAATTGGGACCAGACAAGAATATATGATTATCTAAAAAACAAAAGGAAAAAAAAAAAAAGGCATAAATTACCTGCTGTAATATCCAGGGTTTTAATGCAGACAATGTTTTTCCCTTTGTGACATTCTTTTTGTTGTTGTTGTTGTGTGTGTATGTGTGTGTGTGTGTGTGTGTGTGTGTGTGTGTGCATATGTGTTTTCGTTTTTGTTTTTCAAGACAGGGTTTCTCTGTGTAACATTTCTGGCTGTTTTGGAACTCCCTTGAACCCACAGATATCCACCTGGTCCCGCCTCTGCCTCCCAAGCACAGGGATTAAAGGAATGTGCCACCACCACCCAGCTCCCTTGAGATATTCTAAAGACATAATTCTAAAGACATAATTGTAATATTCAGCAATTAATTAAAACTGCGTGGAAAAAAAAGACTGTTAAATCCTAATAGGATTCCTCATTTGTTAAATATTGATGACTGATGCTGGGCAGTGGTGGTGTACACTTTTAATCCCAGCACTTGGGAGGCAGAGACAGGTGGATCTCTCTGAGTTCGAGGCCAGCCTGGTCTCCAAAACGAGTTCCAGGAAAGGCACAAAGCTACACAGAGAAACCTTGTCTCAAAAAACATATATATGAATGACTGAAAAACAGCAGAGGGGTTACGAAACCTCAGACCTCCAAAAATACTGATACTACTTATGTGGTCAATAAACACAGGAAGGCGAGCAGATTTGGAGACTAAGCTGTGTGAAAGTTTCATATTTTATCCAGGTTAAGATTTCTGACAGATATCTGAGTATCTCAAACTAAGGATAGATTTGGGGCATTTATGCAGATGTGAGAATCATGTTTACAAATATGTTAGTAGAAATTCTGTAGCCCAGTGGGAGGATAAATAGATAAAATTTACAGTAAGAACAAGGATGAAATAAAGAAAAAAGGCTTACCTCACTTAATTTATGGAGTAGGCAAATAAAGACTAAAAGATGAAAAGAACGTGATAAGAAGTATACTGTGGTGGGGCAGTGTTAGAACACACCTTTAATCCCAGCATTGGGGAGGCAGGGGGTATTTGTGAGTTTGAGGCCATCCTGGTCTACAGAGTGGTTTCCTGGACAGGAAACAAAGCTACAAAGAAACACTGGCTCAAAAAAACAAAACAAACAACAACAAAAAATACTGTGTAAAATTCTCAAAGAGCAATAAAAAGGAAGAAGGATGGAAGGAAAGGAGGGAGAGAGAGAAAGAGGGAGAGAGGAAGAAAAAAGGAGGAGGAGGAGAATAATAATGATAATAAGAAGAAGAACAAAAAGAACAAGAAGAACAAAAAGAACAAGAACAAGAACAAAAAGAACAAGAACAAGAACAAGAACAACAACAAGAACAAGAAGAACAACAACAAGAAGAAGAAGAAGAAGAAGAACAAGAAGAAGAAGAAGAAGAACAAGAAGAAGAAGAAGAAGAAGAAGAAGAAGAACAAGAACAAGAACAAGAACAAGAACAAGAACAAGAACAAGAACAAGAACAAGAAGAACAAGAACAAGAAGTACAAGAACAAGAACAAGAAGAACAAGTACAAGAAGAAGAACAAGAAGAACAAGAAGAACAAGAAGAACAAGAACAAGAAGAACAAGAACAAGAAGAACAAGAACAACAAGAACAAGAACAAGAAGAACAAGAACAAGAAAAGGGATCTCTTGAAAGGATGAGATAAATGAGATTATCTCAAATAAAGTCATCCAAGATATTAACAGCAGGGGGAGGTTAGGAGAAACATTTAAATGTAAACATAACATTTAATTCCACTGCATTAGTGAAGAATGTAGGAACAGTTTTGTGGTCTGACAATACTTAGAAACAACCACAGTTGTTTTTCAAAGTGGCAAGAAGGTCTCATGCACAGTCATCAACAAATACTCTATACATCTGCAGCCAAAGGAAACCAAGTAGATCGTTAGTCACCAGTAGTAAACAAAAGGTCAAAGAAGGGTAATCTTTTACTTTGTCACAGAGTTCCCAATCACTGTTAATTAGAATAGAGATAATCAATATGCTAAATATTAAAACAATAAAATTATCCAATATAGAATTAGTTCTCTAATGTCTCAGTTAACCTTTAATGCATTAGCAAATATTTCCTAAACCAAGCTAAAATGCTATTGCTACAACATTAGTTTTCATTGATAAAGAATAGATTACTAGCCTAACACATACATACATGTTCTCACATAGGAGGTGAAAATGAGAGTAGTATAGAAAGCCACATGGATAGATGTCTGGATGGATAGATGTGGAGAGACAAGGTGAAACATGGAATCAAAAAACAGAGTTCAAGTCATTTGTTTCATACAACATCATTTGTGTTGTTATTATGTAATGGTTTCATACTGATTAAGTCTATTTCTTTTTAAGAATTTTATATATTTGATTAAATAGTATGCTCAGGGCATCATGTGTAGGGAAGTGATATCACTTCCTTCAATAATGGTGGATGTAAAGTTTCATCACATAATTAATGATGCAGAGTCTGCTTTATTCCTATAAGATAAAAGAATATAGTTACCCTTTGAAATGCATGGTTAATCTGGAAATGATCATTTGAAATTATGTAATCAGTTTTCCACTAAATGATTTTATCCAGTCACAAATTAATTTTCACTAAGTATTACATAAAATGAAATTTCTTATTATATAAAATGAAATTTCTTATCAGATTCTATAATTTCTTATATCTTTTTTAGTTTATCAGTTCAGAATTATTTTGATCCACTACGTAACTGATAAACAATCTTAGTATTTTGGAGACTGAAGAAAATAAGCATTTAATATTTCTGCAAGATTCCTTTATATTTCATATAAATTTTTAATGTAATTCACCCATATTATAAAAAGGTTATAGACTATGAATGTTATTTAATGCATAACTTTTTCCTACTAATAATACCTTAGGGACCTTTAGATTAATGGAGGAATGAAGAGAAAATCAAAACTTTAAAAAGAAAAGAAAGAAGGAAAGAAGGAAAAGACAAGAAGAACTGTGAAATTTGAGCAAATTACCACTTTCCAGAGATGAGGTAATAACTAATCAATGTCGGTTCAGAAAATGCACTAAAAGGGAGACAAGACACATCTGACTAGTCTTTCCTAACACCATGAAGCTAAAAGACAAAAGAAACTTTGTTCCCCTGCATATTTTGCTAGATTATCAAAATATTTACTTATCTCCATGGTTACAATTTTGAAAACCAATGAGAAAAGAATAGCCAATTTCTAATGACATACCTGGACCAACAGCCTGTTGAGAAACTCCCACCACTGTTGCCTATAAACAGGAGGGTTTTGTCACTTATTACTCATGAGATACTGCATACAACAGCCTAGAACATTAAAGCAATCTATAATGTTAGTCTGACTTAAACAACTTGAAAAGATAACTGTAGTTAGATTTTAAGTATTAAACATTATAACATAAAGCAGATTCTTTAGCTGTACTGTGCAGACTAACATCTGCCGGATGTTTTTCTGTTTCGCCATATGTTGGAATGCAAGTTTTCTTCAACACCTGATCTAAGCAAATGTTGTCAAGATATCCAACAGCCTGTAAATTATTGAAAGGGAAAAGATGATCTCAACCTTCCCAACCCCGGCTTTATAATGACACTGTTACCTTTGTGACTTTCTTTCCCTCACATCAAATAAATTAGACAACCACTTCCAACTTTACACTAGCATTGTCTTTGTTGATATCATAAGCACATGAATAAGTTTGCTAATAATCTGTTCACCATGTGCTGCTAAAATCACAACCATATTTACTGAAATTGTGTAAAATAGACACATTATATCTCTTGTCTCAAGCCAATGCTAACTAATTAAAACTATAAGATCACTTTGCCAGATAATATAATATACCTTGAACTTAGTGAGTTCCACAATAGGAATTTTATGTGTTTGGCAGGTTATTTTAAAATGTACAGTATACGTTAACGTGATTAATTAGTGAAATAAGAATGAAAGATTAATGATAGACTAATTGTTTTTTATGTGGAAATAAACAAAATTTCAAAGAGAAGGGCTCTTATGCTTTGAATGTTGAAGATTAAAAGACATAAAAAAGAAAGGCGATAAGAGAAGGGACTGTAAATAATCTTCCAGATAATCAAAAGTTGGGCAGTGGGACAGAGAAATTATAAATTGGCTTGAATAGAAAATAATTGTGTTGTAAGGTTTACTGGAATTAATACCTAAAACCTAATCTCATTGCAAGCATTTTTAAAGAGATAGAAGAAGCAGCTGGTAATATTTGAGGAGTAGACAGCCCCCACAGTTGTTATATGCTTTTTTTCAGGTCATACTTTGGAGTGTTTCTATATATTAAGATACAGATTGGTGTGTGTGTGTTTGTGTGTGTGTGTGTGTGTGTGTGTGTGTGTGTGTGTGTGTAAAATCATTTTTGAACACCTGAGATGTTGTGCCACAAGTCAATAATTGGCTCTGTGATTCTACTTTGAAGAAAGTATGGTAGATTTGTAAGCATCACTAAACCTACCCTGTTTTTATTATATTAACTTTGCTTTTCCTAAAAGAAAATCTTGTATTGATTAGATTCCATAAATCATGGATGAGGGAACATATAGGTTTAACTAGAAAAGGAGATAAAATCATGCAAAGATCTAGGTGTCAACATATGATCCTGCATTGCATAAGGTGCTGGAGATGAAGACAAGGCCTTAGATGTTGACCATGTCATGAGCTGTGACATTTATATGTCCCTTGTTTAAGAGTTTCACATGGGAGGGATTTGATGGACACATCCCATTTAGAGCTGTGTGTTCCAAGGTCTCTCCACTTGATGTCTGGCTGTGAGTATCTGTGGTGGTATTTTATTTGGGCTGAAATGTGGTGATATTTATATTTGTGTGTTAATAAATAAAGTTTGCCTGGAAATCAGGAGGAAAAGGCCAGCCATTTTAAGTAAACAAAGAACTCAGGCAGCACACTCCTTTAATCTCTTAGCAGGCAGGATCTCTGAGTGTTCAAGGCCACACTAGGGAAAAGAGCCAAGTGTAGTGGCACACGCCTTTAATCCCAGTACCAACCTTGGAGACCTGAAGGTCTGAACAGACAGACAGACAGACATGAAAGAGCTATGTAGGAAGAGGAAGTAAAGTACCTGGGCTAAGAGCCAATGAGAGGGCAGATAAGTAAAGCATACCAGCCTGGGTAGACAGGAAATCACGTACTTTGGAAACTGCGAGATGGTGAGGTGAGGTTAGCTGGTGGTTTTCCATATTTTCCTCATCTCTCTAAGGCTTTAACCCAATTTTCTGGCTCCATGTTTTTTATTTAATGAGACCATATAGAAATTTGGCTACAGGTTTCTCTATTTGTTCCCATCTGCTACAGAAAGAAGCTTCTGTGGTGATAACTGAATAAGCCACTAATCTCTAAGATTAGCAGATTGGTTTTAGGAATCATTTTATCACCACTACTTTTTAATTTAAAGCCCTGTAGTATTTGGTTTTACCTTAGGTCTCTGTGCTATCTAGTCTCTGGTTTTAAGTTACCCAACCAGTGTCAGGTGTGGGTTCCATCTCATGGACTGGGCCTTAGATCAAACACATCATTGGTTAATTTACTCCCATAAGCTTTGTGCCACCACTGTTGTAGCATATATTTCAGGCAGGACATCATTGTAGATAAAAGATATTGTACCTAGATTGGTATATACATTTCTCAGGATCTGACAGAGGAGGAGGCAGAAAGAGTTTTAAAGCCAGAGGAGATGGAGGACTCCCAGAGAACAAGTCCATTTAATCAACAGGAGCAAGTTCATATGAACTCAGTCTAAAGCAGCAAGCATAGGGCCTGCCCAGATCTTCTCCAGGTCATTTGCTTATATATTATCACTTTCAGTTTAGTGTTTTTATAAGACTCTTGAGTGTGAGCAATTGAATCTCTTATTCTTAAGCTATCTTGGGCTCTTTTCATTCTGGTGGTTTGCTTTGTCAAATTTTGTTGTAATGGTCTTTGTTCTATCTTATTATTATTTTTTATTTTGTTATGTTTTGTTGTAATTTCTCAGAAACCTATTCATTTGTAATGAGAGACAGAAAGAAAGTAGATCTGATGGGAGGAGAGGTGGGGAGAAATTAGGAAGAATAGAGAGAGAAGAGGGACTCTAATTAGGACAAATTTATAAGAAAAGAATCTATTTCCAATAAAATGGGGTTGGAAAAAAATGAAACCGGGCAGTGATGGCGCACGAATTTAATCTAAGCACTCGGGAGGCAGATCCAGGCAGATCTCTGATAGTTTGAGGCCAGCCTGGGCTACCAAGTGAGCTCCAGGAAAAGGCGCAAAGCTACACAGGGAAACCCTGTCTCGAAAAACAAAACAAAACAAAACAAAAAACAAACAAACAAACAAAAAAGGTTTCATTGAAGGACATTATTGTCCCTTCTTTATCAGCTATAATACATATTAGTTTTGTAGAAAAGAATCCTAAGCTCCTGTTCATGCATGAACACACATGCACACCCGCTTGCACACAAACACGTACATACACAAATGTAGACCCATGGAAGCTGTTTAAACATCTGATGCTTTTATCAGTTCTGCTGTTATAGAAGTCAGGGATGAGGCAAGGCAAGGATATACAATTCCTGGGATAGAAACTGCTTTGGTTCTCTTCCTGGGTAAGCTTTGTTCTCACTGCCCATGTTTTAAAGGGCCAATCTGCTGCTCTGCTTCGGCATCATATCAAGTTCTTGGAGATTGCAAGTAAGAATCCCAGTAGAAACATTCCCTACAAGTCTTCTCTGGAACAACCTCGTTCGGTTATAAAAGTATTTCCTTGTTAGTTGTTTCAGTTCTTTAATTAGAACTTATGTGACCTTATTTCTTGTGTATTAGAGTGAATCATCAATGAATTCTTTTATGCCTGTTAAGCACTTAAGTAAGCATAATGAACAGGGAGGATGTCAAAATTTACTTCAAATGTTTTAAAATACAAAATTAGAGATAAATATGACATTTTTTTGTAAAAAGTCTTGCCTATCTTGTCAGTTTATATAGAAAATCACATTGCATTTTCAATGTCAGGTTGCAGGAATATTGAAAAATTAAAGATATATAAAAATTTTCCTCCCATTAAAATTTCATCACATTGTATGTATTTAGTTTGGTTCAAGGTATTTATTTTTTAATCTGACAGAAAGGAATGTTAAACTTTCCACTCTGTGAACCACGTTATAAATGACAAAGACATGATTTGTGGAAGTGTGGTGCAGTCAACTCTTGCTCCCTAGTCTAGCCCACTGTCATCCTGACACATCCCAGACCAAAAGATGGCAATTAATTTGTTCTGGACTAGTTGTACAGTGTAATGGCAAGTGTGGAGAGCCATCACCTCAAATGGTTGTTCTCCTACAGTGCCTGTCCTGGGCATCACCCACAGGCTGTGCACCCCTTTTCTTGTCTCTCACTCTCACAGTTTCTGTAATTTTACGTTAGAAAAATTTTCTCATGGGAGTATCGCTGCATACTAATTAACCCTGTTCTCTCATTGTCTCCACTAATTCTTGTCTAGTTACATGTGGAAAATACCCCTTTCATTCTATTCACTCTGTCCCTAGATTCAGTGTCTGCCTCTAATCCTCACCCTTCTCTCCCTTTCCATCCTCTATTTCTTCCCAGTCTCTTATCTTCTCTCTAGGTGCCCCATTTTTATATTTCTTCTTTTTCTTGTCTTCCCTTCTTTTGCTTTCACTCTTTACTAATCTTCTAGATTAATGATGCTCTCTTTGGAAACATTAATCATTAAAGAAATACATATACTACATTTCTTCAAGGATGAACCCATCCATATGTTCTGAAATGATTTAATGCACAATTGTTTCAATAAATTTTGTCCAACCCTGCTTCATAGCACACACAGTGTAAATGGTGACCACATCACAATGAAGCCTGTTTAAATTTAATTCCCCATATTAAATAAAGGCTATTCTCTTTCAATATCCCTTTGATCTACTGTGTTAACATTTCTAGAGATGATTCAAATTTAGAAAGCAATTGACATGCAGTCTATTATGGTGGTGTCAGGGAATGACAAGAAGAAGCTCCAATATAGTGGAAGCAGTCAGTATCTGCTTATTATGTGATAGAGTAGATCAAGGAGACAGCTGTCAAAAGAGGGGCAAGGATATATTCCATAATAACCACAACCAGAGCTCTACTCCCCTGGCTTGGTTCCACTACCTCAAAGTTTTGCCATATCCCCAATCTGAGTCATCACCTAGGTACCAAGATTTCAATGGCATGACCCTGTAGGGCAGAGGGACAATTCACATTCAAACCATGCTCAGACCGCATCCACATCTAGCAGTTTTGTATATTAATTTTGTATGAACCTCTTCAACATGTGGGGTTCTTTTCCATTCTTCAGATACTAGAAGCACATTCTAAAGGATCTTACTTTTACTATAGGTTCCTGGTCTGTAATGAGGTCTTGACTTGGCATTTCACATCTCTTCTGAAAGGGAACTATCCTTTTTTTTTTTTTTTTCTGGTTAAGCATAAATGATTAAATCCAATGATCTAAGCTTATTCTCTTTGCTTGGCTTTTGTATAAAATATGTACAGTCTACATTTTCAAATTTCCTCATTATGTTAAGTTCATATCATTACTATCCCTCAAGTGCTGTACCATGATCTCCATTGGCTATTGTTTAACTTTTGCATCAATTCACACATCTTCAGTGCTTAGAACTATAACAGCTTTTTAACCAGTTTTGAATGACAGTATAAAGGCATGGATATGTGCATTGTCACAAACAGAGTCTCCCTAAGTGTTTTACCAAGTCACTTATTTCAAGTTACTCCAAGTATTTATTTAAATGTATACTTTATACAAAAAATAAGGTTGAGTTAATCTCACAGAATTCAAGAAAGTTGAGGTTTGAAGCATAATCATTAATATTTATTCTTCTATTTATATATTGTTTTATAATTTGAGTGATTATCTTCAATTAAAATTTAAGAAGCTTTTTTTTATACAGTAATAAATATAAGATTTACAGACTAACCTATAAGCCTAATGGGAGTCTCTTTAAGTTTCCTCTCAGTGATTTTCCCTTACATAGTATGTATAATTAGCTATGAGGTCAAGCATGTACTTCATGTTCTTATATAAGAGAATTTCATCTACTATAACTACCTGTATAAACTTCCAATGTGCCCTTGACCATTTCTGCCAAAGATATGCTGGACAATCCATTGCATTTAATGACTGTGGCAGTTATCTTCTTTGTTGGATTTTTATAGTAAAGTAATACAGTGGAAGGGTTTGCAATATGTCACAGAATCAAACAGACAAGCAGGAAAAATGAGGAGCCAAGAAACATGCCTAAGAAGGTAAGACCTGTGGTTAATAAGCCTTGTGAGAACCATCTGTTTAGAACTACTATTGCCTTGTGCACCAAATCTGGCACTATGAAGCTGTCACACTGAAAAGTACCACCTGCAAGCAATCCTTGGAACTGCATTATTGCTACTACTTCTACAATAAAACTGAGATGGATTTCCATTGACCTGATTTTTGTGTCACTAATTACTGAATATACATGCTATATGGGTTTCTGATTGTGGGTAAACATATGCTTACCCTATAGAGAAGACCTTGTTCAGTAAGATAATACATTGAGAGATAATTTCTACTACTCTGTAAGACTCAAATAGAAAGATTTCAAAATTTGGGAAGAGAGGATGGCATTTAGATATTAGATGTCCAATTGCATAATAATAATTGCAAACAGATATAATTAAAAAATAGTCTGTTTCTGAGTATAAAGATCATGACAGCTTTAATTCTAAAGTGTTAAAGATCTCATCTTTTCTCTAATGGAAATTATAAAGTCACATTCTCTGAGTATCATTGAAATGCTAATCTTATGGAGCTTCTGATACAAATAATCAGCATAATATAAAGTATAAAATATAGCTAGTTTGTTGACCCTTCTTTCAGTGCCCTGTGTCACCTACCAGCCATAATGTCCATAGGACACATCTGGGCCTAATTTTAAATTATCTGTAATATTAAGTTAAATGTTTATTGTTTTTAAAAGCATCCCACAATTACTACAACTATATCAGCTACACACACCATTCCACTCATGATGAGTATTGTAGGTAGCTTCACTGTGACTCCTGTAAGGCCTCACTTAGGCTTTCTGTGTGAGACTTCTCAATTCCAAAAGATTACAGCTGCAAATCCTGTTGCCTGGCTAATTTGTATTTGTATCCACATCACTCCAAACTTATCCTGACACTTAAGGTGATGATTCATAAATACTAATGATAAAACTAATTAAAAAGAAAAAACATCAATTAGTCTGGCTTGAGTTTATACTCCCTACACATTAGTAAGAAAATAGTTTTCAAAAGTATAATGAAAGAAACTCTTAGTAAAAATAACAGACAAGAGAATGATTCTGCAGGAAGTAGATCACTAAAAATATTCCATTACTGACTTAAATTTTATTGCTCTGGCATTTTAGGTATATGTGCTGATTAATTGTTGACTGATTGATAGAATGGTTGATGGACTGTGTGGTGCTAGGAATTGACCTTAGAAGCAACCTCATACATACTGGTCAAGAGCTTTACCTCTGAGATATATATCCAGCCTAGCGTGTGTTCAAAGTGAGCTGAAATATCAGACAAAAATATTCAATGAAAATAATTCACATGCAATTATCTGTCAGTGACTTTATGCTTGGAATTATTTTGCTATTGATCTATTATGTGTTGTACTCAGAAAGGAAGTTTGCCATGAGACAGTACATCATGCTGGCTATTGATCTGCTGTGATGTACTGCCCTATACACTCAGAGTGCTCACTTATGAAGAGTACATTTCTACCATCACAGCCACTTTTGTGCTAAATTCCAAAAGCTTCATGAATCTCATAAAAACCTCTGCTGTCAATGAACATATATTATAGCTTCACAGAGGTGGTTCTTGATGGAATTTCCAGAAGGTGCATTTCAGAAATACAGCCAGTACTCAAAACATAAGCACCTAAAGGCTGGGAATGAAGTTTAAGAAGCGTAAAAGCAGTAGGCTATTTATTTTCTCTAATGTGCTCACACCATGCTTATCATCTCTTGGAAAATAAAATTAGTCTGCACTTTGACTAACACCCATGCATGTCCAGAGCTTAACCATAAAGCATTTTACATCTCAATGTATATTTTTGCTGAAAAATGAATATGGTTCACATTACAAACTTTAGTAGAGCTTATTATAATTATCATGTTTTGTCTTATTAAAATTTTATATTAAGTAAAATTGTCCAGTGTATTTTGCAGAAGAGTTATTTTTCTATCATTTGAAATGTTAAATGTGAATAAATTTATCTGAAGCATATTTAAGACATGTTTCACAGGAATAGTATGTTCTTGATTCTTAAATGTGATACACATGCCATAGTGTACTAATCTATGGTTATAACATTATTTTAGTACAAATATTTTATATTATTCTAATTTTACCTTTAGATACTACAAATTTCAAGTTCTGTAGGCACCAAGGAACCTGTTTTTACCTGATTGCTCACATTATTACCTCTGTAAACATATTAATTTCCCAAACACATAGGTTATCTTTTCTCTCATCTCAGGATATATACTTCAAAGGATAGAGAGAACCTCATGCTGAACATATCAGTCCATGACTTTGGGGAATGCTTTAATCCAGAATTTTAAAAAAAAGTAGAGAGAGAGAATAAAGTGAACAAAGCAGACTTCTCTATGTAATGCCTTCATTTAGAAAAGTCTTTACCAAGAGATTATCATTTTATTTTGTCAACAAAACAACTTTTTCACTCTGTAAATAATGAAGAAAGTTGATTATTATTTTCTATAGGTTGCTATTCTGAAAATAGTATTTTTGAATATACTTGTGTGGAGGAAAGTTTGCAATATGTTATGTAAGATAGGATAATAAATAAATGGTATTATTGACTAGATACAAACTTGTGTGAGTGCCTGGGTGGTGAGGATAGCTCAGTTTTAATAGTGCTTGATGCACTGTTGTGAGGACCTATTTATAACCCAAATCCACGTTTAAAAAGGTAAAGATGTGTGGTGATATTTTGTTTATGCTCTAACAAATAAAGCGTACCTGGTGATCAGAGTGCAGAGCTAGCTACTAGTTAACTGTAGAAGCTAGGCAGTGGTGACACACACCCATCAATTGGGATATCATGCCTTTAATCATAGCACCAGGGAGGTGGAGACAATAATTGATATGAAAGGGCAGGGAGAGGAATATAAGATGGAAAGAGACAGGAGCTCACCCCTTTCAGGCTGAGGAGGTCAGAGGTGGCTGTGGCTTGCTCCTTTGTCTCTCTAATCTTTCAGAATTTACCCAGATATCTGACTCTGGTTTTTATTGTTAAGAGCAAATAGGATTTTGCTACAAAGATGGACAGAGGCAGTAGCTCAGAAAGTCAAGCATGAGAACTTGGGTTTTGGTCTAACTCTCATGTAAAAGCTTGCTGTGGATGCAGATGTCTGTAACTTCCAACAATGGAAGTCAGAGACTGGTAGATCCTTGGGTTTTGGCTGAGCAATCCAGCTAAAACTGAGAGTGAGATTCATTGACAGTGTCTGTTTCAAAACACAAGTGATTTAGAAAGCACTTGACATCAAACTCTAGCAAGACTTAGCTACACACACACATACACACACACACACACACACACACACACATTCCAAATCAACTCCAGACCAACGACTCTACTGTGTCTCAACAAAGTCAAAGGGGTCTACATCTAAGTAGAGGCACCTGCACCTGACCACTGGCTTCCATAACCAACATGCACACACAAGTACACCACTGTCAGCCATGCGTGCACATAATCATTTCAATGATTTAATCCATTTGAAATGTCTGAAAAACAGCTCCTTATACAAAACTGAGGGAACTCTATGTGTCCTTAGGGGTGGATAGTACGATTATGTAAAGAAATATCTTAGCCATGGAATTTTACTGAAATGATTAAACATCCCTTTTTGAAAACGGAAAATTTTGATGTTAATTCATTCCCATGATGTTTAAATAATAATTGCATTTTGTACTCTAAATGAAATTATTTATTGATGTGATCCTTAGCAAAATTTCACTAGATCCTGTCTGTGTCCCTCTTAGACATAATCTATTAATTGTGTCCTTGTACTGCAACAGATCACCAGCTGCAGGTTCCTTTCCCACTGATCATGCCTCCCCGTGTTCTGTTGATGAAGCTTGCCAATGATGTCCACTGAGCCTGAGTCTGAGTCTATGGCCCTATTGCAGCCAGGGTCTACATCTATGTCAGTGGCTCCTATTATAAGGGAAAGCTCACCTCACTCCTCACTATGGGCCTAGGAGTGCAATTTCTGCCTGTCACCTGAGAGGAGTGGTCCCAGTGGCCTGGACTGACCAACTCAACAGATGCTCATGCCCTCACTGAGGTCTTAGTGTTGGCACACCCCAACATCTGCCCTATCTATGATCTGTTAGAGTGTTTGAAGGGACAAATCCTCTGGAACCATAGGTGCTGGATCTCAATGACTGAGGCAACAGCAGGATATCAGAGCGGAATGTTGGTGGGGGTTCAGTTTTGATTACACAATGAACATTTTAAAGTAATACTTTTTTTAACAAAAGGGTGTATTGAATGATACACAGTCCCACTAGGATGAATGAAGAGGTGATGGAGAGGCAGGAAAGACAGAGGATCAAAGTGTTTTTCCTTTTCTTTTTATCTTATTTTTATTCATTTTTAGCTTTCCTTTGGTGAGAAAATTCTACAAGAGTGATAGGTGGATACAGAGGGAATGAGAGATGAGTGGGATTGGGGTGAATATTGTGAAATTCCCAAATGATCAATAAAAATGCTGTGAAAAATTTAAATAAATGAATAAAATTCAAAACTAAAAAATTAAGAAGGTGAGGAAAAAGAAAAAGGAGGAGGAAGAAAAAGAGGCAAAGAAAAAGCAAGTTCAATGGCCAAAAAAATGTGTTTAGTAAAACCATAAAAGAAAATTTTCCTAACCTGAAGAAGGAGATGCCTATTAAGATACAAAAAGCATAAAGAACACCAAATAGATTGGACCAAAAAAGTTTCCTCTTCACATAATAATGAAAACACTAAGCATACAGAACAAATAAAAAATATTAAAAGCCTCAACAGTAACAAATCAAGCAAAATATATAGTCAAACTTATTAGAATTACACTTGACTTCTCAATAGAGACTCTAAAAGACAGAATGGCTGGGACAGATGTCTTGTAGACTCTAAGACATGCATGTGTGCTTGTGTGTGTGTGTGTGTGTGTGTGTGTGTGTGTGTGTGTGTGTATAACAAAAATTAATGAAAAAGATAGACATAAATAATTTGAAGGACAGAAAGGAGGGGCAAATGGGAGGTTTTATTTATTGCTTGTTCTCAACCTATGGGTCACTAATCCTTGGGTGTTGAATATCCCTTTCATGATGGTAGGCTAAGACTATCAGAAAACACTGATATTTATACAATGGTTCATAATAGCAGCTAATGTGAGAAATCCATGGATCTGCTTAAAGGTCAAAGAATTTCTTAGGGTATAAAACCTCACTGCACCATGGAAGATGTATCATAGGGTCCTGAAAAGCCAACCTCTGGTCCACACTGTTTTTCTGCCCAGTCCATCTCAACATCCAAACCCACGAGGCAGAGATAGTAATGCCTAAGCGCATCCCAGGTCTCAAGGGTCCACAAAGCCAAGCCTCAGGTACATGTACTTAAAGGTTATAGTCAGGTGGAGAAGTTATGTGCTGCATCTTTAGGGGCAATGCTTCAAGATCATAGACAAAATTGCTATCTACTATATCTCCCCTTTTTGTCTAAATAAGAGAGTTCTAACCTAATACAAAATTATATACAATAAGAATGATTATCAAGTATTGTCCAGGAGAGGGGAAAAGTAATAACCTAAACAAAAATAGAAATACAGTCAGCAAGAACATTAAACAAGAGACATATACTAAAATCCAGAGATGTTCAGAACATAGGTAAATGACATGTTACAGAGATTATACTGAAAGATGCCCTATCCTTAAGAATCTTAATCTAGTACTTAATATGTTCTAGTTAACACATGAGAAGAATGTAACTGTAACTATTTAGTCATCGACTCTATCAAAGACCTGAGAAGGAACATAATAATAGCTAAGAAAATGGAGAATGCAAGCAAGTAGTTCTGAAAATCTTATGAGAATAGACAGAGACAGCTGGCAGCCTGGACAGTCACGTAAAGTTTCTTAGCATTTTTGGAGCATCCAATTTAGCTACAGGCTTAGAATATCTAACAGACCATTTTCAGAAGTAGGAATTTTGAAAGACCATCTTACTCTGTTTTGGCAAGATTCAGTAGTTGCTTTTACTTATGTCCTGCTCATCTGGAAATGGCAGTGTTCATACTGTCAGCAGTCTAGGCAAGAGCAGTTCTTTGCCCAGAAAGCCATTTTTTGTCAAGAAGAAGACAACTTAAAACAGAGTGTCTTAGAATCCCAACATTCTCCTGGGAACAAATTGGTGCTGCCAGGAGCAATCATGTCTCACATTCACATTTAATATTTAAATGCCATATTCTCTAGGTTTATGAAATGTTTGAAGATTACCTATCCATTTGACCTATGTTTCTGTAAATTTGGACAACCTAACTAACATAACTACAGAAATGACAAGCACAGGTGACTATAAATCTGTAAGTCTTCTCTACCTAAATAACATAAGGAGCAAGGCTACACATTAACAAGGTAAACAGTCTATAAACAGATTTACAGTAACAGGACAATGACCTTGAACTTGTGACAACATACAAAATATCTTAAACAGAGGTAGAAATGTATAGTACAATATGCAATATGACAACAATATCCTAAATAAAAACATCCTAAACAGAGTTAGAACATACATACAGTATGACAAATATAATTTTACATTTGTATCTTATGTGAAATATTTCAAACAAGAGTAGAAAAATATGTACAATATGACAAATAAAGTTTTGTATTAGTACCAATATACAAATCATCTAAGTATGAATGTAAAAATAGTTTACATTTGTATCAATATAAAGAATCCATATCAGTGAAAATTATCCAAGGCTAATGGTTTGCTAACTCAGTTTACTAGTAGATACAATCTACTTTATTATCTTATACCTATCCATTCTCCTTCTCCTATTTTTAAGGAGAATAGTGAGTATAAATGTTATTGTTCTACCCCCAAACCTATAACCATTTACTTATAGCCCTGAGAAAACTAAAACCTTGAATCTTGACAACATGGTCCCCAGATTATTGGTTTCCTTCTGTCTCACACCAGTTGGCTCTTCAGATATGAGACAGAATCTCCTAATTTTTCTTTTAGTGATACTTTAGAGAAGAAGAGAGCCACATTCCAATTCCAAAGACAGCTTGATTTATAATTGAATCGGGACCACACTTCTAGAGTTAAGTATATATTGATGTCAGGCGGGGAGATACTATCCTGTAGTATATATTGGTACCAATAGGTCCATCCTTTCTGCTGTAGATATCTAGGTGTCCAAGCCCTTGTGATTTCTTGAGGATGGATATTTCTATTATCCTATAAAGACAAAAAAACAGAACCCTGCCCTGACCCTTGTTTTTTGAGTTATTCTTACAACTTGTAGAGTTATGATATCAATCAATGAGTTATTATTTCTCCTTAACAAGGGGTTTCTCCTGTTTGAATACAATTTTTATTAATTTTGTAGATATCCATAACTTCTCTTCTCCTGTAGAAATAAAGGCAAAACCCTTCCCCAATGTAGAGTGTATCATGGTTTCCATTCTGAGGTTAACATATCTTTGAAGTAAACTAGTTGGTATAGCTCAGTAGTTTTTATATTGTCCAGTGTCTTTCTACAGCTTTTCTCCCTTTCTCATCAGCATTGAGAAAATTCAAGGTTAATAACCATGATGTAATCTACTTCTAGGGGGCATCGTTACCTCTTTTTTTTTAAATTAGCATATCCTTTAAAGTTTAATTAGATCTTTCTATGACAGCTTGGCCTGTGGGATTGTGCGGTATACCTGTAGTATGCTTTATATTGTAATAAACACAAAACTATCTCAGTTTATTTCAGACATACACGGGAGCATTGTCAGTCTTAATTTGTACAGGTATTCCTATGATGGCCATAACTTCTAATAGGTGTGTAATTACAGAATCAGCCTTTTTTGAACTCATAGGAGTTGCCCATTGAAATCCTAAATAGGTGTCAATGGTATGGTTTACATACTTTAATCTTCCAAATTCTGTGAAATGAAATACATCCATCTACCAAATTTCATTTCTTTGCATACCTTTAGGATTGCTTTCTGCAGGTAATGGAGTTTGTTTATAGAAGAAACAAGTAGGATAATTTTTACAATTTCCTTGGCTTGTTGCCAAGTGATAGAAAGTCATTTTTCAAACCTTTGCTATTTACATGGTGTTTCTTATGAAATTCTGAGGCTTCTAGCACATTACTTATTAATAATCGATCAATCTCATCATTGCCTTGTGTTAGAGGACATGACAGATCTATATTGGATCTGATGTGTGTTTCATAGATATAGGATGTTTCCTATTTTTGATGATTTCCTGTAATTATATAAATAGTGATGCTAATTCTGTATTAGCAGGAATAAATTCAGCACTTTCAATATGTAAATCAACTCTTTTCGCATATTGAGAGTCAGTAATTATATTGAGAAGTTCCATGAAATCCATTAGTACCATAAGAGTGACATACAGTTCTGCCTTTTGTATAAAATTGTAGGGGCTTTGAACCATTTTATTTAAATCTATTTATTTATATCCTGCCTTTCCTGATTTATTTGCATCAGTATAGAATGTGGGTACTCCAGAGGTTGGCTTTTGCCATACAATGTGAGGAAGGACCCAATCATTTCTTATTACGATTTCTATTCTGTTGCTTTTGGCTATAAGTTACTATAGGCTATTTGTCAGTAGTCATTATCTTTCCATAAAGAGGAAATTTCCTCATAAGTTAAAGGTACTACAATTTCTGCTGGGTCAACCAATAAAAGTCTTATTTTCCTTTTAGAATCAAATTAGAGATCTTTTCCTCAAAAGTCTTTAACTTTTTACTTGGTTTACATTATAGAAATACCCATTACAATATAAAATCATCCCTCTGCATCAAAATCCCTGTTGGGGAATGTCTAGAAGGGAATATGAGGAGAATGCAGTCAAGTTCTGGATTCACAGGACCCAAATGTATTTCTCATATTTTTTTTTGACTAGAACCAATTTTTATTCAGCATCAGCTGATAATTTTCTGGGACTATTTAAGTCCTTGTCCCCTACTAAATGGTCAAATTTAGTAGTCCATCTTTAGGTATTTCAATGATAGTCTGAAGTTTGGAAATACTAACAACTTTTGAAAATCATTAAGAGTCTGCACTCAATCTCTCCTGAGTTGTACCTTTTGGGGACTAATTTTTTTGTAGATCTTTCTTATATCATAAGTAATTAATAGAGTTTCCTCTATTTGTATTTTTTTCAGGAGTAATGTGTAATTCCCAGCGAGGCAGAACTTTCTTTACTTCTTTAAACATACTTTCTAAAGTACCTAACATTGAATCAGCTAATAAGATACCATCCGTATAATGGTAAATTATATATAGATTGAGGAAATACCACAACATAAGCAACTGTATTAAAGGATCTCAGCACTAGAAATGTTGAGAACCAACATCCTAGACAGAGGAAAAGACACAGGAAATTGATATAATTATACTACAATCTCAGAAATAAAAGGAATAATTGTAAAGGGTATTCAATGGCCACTTCAAGGATTATATTAATACTTGTAGTGCTTGAATATCAAAAGTATACATAAGCAAACCATAGTGTGAAAATTTATAAATTTAAGAAGCAAAGATTCTCTTCAAGTCTTTGGAAAAAAAGGTAAAAGCAAAAGGACACTATACAGGAAACTCAAAGCTATTTAAATTAACCACAGTGAAAAATAACATACAAAGTTTTAGTACTTTATTACTTGTAAATGGCCATTGAATCCACTAGTAAATATTCCTCTTCCTCATAATTCTCCTGTTCCTCTTTCTGGGTGGTACTGGATATTGAACATGTGCCAAGCAATCGCTGTAACACTAACTCTTGGTAAAACTTTTCCAAACTCTTAGTAAATCACCTCAGCTAGCCCCGCAGTCATGTATATCCTAGGCAGGCTTGAACTGAAGAGAACACCTCGAGCCCACTTCGTGAAATTTTCATGTATCATCTGCTTCCTGAATGAATCTGTCCATCTGGAGAGCTACACTGTGTGCTGCCAGCAACTCTTAAATTTGACTGTCTGATAAGGAAAGCTTATTTCTAGAATTGTTACAGGTTAATCTACTTCAGCTTTACCACCTTTTGGCATGAGCTTGTCTTAGAAACAAGCTTGGAGCTTCCCTTTCCTGAAACAGGGTATAAGGCAGATCACATGCTAGTTCTAAAAGTGTTCACCCAAAATGCCAAGGAATGCTTCTACTCTAGGCTCACATGGTCTGGAGAATTATGTCTGTCCAAGAAAGCTGGGTTCATAATCCTCATCCACAGAGGAGATTTGAATGCTTAAATGGTGATGGAACTACCAGATCCCCACATTTTCTTCTGGATCAAAGGTCATAATCATATATAATTATATTGTTTGAAATACAATATGTCAAAAATTTAACTTTCCATTCCTTCCCTTTAATACGGATTCACTTTCTACAATGAGTTCAATTTGTAGCTGTATTAGTTTTAATGACACATTTTATAAATCACCTGGGCAATCACAAAACCAGTGTTTTCTCTTTTCTAAATGTTAACCACAGTTTGCCTCTGCTGATTTTCCTCCTTGGTTCTCCATCTTGCTTAGCATTAGAACTAGCAAAATAATGAAAAATAACTGTATGTAAGAAACCCCAGTGTCCATTTCATTTTCTATGTTCCAGATAAGTGCCACTTTTAAACAGCATCTAGAAAAAACACCACACTGACACCATGAAAGCTTAGAGAGGTACTCTGATTCCTTCATTGAACAGGATGAACTGAGAATCTTTTACTTCATTTATGGGTAGCCATAAATGCCAGTCTACTGAGTATTTCTCATATCTGCACTTCTCTATGCTGCCCAGCAGCACCTGGACTTTCTGAAAAACAGAGAAAAAAGAAATATTTATTTATCTAGTATAGAGTTTGATTCTGAATGTATTATTTGGTTTTATTCCTACTGACAGTTTTTCAACTCGCTGAGATACGGAATACATTCTCTTCCACTCACATCTTATCTTGCACAGACTCACATAACTGGTCCTTTCTATACCTGGTTCTAACTTTTAACACTGCTTAAATGTCTTCACTTGTACACAGTTTTTTTTTCTATTCATAAAATGTCATCTAAAGCAGTTCCTCCTACTGGATCTTGTCCAGCCCTGCTATGAGGTTTTGTGCCTAGTCTTATTGTAAATTGTTATGCCTTGTTTGGTTGATATCCCTGGGAAACCTCTTCTTTTTGAAGGGAGAGCAGAGAGGAGTTGTTCTGGGAGAGAGGAGGGATGGGAATGGGGACTGGGAGGAGTGGAGAGGGAAACATTGGAGTAAGGATGTAATGTATGAGATAATTTTAAAAAGAAATTAAAATTTATGGTAAACAAAATAAAATACTTGTGTATTGTTTAAATGTTTTTTCATGTTTATATGAGACAGCAATGTATGCATTATTTTGTTCTTTTTGTGTGTCTTTGTTTTATTTTTTACTTAAGAATTTTTTTCATTTTACATTTCAACCATAGATGTTCCTCTCATCCCTCTTCCTACTCCTCCTAACTTTACCCCCCAAAGCCACCCCCAGTACCTCCTTCAAAAGGGTATGGCCTCCATGGGGAGTCAGCAAAATCTGGTACATTCAGTTGAAGCAGGACCAAGCCCTTACCCTGTGAATCAAGGCTGAGAAAGGTGTCCCCCCATAGGTAGTGGGCTCTAAAAAGCCAGTTCATGCACCAGGGATAGATTCTGGTCACACCACCAGGGGCCCATCAAACAGAGCAAGCTGTACAACTGTCTCCCCTACTCAGAGGTTCTAGTCAAGTCCCATGCAGGTTCCATAGCTGTCAGACTAAAGTTAGTGAGTTCCTATGAGCTTGGTTCAGTTGTCTCTGTAGATTTCTCCATCATGATCTCGAGCCCCCCCACCCACTTGTTCATAGAATCCCTCTTCATTCTCTTTGACTGGACTCCTGGAGCTCAGCCTGGTGCTTGGTTATGGATCTCTGCATCTGCTTCCATCAGTTGCTGGATGAAGGCTCTGTGATGACAATCTGGTTACCAGGATAGGCCAGTTCAGTTACCCTCTCTACTATGGCTAGTTGACCAATCTGAGGTCATCCTTGTGGGTTCCTGGGAATTCTCTGAGCACCAGGTTTCTCCATAAACCTATAATGTCTTCCTCTATCAGAATGTCTCTTTCATTGCTCTCCCACGCTGTCCCCCTTCCCAATCCTCCTGTTCCCTCAAGTTTTTACCCTCCATTTTTTCTCTCCTATTGCCCCCGCCCCTTTTCCCCAGTTTACTCCTAATTTTGTTGTCATGACTTCTAGGTTATGCTTTAGAAAAGAGAACAATTAAAATGGCTCATCTTTCAGTATCACCTGTCAGAAATGTCAATCAGATTCCTCTGCTGTCCATTAATATTGATGGCACTTGACTATTAGAGTTATAAAATGGATAATATTCTTTCTTCCTTTTTGTATCATTTAAATATGTGTTTTCTTTTCTCCAAAAGTTGTGAAAATCCAAAAGAAACAACTGCAACAAGCTGTCCTTGGGGCTCAGAACTGTGGTTCAGTGATGCACTATGTGCTTAGCATATCCAAGGGCCTGAGTGCATTTCTCTTAGAAAACTTCTTCAACTCATGACATAGGTATCATGAAAGAAGCTAGTTACAATGTGTGTTCCAACTAGAACTTTAATGATTTTATTAAAATACACAAACAGTTGGGTGTGTTCAGTGATGAACTCTGCAACAACGAAGACAAGACAAGTGTCCTTTAGACCTGGAATAAGTTGCTGGCCAAAGGAAAGGAAGTAGGGAGACAATTTAAAATTGTAAAAATGCTACAAGGTTTTGTATTGGAATACCATGTGGAGTTAAGAGTGATAACAGTTAAACTTATCAAAACAGAGACATAGAAGTAATCAAATAAAACCTAGGGCACTCATTTAAGAACACTTCAAATAAATGAAACATCAAGTGTGACAGTATTTTTAATGTGAGCTTTATTCTATAATGGGGAAAAATTTGTTAATTTCAAGGAAATAAAAAAGAACAATAACCAGAGTTGAAATTTTTTATAGAGCACCATGAAATAAATGTCAGAAACAGTGATTCACATACACTATCCATATGCTAATTTACATATGAGTAGTATGTGTGGCATACATCAAATTTTGTGACATTTATTTCAGGAAATACTGTAAACTCTCAATTCTGAGTAAAGCACTCACTTTGAATTTCATATCAGATGGTGTCATTGTTGAACATAGAAATCACATAAATTGTTGTATATATTTTCTATGCATATCACTTTGTGACTCTATGAAAGTTGCATATTTCTATCTAGTAACATTGCTTGTCAGCTACTTATCAACTATGATGACCCTGGAATAAGAGGAACACAGATGTATATAGTATTTCTTGCTTCTTGATCAAATCTCAATAGAAAAGACATTAAAGTATCAATGAAAGAATGTTCTTTGTAAACCATAATATCTTATGTGATGTATGTACAAGTACTCATCTTCTGAATAGTTTCTCTCTAAAAGATTAAATAAAGTGAAATAGTCACAAAATTATTATTCTTTTATATAAGGTATCCAGAATAGGCAGGCGACTTGGGCTTGGGAGGGTGGTTGTGCAGAAGGATAGGACTGAGAAAAATGAAGGCTATAGACTTTCCTTGTGGTATAATGGAAACATTTTAAGATTATATCACATTGTCACTACAATACACATTTTAAAAGTAGTTAATTGTTTCTAATTTTGTAAATTTTGTGGTAGGTCAAGTATCTCTCCCAATAGTGGTATTTTAAAGGGAAATAAAACAATTAAGTAAATACATAAACAGTATTTAGTAATGAGAGTAAGAGTATCTTCCTCTATGTGTTAATACGTAGGTAGGCAATTCCTTGTGAATTTTAGGAGACCTATTAAAAATTAATCATTTCCTATTAAACTTTATTGCTAAAAGAATCTATTTTTTGACCTAAAAAGGCATATACTGACAGGTAATAAATATTTACTGACTGAATAATATCACGTGGTAAAAATTTAATTTTAGAAATTAGTCTGACTATCAAAGAAGCAACTGAAATTGCATTTATCTTATGAAATTGTACTTATGAAAATTTAGTTACCATTAATGGCAAAGTTTCTGTGTTCTTTGGTGCCATGGAAAATCATTTTTTACCTTAAATCCTGCAGCTAGATTATGTTATATGTGAATGAAAATCTGTAATTACTCAAATGCTTTATATTTGTGCCTCCCTTGCTGCTTGCTCAGTTTTGTGTTCTTTGAGAAGAGCAAAGTACCTTGCTTCAAAAGAAAAGTTTCCTGGTGATACTTAGGGATTAAAAGAGGTTTAAATGCTAATATTCTGCAAATCTATTTCCTCTGAAAAATTCTTATTTAAATTCTTTGGGAAAGCCATCCTGTATACTCTGTGTTTTAAAAGGCATGTACAAAAATACATTATCTGGGAGATGGAAAATGCAGCATAGTGCATTTGTCCCTTGCCATATGGCCTACTACATTATTCTAAGGTACACAGACCCTGTGGGCTGTACTTAATTAATATATATTTCCCATAAATATTAGCAGAAATAAGATATTACCTAATTCATCCTTAATTATTGAATGCATGAATTAAAATGTAATTTTTATGATTGGCAGAAAAGTCAGCTTTTTTATAGTATTTTTATTTTATAATTAACTTAATTTCACATATCAGCCACAGATTCCCCTGTTCTCCCTCCTCCCAATACACTCCTCACTCCCACCTCCTCCAAGGCAAGGTCTCCCCTGGGGAGTCAGCCCAGGCAGGCAGACACAGCCAAGGCAGGTCCAGTCCCCTCCTCCCTATACCAAGGCTGAGCAAAGTGTCCCAGCATAGGTCCCAGGCTCCAAAATGTCAGCCCATGCACCAAGGACAGGTCCTGGCTCCCTGCCTGGGGGCCTCCCAAACAGTTCAAGCTAATCTACTATCTCACTTATCTAGAGGGCCTGGTCCAGTTCCATAGGGGCTCCTCTGCCATTGGTTCACAGTTCACGCACTTCCACTAGTTTGGCTATTTGTCCCTGTGCTTTTTCCAATCATGGTCTCAATATCTCTTGCTCATACAGTCCCTCTCTCTCACCATGGAGACTCCATGGCTAAGATCAAACACAATGAAGACAGCTTATGCTGCAGAGGATGTGGAGCAAGGGGGAACTCTCCTCCATTGTTGGTAGGTGGCAATACAAGCTTGTACAGCCACTTTGGAAATCAATATGTCACTTTCTTAGAAAATTGGGAATCAACCTCCCTCAAGGCCCAGCTATTCCACTCTTGGGCATATACCCAAGGAATGCTCAATCATACCATAAGACAGCTTTTTTTTTTTTTTTTTTTCAGCAAGAGCTAGGAATATGTAAGGTAAGTTGGGTTCATTTTAAGAAAATAAAATAAAAGTCTGTCTTTCTGTCTCTTTCTCTGTCTTGTAGATAAATTTCTAAATGGTCTAATCAAATAAAAAAAAGCATGGAGCCACATATAGGGGTGAAAACCTGAGATATCAGGGAAATAGGGAAAGCCACAGCTAACCTTACCTCACCAACTCCTTAGCTTCCAAATGTGAGCAAATTCCTCTCTACCCACACCTATATGCCTTGTTGTTCTGCCATCTTATTTGCTCTCTCTGTCCAGCTACATCACTTTCTCTTCCTACCCAGCTCCGTCACTTCCTGTCTATCTGTACAGACCTCTAGACTTCCATGGTTAACTAATGTTGGAATTTAAAACATGTGCCACCATGCCTGGCTCTGTTTCCAGTTGAACTCAAATAGATCTAGATAGACCCCTGCCTGCCAAGTGATAGGATTAAGCACGTGTGCTACCTTTCCTGACTTCTTTGTTTATTTATAATGGCTGTTCTTATTCCTCTGATCTCCAGGCAAGCTTTATTTATTAAAGCACAAATAAATTATCACCATATTTCAGCACAAATCAAATTTCACCACACTGTCTGTCTCTGTGTCTCTCTCCTTCTCCTTCAATTTCTTTGCCACCCTCCCTCTATTCTCTTTTTTCTTTCACTTTTTCCATTCCCTTGTTTTTCCCTTCCCTCTCTCACTCCCTTCCTTTCCTACTTCCCTCCTCCTTCCCTTCCATACTTCCTTCCTTTTACCTTATTCCTTGGGTACATTTCTTTATTTTTTTTTAAATAGACTCTCTTACTGGGACCTGTGCTTTACTACCTTAGCTATATTGACAGGATCATGGGCCTCAGGGATTTCCCTTCTCTCCCTTCCCAGTCCAAGGATTAAAGAGAGTGACATCACCTGTATTTTTTTCCTATAAAACAAGGCTGTTTATAATCAAATTCAAATATTCATGTTACAGAGCAACCACATTAGAAACTGAGCTGTTTCCACAGCCCTTGCTTGATGATTTGAGAGACAGGAAAAATACCACAATTAAAACAAAAATATGTTTGACAACCACAATGTTGCAAATTAAGAGCAAGAACTGTCAATGTCTTCATTCTCAGGCAAATAAGAAGTGAATGATTCTCCAATTATAAAAATGTGACTAAGAAAAGAACAAAAACAAATATGCTATAAAACGGTGTTTTGCTATTTACAACAGAAACAATCTCAAGTTAACTTGAGGAAAATGTAAAAGCATGGCCGGGCGGTGGTGGCACATGCCTTTAATCCCAGCACTCGGGAGGCAGAGGCAGGCAGATCCTGGTCTACCAAGGGAGTTCCAGGAAAGGCTCAAAGCTACACAGAGAAACCCTGTCTAGAAAAACCAAAAAAACAAAGAAAGAAACAAACAAACAAATAAACAAAAAAACAGAAAAGAAAAGAAAAGCACAGCATGAGTATATACTCTAATTCAGCTTGGTTATTTTATAGTTCATCATACTTTTTTTTTTAATGTCCATTTCAATGTCTAGTGTTCACTCTACTCTGAGAAGAACATTTTGAGTAATTGATAGAGCACGGCTTGAGTCTTAGTGCTTTGGAAAATCTGGGCTGCAATGTTAGGAACAGGGGCTATACCTTACATTTTGGCACAAGAATGTTTATGAATGTATTTCATAGTTCTGTTTCTCTGAACCCCATTACACTGCATTGGTTGATTAATCAATTTTAGCGTGATGCATATAACATGATTTTAAATTTAAAAAGAATACTATAAAGTGTAGAATGCTAATGCCTAGTGTAATCTAGTAAGTACAATAGTAAGATCACAAAGCTAGTTAATGACAAATGAAATTCATGACATTTTATGACAACTTAGCCAGTAGCTTTCTTGTGTTAACCTGTGAACTTTTATAGCTTCTGGACTAGAAGTAGAAAGGAAAGAATAACCTATGAAAGTCACTAGCTCTCAACTTCATACTGAAAAAAAATTTCTTTACAGGAAAAATATAAATATTAATAGTCTGTGTGAAAATATCTTAGAATGATTACTTAGTATCACAGACAGCTCAGTAAAGTGTGTTGAAGCCATGAACTGTTAAAGTATGAACTCATTTGTACATCTGTACTGCTAGTTATAAGTTACAAAATGACATTAGAAAAAGAAAGTTATTGGCAAAATATTAATATATGTTTATCTATATACATAAATACACACACACACACATATATATATATATATTTATATATATATTTATCAAAAATAGTAATTTTTTCTTCTACATTTTCTTTACAGGTAAGCACAATATTATCTTTTACTTAGATTCAGTCTCATATTCCTAATACTTTCTAAATTTTAAATTGCATTTATCCTAACAAATACAAATTTTCAAATTCACAGAAGAGAAATTAGACAGTTTTAGCTTTGTCTGAGTATCCAGCTTATGGGAAATACCATATACTATGAACAATTACATGACATCCTTAGAAGAATCCTATCATGTAAGAACGGAAAAGGGATTACCAGAGCAAGGAGGGGCGGGGGGAGGGACTCAAGATCATAATGGCGAACTCTACCTACAGAGACAACTGAACCAAGCTCAAAGGAACTCAGGAACTTTAGACCTACAGATGTGGAACCTTCATGGGACTGGAATAGACCCTCTGCATAAGGGATACATTTGTGTAGCTGGGTCTGTTTGAGGGGCACCTGACAGTGTGATCAAGATCTATCCCTGGTGCATGAGCCAGCTTTCTGGATCCCATTACCTATGGTTGGAGACCTTGATAAAGCAGGGTGTGGCTTGATCCTGCCTCAGATGAATGTACAAGGCTTAGCTGTACCCCATGGGAGAACTTATCCTGGGGGTGTAGGGAAAAGTGGGCAGGGGAGTGGGAGGAGGGATGAGAGGAGGAACTGTGGTTGGTATGTAAAATGATTTAAAAAGTTAAAGAAAACAAAAACTGTAGTTAGAGTTTTCCTGCCTGGCCCAGTCAGGACAAATCTCTCTTACCCGCCAGTCCCACAGTTGCTCAGACCCAACCAAGAAAGCACACAGAAACTTATATTGCTTACAAACTGTATGGCCGTGGCAGGCTGCTTGTTATCTACTTCTTCTATCTTAAATTAACCCATTTCTGTTAATCTATACTTTGCCACATGGCTTGTGGCTTACCAGTGTCTTTACATGTTGCTTTTCATGGCGGCGGCTGGCGGTGTCTCCCTCCAGTCTTCTACTTCCCAGAATTCTCTTCTCTCTTGTCCTGCCTATACTTCCTGCCTGGCCACTGGCCAATCAGAACTTTATTTACACAGAGCGATATCCACAGCAAAAAACAAAACAAAACAAAAGAAGAACAATGTTCACCTGCTAAAAAGAACTCCTACATTATGAAAAACAAGTGATTTGTGCCATCCTTGAATATCTTACCTGAAAATTATAGAATAAGTTTGTTCTAAACAACAACAAATTTATTTGTGAAAGATGCTAGCAAGGCACCTAGGACCACAGCAGAACTCCTGCATTTTCTCTCCATTTAAGATGAATGACAGCCTCTCAGGAAGTGGCAACAAATTGAGACACATGTACTAATTTCACAAAGTGAGGCATCCTCACTTCCAGAGCAATGCCTCATGAGCAATACTCCAAAGGTCAGTGTAACTATGAAATATGGCTCTTGTCATCACAGGCTATGAAGTCACCACCACTGACACTGATGAAGAGCAAATGTTATGTGCCTCTGCAACCTTGACCGAAGACTGTCTAAATAAAATACACGGTCATCTTGAGCCACTCTTTTCCTTTGCTGTTATGGTGGTGTTTTTCTCACACACTCATAAATCAAAGTTAATCAAAATGTGAAAAAGCCATGGTTTAATTATAGCACCAATGATGAGCTTAATTCTTTACAGTCAAATAAAGATAAATCTGCAACTAATAATTGTGTATGGCAAGGGGCTTGATTTAAAAAATGGAACATTTTAAACATGATGTTTTTTAACATAATGTACACTGAAAAGGTGCTAAGTCCTACATATATTTGTTGAATAAGGTAATACTGATGCTAAACTTGTGCTGTGATACTACTTATAATACCAATCTCATCTTCAAATTTCTATTGACCCATTTCTTTACTTACATCTTTCTCAATGTCCCTCTTTTCCTCAATTTTATAATTTAATTTTATCTGTTATATCAAATTCTCTTCTTTATGATGTCTGTGAAAATGATTTCTCTTTGTTTGGGGTGATTTATTTCAATATTTAATGAATTTAAATTCTTGTAAATATTCAAAAAAAATGTCCTTTTGAAGTGTCTGAAAATAAGATCCCAGGACATTTCTGTCTCAGCTGAATTGTTGCAATAAACTTATTCATGAAGCTAGCAAGCCTCACTCAAGCCTCAAGTTACGTTAGTTGTATTATGTAATAGTTTTGTTTTATTGAAAGTAGGTAAAAAATTGCACTCGTGTACACACACACACATTTATTCTAAGCACTGTTAGGAAGTAAAACCATCCATTGCATACCTATTCTTTGAGATTCTGTGAGACAGTTGAGAGTTTGTAGGAAAGACAGGATCATGGCAGCCTGCCATTGGTAACCACACAGATGGGAGCATTACCTTGCCTGAGATAAAGTCCCATGGGAAACTCTAATCATTAACCCACAGGAAGCTCTTCTACTTTTACAGTCCTCTTGACAGGAGTTCTCATTGCAATGAGAAACAGACTAGAGATAAAGAGAAAGTAAGCCCTGAAAGTGATAAGCATTGGCACCATTGGTAGAATATATGGTATTTGATCACCTTTCAATAGCCGTGTATACGTTGATGTTATTATACGTTCCCAGTGATGTCTAATGCTGAGTAAACAACAACAAAAATACTCACAGAAATCAGTGTGTTGTAACTTTCTAACTTTTGTTAGACATCTGTGATTTGTTAACTAGGAATCCCCAAACTCAATATACAGTCAGTTACTTTTATGGAACAGTATATACACAATCTCTCGAGACTCTCAATATATATGTTAGCATCGTAAATAATAAGGTGGGCTTTTTAAAATCATGAACAGACATGTACTTGACATAGATGTCATCTTTTATCTCAACAATTTTAAGCCCTGTAATGATGGAATAAGCCATAGTACCAGTCAAGTCCATTTTGTGTATGAGGTGATGAAAGATCAAGTTTTTTTCAATCAAATTTTGAGAAGTTGTAGAGCAAGAATTTCTACTCAAATTACAGGCTTTTACTGTCCATAAGCCACTCCTAAGGCTAACAAATTTCATGTCCCCTCTTTTCACATATTTAGAAACTGAATGGTAATAACTTTTTTCAAACAGTCCTTCCATTGTTGAAACCTATATCAAAGAGGCTGCATTTTAATAACAGTAATTAGTATTTATTAGCCAAAATATTGCCAAACCCATAGAAATAAATATTAAAATATTCTTATCAATGACTGTCTCTCAGCCTATAATTTTAAAATATTAGAATTTGGTAATTTCAGTCTTACTCTCCTGCTGTGGGTTGTTCTGTATGCTGTGAATGTGTTGCTCTGATTGATTGATAAATAAAAAGCTGATTGACCAGTAGACAGTCAGGAAGTATAGGTGGCATAAGAAGACAAGGAGAATTCTGGGAAGAGGAAGGCTGAGTCAGGAGATGCCAGCCTGCAGTCCAGGGAGCAGCATGTAATGACACACATATAAAGCCGATGAACACATGGTGATGTATGGATTAACAGAATTGGCTGAGTTTAATTGTAAGAGCTGGTCAGTGGTATGCCTGAGCTAAAGGCTGAGCATTTTTAATTAATATAAGCCTCTATGTGTTTACTTGGGTCTTAGTGTCTGTGGAACTGGCAGGTAAGAGAGATTTGCCCCAATTGCCTGCCAGCTGGGACTCAAAAAAAAACTTTTGGTTACACTTTACCATAGAACAATAATGAGCCAGGAAAGAAAATCTAGAATTTAGATTCTTTCCCAGAATACCTTGCATCATACATAAGCTGCAGTCACATTGTTATACACTTATATTTACACATCACAGTACATAAACATAATACATAGTGGTGTGAAATTTTAAGATGGAAACCTTACAGATTTTGTAAGTTTTATTTACCTATACTTACTACACATGTGTACCTGCATGTGAAACCTTACAGATTTTATGTTTTGTTCTCCTGTACATACATGTGTAAGCATTTCCATGCACTCCCCTTTATGTGTGTGTGTGTGTGTGTGTGTGTGTGTGTGTGTGTGTGTCTCCCTATGGTAGATCTTAGATCTTCCCTGCCACTCTTTCCAGTAATTGCTATTTTATCTTTATATTCATCATCTACCCTCTCTTTAAAACCTCCACTGATAAGCCCAAAATGAGTAAGCTGAATTAGCTTGTTAGTGAAGGAATGGCAATTTTAAGAATAGGTTGCTTCTCTCTCTAGGCTTTATGTTCAAGAAGGCTAAAACCATTATTTGCCTTTTGTTCTCACCTCAACAGAATGTGCAGTAATATACTTATCTAATATAATAAAAATCAATTATCACTCCCTTAAAATGAAGCTATTATAAACTCTTCTGTGAAATGACTAATTATATTTCAGTAAGCGTCTATGTTGTGGGTCATTATACTATCTTCTTGTTTATATATAAACAAGAATTGACTTGATTGGTAGTATCTGCTGTGAAAGCAGAAGATCTTATTTGAACCCCCAGCCTCTGTATAAAACCCCTCATAAAAATGTGAGTGTTTACTCAGGAGGCAGAGGCAGGTAGATCTCTGAGTTCAAGGCCAGCCTGGTCTACAGAGTGAATTCCACCACAACCAGAGCTACACAGAGAAACCTTGACTCTAAAAACCAAAAAGAAAGAAAAACTTGAATGTTGAATGTTGTCAGGCAAGCCTTTCAACCTATCACTGAGGAGATAGAGACAGGAGAAGTCTAAAGGCTCCCAGGCCAGCTACTCTGGATGAAGTGATGATCTAAGGCTCATGGAGATCCTTTTTTAAAAAACGATGGTGGAGAACAACTGAAAAGACATACTACATTGGCCTCTGGCTTACACAGATATGGCTTCATGTGCATAACCTCATAGACAAGTTCAAACACACATGAACACAGAACACACACACACACACACACACACACACACACACACACACACACATATACCTCACACAAGTATCCCTGTTGACACTTAATAAAAATAAAAATAAAGTAGTTCCTTATAAATGTTCATGAAAATGTATCTGTTGTAAGCAAATAAATCTTTGATGAAGATTGTTCTATAAGCACACTCCAGTTAGAAACATGGAAGCCTTCAATACAGTATCAATTCTAATATCATTCATGATTTCATCTAAGAAACCTGCTCACACTAAACTTTTCAGACATTGACTTTCATTATATAGTCTGAGTTTTCTTAACAAACAAGCAAAAAAAAAACCAAAACAAAACAAAACAAAAAAACCCTAGATAATACATAAAACAATGTTAAACATGCCTTTTGTATTTTTGTATTTAGTGTTACTTCTATTTAATAAATCAACTTTCAGAAGAGAAAAGAGAGGAATGTGACTTAATATCCCAGAAGCCTTCCTACAGTGACTGTGAATGACAGATTCCTAGTGCCAAGAGTCTCTTTGGGAATTATAGCCATGTCAAGGCTCTGGGTCGCAGAACATCAAATAAAATGGCCCTTCAAGGTGAATCATTCAGCAAGTCAGTAAGTAAAGCTAGGAATCCAAGCCTTTTAACCTGTCCCCTCCTCCTCAGGAAAACCAACCATCATGTAATTGCTGACCACCATCTGTGATTATTTTGGAAAAAGAAAAAAATTCTCAGATTGAAAAGGAGAATGTAGAAATAAATAGTTCGGTCCTGTGCACAGAAAAACAAAGCCAGTATCTCTTGATGATAAAGAGTAAACATTCCTTCATTAACAGGACTGTCAATTCGCTTTTCAGAAATTTTAAAAATCAAATACAATCAGCAGCAAAGCAAAGGATTCCTTCTAAAAGTAAGTGTTCCAGTTCCAGTCTCCTCCAGTATTTCAACTGATTTGTCTACCCAGATTTGAAGTGCTTGCTTAAAAAACAACACAATAGTGGCACACCTCTGTCATCTGCAAGGCTCTGCAAGCAGATGTTGTGTATGAGAGGAACATCTTGGTGTCACCAGCAGCTTTGGCAAGATAAATCTAAATGACTTCGACAGCCAACATGGTTCTTACCAAGTCAATTAGCATTTGATTTATTGAACAATGGTGGATGGCACAACTGCTGCCTTTAAGTTTGAAAAGCAGTGGCCAGATTTGGTCCCAGTGGCTACAGGGTGTTTCAAGTCACCGAAGTAATTGACCGTTTATTGCATCTGTTGAAGAATTCGGCACACAGGATGTAATAAAATAAGCATTTGTGTAATTACATTAGCTCTAAGACTCTTACTTAGAGACAACTGCCATCCATCACAATTTCCTTTAATTTCTCTTTCTTTTAGGTGATGTGCTATCCCAACGTATGTGTGGAAAAAATTCGTTTAATAAATCATGTATTTGAAATGGAATTTTGATTAACATTTACCCCATTCTAAAAGCAATATTGATGGGGGAAATCATAAAAATATCTTAATGCTAAGTGGAAATGATTCTGAAATTCTCTACTGAAATAAAATAAAATTATTTCAATGAAAACATTGCCAAGAAAGTGAGAACTCTAGTGAACAGAAGTTGGCATTATAGATGTAATTAATTATACTTTAATCTTTTCTAACTTTACTAATTTTAAAATTTGAAATGCATTTTTATTCTTTATAGTTGAATCTTTTGGAACAAAAGAGAATATAAGAATTTTGTTATTGCCACTTGCTAGGTATACTATTTAAATATGTAAATTTTTAATTTCCTACCAGAATGTTTGTGTGGTGCAAACCATGTCTCAGTTGATGTGACACATCTATCTGTACATTTTTAGTAGTAGGATTTCTAAGAAATGTACATGAGGTATGAACATAGTGCATATGAATTGGAGAGATAGCTTGACAGTTAAAGCTGTGTACTGCTCTTGTTGAAGACTATATGTGCCTTCTGAACATCTATCTGGATGTCTGCATCTCTGTTTCCAGCAGATCCAACACACCAATCTGGGTTCTGTGTGATTTGTGCTCATATACCTTCATTCAAGTTTGCAAACACACACACACACACACACACACACACACACACACACACACACACACACACACACACACACTAAAAATAAATAAAATATTTTACAAGAAAATAACATACACATATGTATATGTCTGTACATAGGTTTATATTGACTAATGCATAGAAGCACATATTTTATTCATATTATATCTTAGTTCCCTATCTTTCTTTGAATAGTAGATGGCATAACAATACTGTGTGTCTTTAATAGATAGAATCATAATAAAAGTTTATACAAGTAAATTATGTCTTTCCACTGCTTTACATATGGTATTATATTCTTACCTCTAGCTATTCCTCTGGTTTGTCCACCCGTATATCTATCTATATTATCCATTCTGAGTTATATTTATTTCACAAATATTTTCAGTAATTGTGCTTGTCAACACTCCTGAGAGAGAGGACTAGAGAGATGGCTCTGTAGTTAAGAGCATTTGCTGTTCTTGTAGAGAACCCATGTTCTCTTTGGCTCCCAACTTCCAAAGGGAAGCTCACATGTTATGCCAACCATGTTCATTTGGTTTCACTGGGATGCTTGCTTTTTTCTGAAGGGAATTGAAGAAGTACTGGAAATGGAGAGAGAGGAGGTGGGAGAAGAACTGGGAAAAGGGGAAGTTATGTTCAGGATGTATTGTATGGGAGAAGAATAAGGAAGAAGGTAGAAGAGAAGGAGGAGAAGCAGAAGCAGAAGAAGATGATGAGGGGGAAGAAGAACTGGGAAAAGGGGAAGCTGTGGTCAGGATGTATTGTATGGGAAAAGAATAAGGAAGAAGGTGAAAGAGAAGAAAGAGAAGCAGAAGCAGGAGAAGCAGGAGAACAACAAGAAGAAGAACAAGAACAAGAACAAGAAGAACAAGAACAAGAAGAAGAAGAAGAAGAACAAGAAGAACAAGAAGAAGAACAAGAACAAGAAGAAGAAGAAGAACAAGAAGAAGAACAAGAAGAAGAACAAGAAGAAGAACAAGAACAAGAACAAGAAGAACAAGAACAAGAACAAGAACAAGAAGAACAAGAACAAGAAGAAAAGAAGAAGAAGAAGAAGAAGAAGAACAAGAACAAGAAGAACAAGAACAAGAAGAACAACAACAGGAAGAACAACAACAAGAACAAGAACAACAAGAACAAGAACAAGAAGAAGCTGAGGAGGAGGAAGAAGAGGAAGAGGAAAAAGATTGTGAGTTAGAAGACTCAATCCCCATATGCTATTGGGAAGTAACTAAATATGCTGAAGAACAAGGAACCCTGGTACCTACTAGTCCACACCACACAGTTAATGAGAGGATCACAGAGCAGTGATATAAACTAATCAACAACAAAAAAAAAAAAAAAAAAAAAATGAAAGCAGCAGAATCACCTTTTGATTCTTGAGGAAGACAATATCAAAGACTCCCATTCTAACAATTTGTTCTTTTTGCTATCAGAAAAAAAGTCCTGGAATTTATGTATCCTTGAACTTTTTTTTTTTTACTCATAAAATGTATTTCATAAATACACTGAGTCTCCTGAATATCTCAAGAAAAAACAATAATGAGCATTTTGTCTTAATCTGAGGATACCATTGATGTTCTGAAGCCTTGTCAGATAGTGAGCTACAATAGTGGAGAAAGAAGTTCTTCCTAAGTAATTTAAAACAACTCCTATTTTCTCAATGTCAACGTGTCTAAGGATACATGAAATCTATTTATATACCGTCATGCAAATACATATGCCTTCCCCTACACAGAACTTGCAAGATTGCCCTTTGACCCCTTGAATGTGATATTATTTCAAATCTTGCTCTGCCTCTCCATATGAAATAGGCTATAATTCCTTACCTCATTCAAATTTCAATTCAAATAACTTTCTCCTAGAGTAATAATCATAATGGTGATCACTCTCTGATGCTAAATGTAAATAGAAATCCATGGGAGCTGAGCTCAAATGCTCTTTCTTCATGGAGAATTGACCCTTCTTTTATGATGGAAAAGTGTTTGCCTTTCTAACTCTGCATTACAATTTTATTGCAACTGCTTTAAAACAGATCCTACTTTCTAAATGCAATTATTTATATTGAAAGCAATGATGACATGTAAGTATACTAAATTCCTCAGTTTACAGGAGTCTTTTTTAAGTGACTCATTCTACATTTACAATAATCCGAGGAGGGGAATACTCTTACACTAATTTATAATTGAGTCTTGGGAAATTTGTTTAGAATATAAAATAGGTATGTAGCAAAACCTACAATTAAGCCATGTTCTTCTAATATGAGATTAAGTCATCTTTCTAAACTTTCTTGGCCTAATCCTTTGAGAAAAAAACTAATGTTTGTGTCTAATTAGTATATTCTCATAATGTAATTACTTATTTGCTAAAATTTAATAATCATTTATTTAATAAATTATTAATGGAATAGAGGAATACAACAAATATCCATCATCTATATAGATTTTCTATATGAAATTTAATTACCATGTGGTTATTCTAAAAGTTTCACATCCTCTGTAAAATTTCTATAATTAAATTAATTTAAAAAGATTTTATGTACTAGAAAATGTTCTGTGAAATTTCATAATTATTCATTGACCCTTGGTACTCTCTAATAGTGAGTATCTATTTAATTTGTTAATTTTATTATAATATTTTTAAATTACTACATAAGAATAACAGGCTAATTTATTCAAGGTGTTTGTTTGCATAAGAAGAGCAATTATTATCAACACTATTATACCTATCATGTTTAATTAATATACTTATTTTATAAGACTTTTCATTTTGAGTTATGATGTTGACGCATATATTTCTCCTTGAACCAGTTTTCAAAATAGTATAAAAGTGCTTTTTTGTAAATGTCCACTTTACTAGGATAAAGAAAAGATTTATGAAATTGAAACATTTTTCTCTAGCCCCTATCTGTTCTGAACATGCTTGACCAGTTTATCCTACAGGATATTTCCAGATCTTTAAGTGACAGAAGCCTATAGTTTTATTCTGTTCTTAGATAAAAGCCTTTCCCAAACAATTTAAAATGTTTTAGATGAGGAGGTACCAGATGTCAGCAGTCTTGATCTTTTTATTGCTAGTATAATAGAGGAGAGCTTAGTGATTACTGCCGAGGAATTTAACCTTCAGGTCACTGACTCAGTCCTTTATTGTGCCAGGCTTTGTAAGTAGAGTAGAGGGTTTCCTACTCCTGGAGACATATATGTGGGTACAAGAACAGAAGACTCCATGCCCATTTATACACACACACACACACACACACACACACACACACACACACACCATATACTTAGAAAATGATTAACTTTTAAATAATGGGAGTTAAAAATGTGACAAGAGAAAAAAAATACATGACATTTAATATTTCTAAACAAATCTTTGTAGTTATTTTTGTTTTGTCTGAAATTGAATAAAATCTTGTGCCAGCTAGGCATGCATTTTAACTCAGAGTAACATCTCCATTTATATTTAACATTTCTAAGTCCCAGAAGTTAATAGGTGATTCTCTAGAAAAACAGCATCTTGATTGAGGTCCAGCATCCCTTTAGCTCTTCCTAGCTTCCCCTTTCTAGCCCCTCTACCTAGGCTATCCCCACTCCTTTCTGACATTGCTGACCCCCAAAACCAGTCTCTACCAGGCATCCTCAACCATCACACTAGGCTAATACTCAGACCAGATCATTACTCATCCCTCATCAGAGAATCTTTTTCTTGCAATAGGTAGTTGTTAACACAGGGACATACAACTGGGGAATGTGCAGCAAGTAAAATACTTTAGAGCCTTCAGCCCTGAATCAGAAGCCTTTATCAAACCCCCTGCCCTTGAGGCTCAAGGATCTGTGCAGAAGAGGAGGCAGCATTACTATAAGAGAAGATGCAGATGTTGGATGACTCCAAGCAAAGAATATCTTCCAGACCCAAGACTGATACACACAGGCATTATAGAGATCCTGATATATGCACAAGATCTTTGCAGGTTGAAACCAGACAAAATCCCATTAGTACAAAAGGGGAGGTAGACACAAAGTTCTAACTTTAATCAAGACGCTATTTAAAAATAATACCTGTTGACAATGAGAAAATCAGTTTTCATGGCGAAGTGTCAATGTGTATATCAGCTGCTCTCCTGAGGAGGCCCCATGCCACTGAGTATTTGGCCAATAGAAAATGGATTCCATGATTTTTCTTTGTTTTTGCTATTTGTGTGTGTGTGTGTGTGTGTGTGTGTGTGTGTGTGTGTGTGTGTGTGTGTTTTCTGTTTGGTTTTGTTTAGGTTAATTTAATTGTGTTTTGATTTTTCATTTCCATTCTTTCTGTTTTTGTTTGACAGTGAAACAGAGAGAGAGAGAGAGAGAGAGAAAGAGAGAGAGAGAGAGAGAATTAAATTAGGGAGAGAGGGGAAGAGGACCTGGGAAAGAACATAATCAAGATTTATTGTAAGAAAAATGTTCTAAATGAAAACTATTATTAAATAGTTAATGAATATGATTATAGTGATACTTTATTTGTATTGAAGTGTGATTTTATTTGTATGTTAATAAAGTTGCCTTGAGGTCAGAGCAAGCCAGAGCAGAAGCTGGGTGGTAGTGGTGCACGCCTTTAATCCCAGCACTTGGGAGGCAGAGCTAGGTAGATCTCTGTGTGTTCAAGGACACAGCCAGCATGGCAGACACATGCCTTTAATCTCAATACCAACCATAGAAGACCTGGAGGTCTGTACAAACTGGCAGTAATGAGGAGGTCATATGGCTGGGTTTACAACCAATGAGAAAACAGAACAGAAAGCCTATAAAAAAAAAATAGGACACATAGAGGTATCTCTCTTGCAGAGAGGAAGGACAGCAGAAGCAGTGAAGGGTAAGGTTTTCCGCTCTTGCTCTGACCTTGTGGTTTTTAACTCTGCAATTGATTCTGTGTTTCTTATTTAACAAGATGGTTACATCTACATATGATCAAAATATAGTATAATAAATGTGCTCTAAATGAATATAATAATTAATTTAAACAGTTTATATATATATATATATATATATATATATATATATATATATAAATTTTAACAGCCTCAAATATAGTTTCCTTTTTGAAAAATCTTATACTGATATGTGTTTGAATTTTGAGCTTCCTCTATCTTTCCACTTCTCCTGAGACTGAGAAAGTGTTGTTTACTAATTGATTAGCAACCAGGTCACTTTTTTATGGTATGAATCTGAAAAATATGCACAGTGAAGGGAGAGTCAATACACCATGGTGTAATTTTTAAAAATGAAATAAATGACATCTTGGTTCAGTGGACCATGTTCTCTCCTTTGAATCAGTTTCTCCTTTTAGTTACATTTAAAGCAGATTTGATTATGAATAGAAGTTTTGTTCTGCATGAGCAAGAATCCATAGATACCTACATAGAGCTACACAATAGGAACCTGGAGTTATAAAGAAATACCTTGGGTTGCAGAATAAATAGTAATTCCTTCAATGACATTTTGGCATGGAAGACTCAGTGATAGAGGTCTTTGCTTCTACAAAATCTTTCAAAAGATGTTTTGAGGAAATAATGTATTGAGATGTATTAGGAAAACAATAATGGAAATAAGAGAATAACCAGTGTCATTGAAATGTATTCCACTGTGTTACTAGTGAGGGTTCTAAAGAGGCTAACTTTATTTAAAATGACATCATGAGGTTTTCAGGCAAATGGATGGATCTAGAAAAAATCATCCTGAGTGAGGTAACCCAGACTCAGAAGGACAAACATGGTATGTACTTACTCATAGGAGGATACTAGATGTAAAACAAAGATGACTAGACTGCTACACAACTCCAGGGAGGCTACCTAGAAAACGGGACCCTAGGAATGACCCAGGGATCACCCAATGACAGAGAAATGGATGAGATCTACATGAACAACTTGGACGACAGTGGGAGTAATGAAGGGCAAGGTTTGAGGGAAAGAAAGCTTAGGGGAGCAGGAGATCCCAGCTGGATCAAGAACAGAAAGGGAGGACGAGGAACAACAGACCATGATTAATGAAGACCACATGAGACCAGGAATAGGCAGAGTGCTCGAGAGGTCCCCAGAAATCCACAATGATATATCTTCTGTAGACTGCTGGCAATGGTTGAGAGAAAGCCTGATCTGCCCTAGTCTGGTGATCAGATGACTAAACACCCTAACAGTAGTCTTGGAACTCTCATTCAATAATTGATGGAAGTGGATGCAGAGATCCTCTGTCAGGCCCCAGGTGGAGCTCCAGGTGTCCAACTTTTGAGAAAAAGGAGGGACTGTAAGAGCGTGAATTGTTGAATCCAAGATTGCAAAAAGCCCAGGGACAAATAGCCAATCGAATGGAAGCACATGAATTATGAACCAACGGCTGTGGAGCCCCCAGCTGGATCAGGCCCTCTGGATAAGTGAGACAATTGAATAGCTTGATCTGTTTAGGAGGTACCTAGTCTGTGGGACCAGGACCTGTCCTTAGTGCATGAGCTGGCTGTTTGGAACCTTGGGCTTACACAGGGACACATTCTCAGCCTGGAAGGAGGGGACAGGACCTGCCTGTACTGAGTCCTCCAGGTTTAAATGAATCCCCAGGGGTATCTTGGTCCTGGAGGACATGGGAATGGAGGGGAGGGGCTGGGGGGAAGGTCGGGTTGGGGGCTGGAGGGGGAGGACAGAGGAACCCATCACTGATGTATAAAATTAAAACACATATTAATAATAATAATAATAATAATAATAATAATAATAATAATAATAACAGAAAGAAAATGGACCCAAAAGGGAGCAAAAAAATAATAATAAATAAAATATCTCATAAGTCAAAGTTATAAAAACTAAAACCTAGTTTTGGGCAAAAGCAAATGTTGGCGATGACCAAATAACATACTGATATAATAACATAGTCAGTTCAAGGTGAGGTGCCCACAGAGGGTAATATGTGGAGTCTACAAACGCACTCTGAACCATAGAGATAAAGTGAAGGATAGCAGTCTACATCCAGCTTGACAAGACCTAATGGGGATGCTGGAATATTTCAGGAATGTGGCTTATATAAAAGAAAAAAATGCCCCAGGCCCAGATAGAAGAGTAGCTGGAACAAAACCCATGATGACAAGCCTGACTTAACCTTCAGTTTAATACCTTCATAGCATTGGTTTTAGTTCAGTAGCTCATGTTCACCACTGTGCTGTGAGTACCCTGGTCTATCATCACAGTGGAGATTATGAATCAGGCGGTACCCCCAGCAATCTAATGTGATTAGCATCGAAAACTTCAATTTCCTACATACATTTTTTCTTTTTTTCTTCTTGCTCTTTTTCTTTGTATCTGCTTACTCTAGACAGTACATCTAAAGATATATCTGTTTTGGTCTTTGGAGATAGGCTCCCACTCTGTCTCCTGCAGTGGTGTGAGACTTGCAATCCTGCTTTAGCCTCCTGTGTGCTGGCATCACATGCAACTGTGTCCAGCCAGAATATGGGAGAAAATATTCTTGTGAGTGCTATTTTTATAAAAGAAATAATGAATAGTCTAACACAATCACTAGGCCCTGCCTTTCTTTCATAAAATGTGTAACCATTTCTGCGGTATCTCTCACTTTGCTTAGAGGAGGTTTTTTTAAATTACCTACCCTATTTCATAAAAACCTCTATTATTTTTATTGAAGAAATGTATTCCATTAATGGCCAACCTGGGTTTGTAACACTCTCAGGCACAAATCCCTACAGTGAGGCACTTGGTGCTAAAGGTTTTTCTAAAGCCTTGGTAGCTGAGCCTAAAGGGTTGACCTCTGGTTGACCTCTAAACAGGTCTGACTTCATTTCTATCAGAAATAGTCACCATAAGACTCCGTGTGCATGTGCATTTCTCTAAAAATCTGACTTATATATTATTCAGACAGCATTGAAGCAAATCTGTGAAATTATCCAGCATTAAAGTGTGTAATACTATAGCATAGATTTCACTCCACACAAAAATTAAATGAAAAAAATTAAAAATACATTGAAATAAAAATGATCTGGCGTAATTGTGAATGAAAATTCAAGAAGAAATTCATTGTATTTGAAAAGACCGTATGACTAGAGCAATCGTTAGTCAATAATGTCACTTCTGGAAGAGCTTTTCAACACAGACTCTGAGAACACATCTTTGCTAAGTCACAGAAAACAGGTCTTTACAGTTGTTGCATGTTTCATTGTACTCCGTCCTTTGCATCTTTTCCTTCATCTGACAGAGAATGGAGACTTGTTCCAAATGTGAAATAGGAGCAACTACAGAAATTCAGGCAATTTTCACTAAAACAAGTAGCAAAACAATTGAAAGCCATTAAATCTTAGTGTTTTGGCAGCACATTGGTTTAGGTAATATATTGTTCTTCAAGGTTTAGTCACATAACATTCTATCTCTAACAATATACTCTCATTGTATATTGGATTTCTTTCTTCTCTGCTAAACAAAATACAATTGTCATCTATAACAGAAGCTATGAATTGTCCCAGCAAACAAAACAGGGTGTGTGCACTCTATATAATTATAAGTTTATCATTACCCATTGATATCATCTACAGATTATTGATGAACATCTATGTTTCCTAATTGCTACCCATTTGATTTAAAATTTATAGTATTTATAGTACAGCAATGGAATTGTGGATAGCAGCTGTCAGCTCAAAGATGGGCTTCTGCATTCAGGAGAATTCTGAAGGGAGGTCCTTGTCATATACTCTGTATTGGAATTCAGTTTAACACCAGTGCATTTGAAACCTGAAAGATGAGAATAGACTTGTTGCATGCCCCATAACTTTAACTATTGTCCTTTGAAGTTGTCATTGGTTGCCATAAATAAAAATCTAAGGATATTTTATTAAATTGTTTGAAAGAAGTATGACATTATTATGTAATTAAATAAGAATGTGAGCTAGGAATCCTGGTCTATAACTGTTATAACAGTTGTGAAGTTGATGTAGGAACCTTAATAGTTCAAGCAAAGCCTGATATACATAGTAAAACTATGTATTAAAAATAATAAATATAATAGAACAAACAAGAAGAAGAAGAAAATAAGACTGCAGTATTTGTTGTAAAGTAACTGTACTAGTCACTTAGGAAATACAAAGGTACAATGGTCTTTGATCCACAAACAGCATAATCAAATAAAAAGACAGATTTTTTTTTTATGTAAGCTATGATAAAATTGTTAAAATTTTAAAATTTTAGAAACAAGCTTCACCAAAATATCCTAAATAACAGTTGATTGGGATAGTAACATCTATAAAAAACTAAGCAGAGTGGACATTGAATACTTAAACTTAATGATCTCACAAATCAATGGCATGTATCACAGTAGAAATAAATTTTTGATATATCATAATTTAAACAGAGAGTAGTAGGTGGATTGGAATGTTGAGAATACTGGATCCAAGAGTCATACAAGGTTAATATCACTTAATATTAAAAATGATCACTTGGACAGAACACATTTTCACAGAATATTAAATTTAAAACTCATAATACATCTGTGTAGCATGAATAATTGCTTCCATTTTAATAAAAATGAAAGTGGGCCCAGGGATATTACCCAGGTCAAACAACTGTAAGGACTTTAATTGATATTTTTATATTTATCTTTTCTTAGGTTGGACTTCAAATCTTGTGCCACTTTGTATGTATGTGTTTGTGTGTCTGTCTGACAATTTTTAAACCAAAGTATTCTTTTCACTTTTTTCCTAAACAGAATTAAAACTCATCCTATATTGTTCTTCCATATTAGGCTGAGATTTTTCAATATCACTCAGTATTTCTTCCACAGTTACAAATAAGATCATTCAGGGTTGTAGCCACATTAAAAAAAAATGATGGCGGGGGAAGAGGGAGAGTCTGTTATTTAGCTGATTTTGTTTGTTTGATATTTGAGATTGTAATTTAATTGCAAAGTTTTCCCCTTTCCTTTCCTAATTTCAAAACTTCCTGTATGTTCTTCCCTCCTCTCCTTCAAAATGACGGCATCTTTGCTTACTCATCGTTTTTACATTCATCTATCTATCTATATATACATGGATATTCCTAAATGTAACCTGCTGAATCCATGCAGTTTTGCCTGTGTGTTTCTTTTCAAGGCTGACCATTTGACACTTGAAAACCACTTAATAGACTATTCTCTAGTGAAAGCTACCTCTCCTGCTCCCGGCTTTCTTTAGTTGCCAGTAGATCCTTGTGTAGACTTGAGGCCACACAGGCTTTTTTTTTTTTTTTTTTTTTCTTTATCCAGTTTGCCATGATCATTGGTGTCATCCTCATTCAAGTTACATTTGGATGGGCATGTTGATGATACTTTACTAGTGTAGCTTCTGATAGTAGGAGAAATAATCTCACAGCAAACTCCCAGGTCCTCTGGCTCTAACAATCATTCTGCTTCCTTTTCCTCAATGCTCCCTGAGACTTAGGAGGCAGAGTCTTTTATAGATGTGTCATTTGGGACTGGGCTACACAACTCTGCATGTTTGTTACAAAGAGGTTTTTTTTGTTTTGTTTTGGTTTTGTTTTTTTGTTTTTTTTTGGTGAGGGGTGAGAACTACACTTGTCTGTGGGTATAAGAACAGATGTTTATGGGTGTTATTAGGGTTTATGTTAGTTTAGTAAATTATTGGTTGTAGATTCTCTACCAATAACCGTGGTGTTACAAGTACTATATCTAGTACAAAGCATGGTATCTCTCTTATTGAGGCAGTCGTAAGTCCTAATAGAACTCTTGGCTACCATCAATATATGTGTGCCACTACAATACCTGTAGGATTATTGCACCATGCTGGTCACTGATTTTTTTTTTTTTTTGAGGTATCTAACAATGCTTAAAACACTATTCAGAATTTTTTTCTAAGTAGTTTTCCATCATCATTCAAGCAACACTAACATAATAAATATATTTTATTTTTATAAATAATAATTAAACTCATGATAAATTTAACAGTGAGGATTCCTAAACACATCTTTGTCTCTAAGGTGATTAAAGATGCCCAGGATATTACTGGTTTGCTATACATTATTAAATAATGTATCTCTCTATAAGAATAAATTGAGCCCTCTCAAAGTATGGATGAAAGTATTAAAGAAAAATCTTACCCTTTTGGAGGAGGGAATGAGACGTGGTTTGGGGGGAGAAGTTGGGAGGGGCAAAAGGAGAGATAAGAGAGGATCTGTGGTTGGTATGTAAAATGAATAAAAAATTAAAGGAGAAATGAACAAAAAAGACATATGCAACTGGAATTAGAAAAAGAAAGACTAAAGAGTAAGACTCTCAACAGAAATTTCACACTAAATGTCCCCTTAATCTCACTGCTTTTTAGTAAAACAATTTATGTTAGATATGTTTAAATGTCATTTTTAATATCCTACCTGTATGATATCAAATTTTTCTCAGTGTCTGAACAGGGGTGAAGATTAAAATTACAAGCCCACTGATACATTTCATGTGGAAATCATAAAATTATTATTATTATAATTAACAAATAAGAATTATCTTTTCAGTCTATTATCTATCTGACATTGCTGAATCATTCTTTGCTTTAATATCTTGCTCTAAAGATCTATTCTGACAGTATTTCTTCACTACTGAACCAATCCATATACCTCTTGAGTGTCATGCAGGGGTGTTGATAAATAAGCGCTATAATAAGAAAAAGTTCCTGAGTATTGATAATATTTATAAGAAGTATGTGCTCAATATTTAGTTATCTATAAGCTAACTAAAAGAAGACACTTGTTTAGGTTTTCTTGGCAAGACTATTTTACTTTGCAGTGACAACACTTTAGCCTTGTTATTCTAAAGAAAGCTTCATATGATGTATTTTATCAATCTTCACTCTAAGTGTGTATGACATTCTCTGAGTGAAAATATTTTGTAATGTGTAGTTGAATAAGGACGACCAAAATACAGCATTCATTATCTTGACAGTATCTTACTGAGAACCATGCCTTAAAATTTCAACACTTTTGCATAATCGACTCTGGCTTCAGAACTACATTTAAATTGTTGAAATCTATCCAGCTGTTCTATCCAGCTGGTCTTGGTGTGCCCCTTCCTTCTCCTACAGGCAGGTTACACTGAGATGAACAGGCTGAATTAAGGGAGACTAATAATGAGTCCATTATGTGAAACATTCCCTTTCATTGGAGAAATACTGTAATACTAAAATATGTTTTAAGTTTTGTAGTAAATAGAATTATTAAACTTTATTTACAATAAAATAAGTATTTGGTAAAGATTAAAACATGTTCACTAAATAATACTGGTTTGTTTTCTTTCTTGACACAGAACTTGGAATCTTGTAAAGGCTAGGCAATCAACAACTGAGCTATATCTTCAGACCTCATTTCCTTCCTGTGCTTTTCATTTTGAACACATATACTTTATATTTTTCTTTTTCATTTGAATTTTGCATTTGACATTTATCATCTCAGCACTACTATAAGTAATAATTTTTTTCTGTTCAATGTTTTTTTAATTAAGAAAAAAATTTTATTCATTTTACATACCAATCAAAGATCACCCTCTTTCCTTCTTCTGCCCCTCCAAACTCCCCCCTTTCCCACCCCCATTTCCTACTACAAGAAGGTAAGGCCTCCCAAGGGGAGTCAGCAGTACATTTAGTAGAGGCAGGTCCAAGTTAATAATCTTAACTTAGTCTCACTTTGATGCTTGCTCTGGTTTTCTTAGCTTAGAAGACATATGATTGGTGCAACCAGCGAACAGTCTCCTTCTACGTACATTGCTTTAGTTTATTCTTCCTCATTAAGGTGATTGTTTTCTCTGAATTCCAATCTAAATATTAAAGGCCTACACTGTAACAGGTTAGAGAACAGTAGGTGGACTGTTTTGTTCTATAATATTATGTATGAATTCATGGAGTACATTTTCCATGCACTTTCTTGAATGTTGCTAAAATATGTTCCATATGATATGATTAAATACACATATAAACACACACACAGTTATTCTAAACAGAATTATCTTAGAGGAAATATGAGGATCCATATAAGGATGCTTTTCAAGTGGTTTGTCTTTCATTTTCACCTTTTTGTTAGTAAATACTTCCTTGGCATCGTTTCAATACTGATGAATCTTATTTAGAACAAATACTCTGTGGAATTAGTGGTGATAGCTGAGTTAGTAAAGTACTTTCCTCACAAGCTTGAGGAACTGAGTGGAATCCCCAAAGACACACTTTGAGAACTTGGCCTGCCTCTCTCTAACTCCAGCTAAAGGGAGGATGAAACCAGTAGTTCCCTTATATTTTCTTTACTTGACTAGCCCAAGCCCAGAGTGCATGCATGCCTGTGGATACACATGCAGGTATAGAGTCAGAGGCTAGACAAAAGGTTATCACTGCTCAGTCACAAGCTAACTGGTTTAGTTGAGACCTGGTGCTCTCTGGTACCACAAATAGCAAGGTTTTTGTTGTTGTTGTTGTTGTTGTTTTGTTTTGTTTGTTTGTTTGTTTTCAAAATTCCAAGTCGTTTATTGATGTATATGTGCTAGCAAGATACCAAATAAATTCAGTGATACCATTTTTTAAATTGTTTTATTTAAGACATTTTTATTCATTTTATATACCAACCACAGATTTCCTCTCACATCTCTGCCTATCCCCCCACCAGCCTCTCCCCATGATCCATCCCCCATCCCCTCCTCTAAAAGGGTAAGGCCTCCCATGATGGTAAATTTTGAAGCATGATATTAGTGAGAGAAATGCTGAAGTTTGGAAGGATACAGAATATTTCAGGATAAAAAGGTATTTTTAAACATACTTGACTTTAGCAGTAAGCTCTCAAATTTTAAATTTCTCTTAAAATTCATCATCTTGAAAATCCAGGTGCATAGGTACTGAGTATTTCTTATTTGCACCAAGAAATTAGAGTGCTTCTCATAGGCATTAACCTTTTCATACACAATACAATGAATTTATCAACTATAATTACTGAGGGACTTTTTTTTTTGCCATCACTCTGCGACTCCACTCTTGCATTCAGAAGTACATATACATCTCTCTCTCTCTCTCTCTCTCTCTCTCTCTCTCTCTCTCTCTCTCTCTCTCTGTCTGTCTCTCTCTCTCTCCCTCATTCACACACACGTACACAGGCACACACGCATGCACACATCATACATGATCATAGGACTCACAATATACAATGTAAACATGCAAAAAGCACATACAATGAATGCAGGAATCACATGTCATACTTAATATATGCATTCTACACATGCAAAACATATATACAAAGTATACTCATACCCCTCCATATACATACACATAATCCCCCACCACAAGATACAATATATGCATACCCATACTCCACACTTACATGCTACCTACACCCACACATATAAAAAACACATACAACACAAAAATGCACACACACACACACATTATATTTTGGCTTGTACTCGTTCTTAGCTACTTAGAATTAGTCTGCAAAATTCTCTTACTACTCCAACCAACTGTGGTGGTATTGTGTTCCCAGAAATATTGTGTGTTCCCCGAAATAAACTTATCTGGGGTCAGAGAACAGGACGGCCACAATATTAAACACGAGGATAGGCAGTGGTAGCACATGCCTTTAATCCCAGCACTCGGGAGGCAGAGCCAAGTGGATCTCTGTGAGTTCAAGGCCACACTGGAAACAGCTGGGCATGGTGACTCATACCTTTAACCCCATAAAGGGAGCCTTTAATCCCAGGGAGTGGGGGCAGAAAGAGAAAGATTATATAAGGTGTGAAGACCAGAAACTAGAAGCATTTTGGCTGGTTAAGCATTTGGCTGGTTAAGCATTCAGGCTTTGGAGCAACACAGTTCTCCTGAAATTCATGTGGATGAGGACTCAGAAGCTTCTAGTCTGAGGAAATAAGACCAGCTGCAGAACTGGCAAGGTCAGGTAGTTATGGCTTGTTTTATCTCTCTTATCTTCCAGCATTCACCCCAATAACTGGCCTCAGGTTTGTTATTATTAATAAGACCATTTAAGATTCATCTACACCCAACCTCCTCTCAAAATGCTTGCCTATTTAGATCCATGTTTATTCCTGAAGATCTACTTGCTAATCACTATACTATGGGAACTTTGTTAAATCAACATTCCATTTACATTTCTGGAAAGCATACAATATTTCACAGAATAATTTTTTAAGTGGAAACTATTTGAGTCTACAAAGAGGCAATAAGGGCATTCCTTTTGGTTATGGGGTTTATGTTCACTTATTCTTACAACTCCTAAAAAGATTGCTTAAACTGATACCATATTCACATAGTTTGTTATTTTAAACTTAAACAATGCTGTTTGCACATATAGCTCTACTTAAAATCTACCTGTGACATGAATATTTATCTAAGATATGTTTGCATATATGTTTAATGTAATGGTAGCAGCACTGTTAAATTCCATGTGTTTTTTCATGCCTGTCCACTTGAAGAGATGTTCTTAACACCATATATATCCTGGAGTTTCATTGATAGTTAATGATTGAATTATTCTTCATTAATGTCTTCCTCAATGTAAAGTCACATGCAGATAAGTTTAATTTTGATGCACTGAATCAGTGTTGGTAAGCAGGGGAAATGGTAATTCTCTCATTTTATTAAAAATATACGAGCTACAACTTCGACCATAGAAGTGTGGAATAATGCAGGCAAAAGAAACAAATGGCTAGCTCAGAATCAGGAAGTGTAGAATAATGGTTTTCGTTAGATCAAATTTTATTTTGTTTAAAATTCTCCATCATTTTGAGTATGTAATATTCTGCTATGAAAATCTCTATTGCAATATTCACTGAATTTCTTTGTACTTCTGATGTGAACTCCACAGTTTAAATAAAAATAAAACATATGTGTTATATTGAACATATCAATGAATTTTTCTATTCATATAATAAAAGACATTTTATTTGCCATAACTGCATTTGGTATATGACCAAAACTTTGTTTTACATGAACATACATTCATGAACTCCTTTTCTCCATGTAAAAGATAAATTGCAGTACATTTACTGATGCTCTTCCTTGTTGAATATAGGCCATTTCAATGTTAATGTTAAATGTTAGTATTGAAGACTGGTGTTGTTGCTCAGTTCTAAAGCATGTTATTATGTGCAAAGTCTAGGTTTCTTCCATAAGTCTGAACAGAAAGTAACTGTAACTTTAAAATGTGAAATAATTAATGTAGAATATATTTCCTTCAATTGAAGGAGGAAAAATAAAAGTTAAAAGAGATATAAGGCTATTGCTAAAATGATTCCCTTAGTATTAAACTAAATATTTATATAACAATGAATAACAGTACACACACACACACACACACACACACACACACACACACCTATATATGAATATTCATATCTTGGTGTATCTATAAATAATAACATCATTTTATGTCCCTTCACTAAATGCAAAGTGTTCATCATAAACTCCCTTCTTCTCTGTCCTGGAAAATCTCTTTTCATCAGTCAAATTTAGCTTGGACATCACTCTTGCCTGTTTCCTTCCTGAGCAACTGAGCCACCCTGCCAGAATCAATAATTCCAAGTCCTAATGTCTTAATATTTTACCCTCATTTCATACATCTATCGATATATTCTTGCATCTATAATCAACTAGAAAAGAAAGGGAAACTTCTCCCTCTAGGTCCAGACAGGAAGTAGTTGATTCTTAGAAACTCATATTGTCCAGTCTGCAGCTGCTGAGATCTTCCAGTGGTAAGAGAAGCAGCCAAGCAAAACTTAAGGACATTACTGTTGTCCAACAACAGGTGACATCTTATATTTGGCACACAAGGTGAAGTCCACCAAAGTGCTATTTATCAAAGGCAGAATTCCTGAAAGAATTCATTTGTTTGCTTTTCTTCTAAGGCCAAAAATGAAAGAACACATTGAAAATGTGTTTTAATTTTAATTTAGTTGAATAAATTTACAACTTAAATATATAGCTGTTAGAAGTCTGCAGTGTAGAAACTGATATGGGTGCTGAGCAGTATGCAGCATCTAGTGATGAGTAACTTTTTAATTTTAAATTAATTAAAATCAAATAAAATTCAAAATTCAATTTCACAGTCACACTAATAGCCTTTAGAGACCTCAATAGCCATGTGTTGCTAATAGCCATTGTGTTTAAATAAGACACATACTATATCTATCATGCCAGCAAGGTCTGTCAGAGGTGCTGGCTTGGGTGATTCAAATATTAAGACAATCATATTCCCATTAGCACATAGAGCAGGGTTTAGGACAACAGTCTCAAACATTCTACTAGGACAAGAGTTTTCAAAATACAAAGTTACAATTAGAAGGCATAATGAAATTTATGAGCTATGTAATTAGATATATTTAAACATTATACTGTTTAAAGAAGAATGATTTACATAGAGCTTTATGTAATATGTGCATTTCACAAAATTCATATTATTCAAGATCTATAGCAGATTATCTCGAATTTTAAAGAAGAGCTACTGGTCAGCAAGTAACCAGTAACTTATAAACTTACTGGGTAACTTTAAAGAAGAAATTGAAGATAACTCAGTGACATAATTGATTATGTCCTTATGTTCATACATAATGACTGAACAGCCTCTCCTTAAAACTATTTAAATCGTAAACTTTAGTTAAGGTTCTACAATGACAGAGACAATGGTATACTACGCATACTATACAAGAAGATTATAGAAAGATTGTTCAGGCAGATAAATAGATAACTAGACAGAGAGACAGATAGATAGATGATAGATAGATAGATAGATAGATAGATAGACAGACAGACAGGTAGATAGATGACAGATAGATGGATAGATAGATAAAAGATAAATAGATAGATGATAGATAGATGATAGAAAGATGGTAGATAGATGATAGAAAGAAAGATGATAGATGATAGAGATGGATAGATATGATAGACAGATAATAGATAGATAGATAGAAAGATAGATAGATAGATAGATAGATAGATAGATACATACATACATACATACATACATACATACATACATGCATACATACATAGATGAGAGATGAGAGGAGAAGAGATTCTTTCAGAAACTGTTGTACACAATGATTATAAAGCTTAACAGTTTCCACAATAGGTCAAATGTCAGCTACAGATTGGGGAGGCTGGTTTCAGTATAAGATAACAATTTCAGAACAAGAGAAGCTGTGTAACAATCTGAAATTGTAGACCATAGGATATTGACAAGTTCTCAGCAGTGATGCAAATGTCAGGGCTCAAGAGCTAGAAAACCTGTGATTGATGTGCAGGAGCAAAATTCAAGTATTTCAACTCAAAGAAAGAAAGAAACAGAACTCACCATTTCTAATTTTTCTTCTATAAAGATTTTCTCCTGAATAGCTAGTGCCTGCTCACAGTAATAAAAATTGTTTATTAGTACATTCAGTTAAAATATCAATCCCTTAAAAAGCACCTTCTCTAAGCAATAACGCTTTTATGGCTTATTGTGAATATTTTAATCCATTCAAATTAACATCTGAAGTTAGATATCACATCTCCTACAGATTTTGCTTTCTAACAGATCTTTTTTCTGTGTTTAAATATACTCTCACTTTTGTCTCAATAATCTTCTGTTTCCCTACAACATAGTGAGCATTAATTTATTTCCTTCTCATTTATGTTGTATCTTTCAAAGAAATTAAAGGCTGTCACATATAAATAATTACAAAATCAAGAATGGGCACAAGCAAGCCAGGAAAAGGGAGCAAGAGGATGTGTCAATTATACATGAACTCCTTTTTCTAAGAATGATCCTGCAGTGAGACAAGGAAGAAAAGGCTATGATACTGAAATGTCGTCTAATAGACTGGAAAGCAAATTTCCTGAAAAGAGCATAATAAAAACATTTAGGGTAGAAAATATGGACTAATGGGCATACAATATTTTTTATCTGATCAATCAGAATTGATTGGAAGCTGAGATCATGGAGATCAATTATTATTACAGTCCAGACCTTAAAAATAATGTATGATTGCCTAGACGTATGATACAAGTAGTTAAAGAACTATGCAGAAGTATAGGGTCCTTCTGATAATGGCTATTCTTTAATGGTTCTTCTGAGTAAGCTACCTTATATGACAAAGATATTGGTACAATCCCTCTTTGATATTGGTTTTGTTGTTGTTTTGTTTTGGTGTGTGTGTGTGTGTGTGTGTTGTTTTGTTTGAGATTTAAAAGATTCGTCTGGGAAGTGGTTCCTCCCCTGGCTTTGTAGATAAACTTCCATTCCTAGGTTCCTAGGTTCCCAGACCACAAATGTATTCCTTAGAGAAGACAATTTCTGACAGCAAAATATTGGGACTCTTATCTTCCAAGCATGAAAACTGAATTTATCCTGCAGCATGAATGACCTTGAAAAAATGACTTCAGCTTCATGGAGAGAAAACAGCTAAGTCAAGCTTCAGCCTGGTCAATGAGCATTTATTTCACTAAGGACATGTGTAGCACTCAGTAAACAAGGGATCTGATTCCCATATCCCCAATTTACAGAATATTTCTGCAAAACTCTTTTGGTTATGCTGGTGTCAGCTCATAGATGCACTGTGATGCAAGAACACTAAGTTAGCACAAGAATATTCCAAAGTACTAAAGGAACATGATTCTGAAATTTACCATTTATTTACCCTCATGGGTTTTTGTTTGTTGGGTTGTTTGTTTGATTGTTCTTATTTATTTACCTAGTTAGTTAGTTAGTTAGTTAGTTATAGAGGTGGTAAGATGTTGAACTTAGATTTTTTCTTTTACCTTTTTAATGCTTTATTAGGAGGAAGGGAGTGTGAGAGAGAGAGAGAGAGAGAGAGAGAGAGAGAGAGAGAGAGAGAGAGACCGAGAGAGAACAAGAGACTGCGTGGAGGGGAAGTACAGAGAGAATACCAGATTTTAATTTTTTTTAACCATGACAAAAATAAAAGAAGATGGTATATATTAACAACTAATTAGCTGTCTTGAAATATTTTTCTGTGTAGGGGCCAGGGAATGAGAACAGTATTTAAAGAAAGATTATTTCCTTTATTTAAGCTGGACCTTGATTATGCTTAGTTTCCTAGGTTGTTTTATATTTACAGGAAAGATATGAAGCAACAGAAGAGAAAATAGACTATTGAGAAGAAAATTTAGTTTATTAGATTATTGGACAGGAGACAATGTAGTTCTTACTCTAACACCAACACCCAAGGATGTATAATAATTTGTGCTGTTTATATTAGGTTCTGTGTTACAAAGAGATGCAAATTCAGGATAAAATCTCTGGGAGCTAGCTGGTGGATCAGTGATGCAGTGAAGGTATCCCAAATTTACAAGTAAGCCTGGAAGACATGAAAAGCAAAACAGAAGATATAGTGGAGAGCTAAATACACAGAAACTCTAGCCCATGACAAAGATATCTGTGATATGAATAACCCACAAGTAAAGGAAGAAAGCCATGATCATTTAAATTTAGATTAAATTTTTAATTAAAAAATTGAGGATAAAATGAATAGAGATGGAAAATATTTCAACTAAAAACCTGAATATTTTCTACAATGATGGCAAGAATTAAAATGAGAGAGTAATGAGCTAGCATAGAGGGCAGATATGAAATGATTTTAAGCAAACTATATAGGTGAACAAATGTAACATTTGTAGAAGACATTTGCAACTCACTGAGGGAGGGAAATGGTCACATTGTATTTAATGCAAACTGACATAAATATTAATTTATTTGAAAGAATTTTAGTTTAGTTTGATTTTAAGCATATAATTTTCTCTGAATTTAAAATTTTGAATCCTTTGCCTTGTTAACTTGGTTTAATGTTATTTTGTTTAACCAAACATTAAAAAAAAATCTGTGACATGTAGAATATACACAGTGGCGTGTAGTATAGTCATATTGTTGAAAACAAGAGGTTGGGACATAGTTATGACTGCTTACTCAGATTACCCATGGACTTATTTAAAGACTAAAGTATGTAAATGCAAAAATCCTCAGATCCAAGAATAGATAAGTATCAATATTATTATCTCCTCTAATTCTGTGAACATAGAACAAGTCGGTATCCTAAACACGAATGAAAACCCAAAAATGTTAAGAAACTGATTGCACACTCGTTTGTGATGTTTATTTTCTCCCCTTCCAAAATTTGGAGAGACAAGGAAGTAGGGGGGAATTTCTGCAGCACACTTCTTTAGAATTATTTTTCCAGGATGCCAAGTCGTCATCATTTTTTTTTTTTCATGAGCTCAAGATGGCACCTGAAGCCTCTTCTTAGGAGAAGCGGTGCCTGCAGTGAAGCTTCTAGCCTCCTGGAAAGCTGCTCAGCGGGGGAGGGCTTGAGGCTTGACACACACTTCACATCTGCTTTGATGTCTTCTCAGTTCACAAAGTCTGCTTCTCATGTAAATGTGGAGTTCAAATTGCCAACTAGCACTTGTTACCTGAGAATACGCATTTCCATGGTTTTGAAATTTGATTGCCTTTTATGAAGCAACTGCACATTCCAAAGGTTAAAAGGAATAAGAAACACAGAAAAAAAAAAAGAAAAAAAATCTGTGCTCCTCAAATTAATCAGTTCCATTCTCTGTTTCAGGTTATAGTTGATGATATCTTTTAATACTCAATCTCTATCACTTTTCTAGCTTAGGACACTACCCCTTAATAACCTTAGATAGTAAACACAGCAGAAGTGATTTATCCTGTATAATAAGGCTGCAATGATGAGGACAAAACTCAGTTTCTGAGGTTGTTACATCAGCAAACATTCATCAAAACATAAAGATGAAGGCTCAGGAAAGAACTTAGTTAGGAGATTGCTCTCAGAGGATGCACAGGCCCTGGATTTGTTCTTCAACATTGCATTTAATGAAGAAAAGAAAATGCAAAAATTAAAGTAGGCAGAGTGTCTCACTCATGTTATAACAGCATAATTGGAGGTAAATTGGGAAGATTAAAAAAAATCCAAGGCAAACATAGACTATGTAGAATTTCAAGGCCAGCCAGGACTCCATGATACTGTTTCAAAAATAACAAATAAATAAAAGAATACGGTTTTTTGCATAGTTCTACTGATTTCCCTTTTTCATAGTACCAGTTGTAACATTTCAATAATGAAATCATCACTAAAGATTTCAAGGTATGTCCATTAAATCTACCAGAAATAAACCTGACTTCTGGTACTTACAGAATCTAAGGATTAATTGAGAATACCTGTAAATTTTTCCATATGATCCTCCAATAGTTGTAACACCATTATTTTTTTTTATTTTAATCAAATACGTTTACCTTTGTCAAAAATAAATTTACTGCAGATATTTAAATTTATTGGACTCTATTTTATTCAACTAATTTATCTCTAAATGTTGCTCAAAATTATGGTCTTATACATATATTTTAATTGGTTGATGTAAGTCTTCCATTTCTTACTGCCTTTACCAAATTTATTTGACTATTCAATATTAATTTTATTTGTATGAAAATTTCATGATAGCTTGTTAACTTTTACATTTAAAGGCTTGTTAGAACTGAACTAAGCTCATAAGAACTCATGAACTTTAGATTGGCAGCTGTGAAACCTGCATGGGACCAGCCTAGACCCTCTGCATAAGGAAGGCAGTTGTATAGCTGGGTCTGTGTGAGTGGTCCCTGGCCGTGTAATTAGGATCTATCCCTGGTGCATGAGCCAGCTTTCTGGAGCCCATTACCCACCTGTTCTGGGACACCTTGCTCAGCCCTGATGCAAGAGGGAGGGCCTTGCTCCTGCCTCCACTGAATGTGCCAGGCTTTGATGACTCCCCATGGAAGTCTTACCCTTTTGGAGGAGGGAATGAGGCAGTTGGGGGGTGTCAGGAGAGATGCTTGGGGGAATTAGAAGGAGGGATGAGAGGGTAATCTGTGCTTGATATGTAAAATGAATAAAAGTACTTTTTAAATTAAAAAAGGCTTGTTAGTATGTTGTTTGTGCCTGTTTTTGTTGTTGTTGTTTGTTGTATAGCAGGCTTTCTTGGATCACCATTGCCCAAATCATGACATAGAGACTTACTATTAATTATGAATTCTTGGCCTTAGCCTAAGCTTGTTTTTATTTTTTAACTTAAATTAACCCATTTATATTAATTGATGTACTGCCCTGAGGCTCACTTATCTGGCTGCCTGGACAGTCACCAAGGTTTCTCTGCAACATTGGTGCATCCTTACTTCTCCTACAGGATATCTGGAACACTTTTCTATGGAGCAGGAGTTTTTAAGACTACCCAGATTGTCTTGGCAATGTTCAGCAGTTGCTTTCCTTTGTGTCCTGCAGAATATCTGGCAGACTATTCTATGAAGCAGAAATTTTGCAGGACTGTCCCACTTTTTCTTAGCAAAGATCAGCAGTCTTTTTTCCTTTGTATCCTGCTTTGTACAGTATACTGTGAGCAGTCAAGGCAAGGGAAGTTTCTTTCCCAAATAGCTCACTTTGTCACAGTGAAAGCAAACTCCATAAGGAGGTTCTTTCATGCTCCAATAAAGCTCAATTATAAAAATTAAAAGAAAAAGAATAAAATGATTATATCATTTAACGCATAGGGTAAATACCTGTAAGAGTTGAGATATAATAAATAAGATTATTCTCTGTAAGGGGAGTGAGCCTCATTCAGTGGTTAGAGACCTGAAGACAGACCTACCATGGGAAGAAAACACTTGCTCAAGACTGCAGCATTAAATGTGGCCTAAGTTTAAAGTCTAAGAGCCAGAATCACCAGAGAGGGAAAAATCTACTGTCAAGCTAAGGGGCCAAGTAACAGGGAAGACCCAGAGATTTGTGTTTAGTAAGAAACTGGGTTAAATGGGCCTTAGGGTTAAAATGACATCTTTTCTAAGGACCTTTCTTGTCAAAAGTCATATAATATTGGTATCATGCTATGTCTGTTCCATTAAAGTTTGCATATTTCTGGAGTAAAATTGTCAGTTCTTTAGTAGACCTTTTACAGCTATTGTGGTATTATAACAAGCCCTGTTATAACCAATTTCATAGTCAAATTGTGATTTTTATCAATGTCTATAACATGTTTCTGCACATACATTCTGTCATTTGTTACCTTCCATTACTTGATAGAATATTTTGGAAATCTTTAATAAATTATTTATATGAAATTATATTATTTTCACTGATAATATCCTTCTAGCTATAATGAACTCTTCTTGAAGAGCTGAATCACTAGCAAGAAACTTTATTTTCTAGAGTAAGTATGTAAATAGAAGTTATATATAATATCAATGTCACCTTCTCCTGGAAAAAAAAGAGTCTACATTTCCTACAATGGTACTAGGTATTTAATTAAACTTAATCTACAAGGCCTATCTATGACATCCTCAATGTCAGGACAATAGACAAGTACTATCAACAAAGCTTAGATGATGAATTATTAATTGAATGAAATAGATACAGCTGGGGAAAGTTAGCAATTTGTCACCTTTCGATAGAAAAAAGCATCAATTTAAAATTATTTCCTGATAAATCTTGCTTACAAGGCATGATCATATACTGGTGAAATTATTAAGGCCACTCCACGTAGTTAAAAGGGAGGTTTATTTTGTGGGGTAACTTACAAATGAAGGGGTAGGTTGCAGGGTCTGGCAAAGGTATAGGGCAGTCTGGTGGTGTTCTCTGGAGAACTCTGCTTGGTCTACTTCCTGCATCCAGCGTCCCAGGAACCAAGAGAGCCCCCTCCTCCTGCTCCTCAGTCTTCTGCTCCCTCCTCTGCCCTGCCTTGTGGGCGTGATCATTACTGAAGCCTCAATGGAGGTTGGAACTTCCAGGCCAATGCTGGGATGGCTATTCACTACAATCATACTATTAGGAATTTAAATTAAATTAACTTCATTATTAAGGTGTTCATTTTTTTATATGTTGTTATTCCTATAAAGAAGTGATTTCAATTATGTGTTTACACATACAAAAGAAAATCTTTAAAATGGACCCTCAGATCAATTTGGTTGACATTTCAATAATTAATTATCTCTCCAAGTGGAGTTTAAGTGTACAGAGACTATAGGTTACTGACTTCTCATTCTTTTCTAGGTTCACATCTCAATTTTGCATCCTTTTACTGATGTCTTCTTGATGAAAGAGCATTATATTGAATATAAGTACTTTGTAATTCACATTAATGTGATTATAATTTTCTATTGTGTGTTCAACCACCCATGTGAAGAGAATGGGCCCATATCACTGCATAACTGCTGTGGATACAGATCTGTATGCTGTGAATGTGTTGCTTTGATTTAGTTGATAAATAAAATACTGATTGGCCGTTAGCCAGGCAGGAAGTATAGTATAGGTCGGACAAGCAGAGAAGAGAATTCTAGAAAGTGGAAGGCTGAGTCAGGAGATGCTACCAGCCACCACCTCCATGAGAAGTAAGATGTAAAGTACCAGTAAGCCACAAGCCATGTGGCAACTTATAGAGTAATAGAAATGGGTTACTTTCAGATGTAATAACTAGATTGCAAGAAACCTGCCATGGCTGTGCAGTTTATAAGTAATAAAAGTCTTTTGTGTTTACTTGGCTCTGAGTGGCTGTGTGCCCCAGCTAGACATAACTGTCCAATCTACTGCTTCTTCATATCATGACATACAACTGGTTATAAAGATTGAAGATGGGGAGTTTACCAACTCTTGCTTCAATAAACATCTTTCTCTACATGTTCTCCAATGCAAAGGGTGAAGACACTTCAGCCTATTATCTGTGACAGGAGTTGTTGTAGTTTGTTAGAGTATTGGATGCTGTTGGAGGAAATATGAAGCAGGAATTCAGTTGACTACAACAAAGCTATACCTGGAAGAAGACAAGGGCCCTTTCAGAAGATAAAGCTAAGACGTAAGGAATTTTGGTGACATTGGCTTTTGAATATTAGCTGTTTCTTTGCAATGAATTTTTCATGTAATATTATCATTTTTCCATCCCTAGAACAGTGTGTTTGATCATTCATTGGGCACAATGTCCTATATACAATTAGAATAATTGGATAACTTCCCCCAGTTACAGTCAAGACCCCTAATTTCAGGCCTTTCTGTAATTATTGTCATTAGCAACATCTGGCCAGGATCATCTCCAAAGGAATTTTATCTGAGATTTTTCCCAAACTTCCTAAGAACAGACTGCAGCATGCAGACTATCTGTTAGTTAGTGAGGGAAGATTTACAGTGAGACAACTGCCGAGGCCAGGCAGATGTTAGGTGCAAGCCTTGTTTCTTGTTCAAATTAAGCTTAAACCCTCCTTTCTCTATAGCCTAAGTGGTATCTCTAGACTTCCCCTTTAACATTTTACTCAGAACAAGAGGGCTTTTACATACCAGGTACATCAATCTGTGACACAGGTCATCTAGCCACTAAGTTCACTCCCCCCACCCTTCCAGAAAATGGCACAGCTGAGATTAGGCTGAGACATATACGGTTCCACAGGAAAATAAGGTAGTTTTATTTCACACACTACTTAGTGACATAAAACTAACATTTTAATTAATCACTTCTAAGAATATAATTTGAGCACCTAAATCCCCCTTTTCAGATATATTAATCAAATTTAGTCCTCAATTGATTCTATTCCCTATTAGTCACTTCATTTTCAGGTTGTAAATGATAGCTGACAATCATTGCTCTTTGGGTGGATCTTATCACCTTTCTGTTTGACACTGAAATAATTCAAGCCTGTGTGACCTTGCCTTAGCCAGAGAATTGCTGCTTTGTAGAGGTATATAACTGAAAACCTTAGAGACTTGAAGAAGAACTTTAAGAACAAGATGCAAGATGAAGAAGAAGAGGTAGATGGGGAAGATCTAGATGGGGAAGAACTTAGTAGACAGAACTTAAAGAGAACATCCGAAAAGTGCAGAGTGAAATCAGGCAAGAAAGGAGCTAAGTATGAGAGCAGAAAAGAAGCAGTGCAGAGAGAGAACTGACTAAGGAAAATAAAGTGAATGGACTAAAGAGGTTCATGTATGTAGATTTATTTGGGAATGCTTCAGATTAATTAATTCACTACTGGTAGCATCTCTTCTGGAACTCTAGGAAAAGACTATAGATGGGCTGGACCCCAATAGTCTTTGATACCTTTGATAATTCCATAGGTAGTGCCAGGGCAGTCCAAATTTCAATGTTGAACATCCCCATCAAGAGAAAACCAGAATTCCTACAAAATTGAATTTCTGTGGATATTTTTTCAATGTCCTCTTTCAAAAATTTTGCTTTTCTAGTGGCTAATCTAGCTGTTACTTCATAATTTAAATTTTAAACCTCTTATTGAAATACATTAGTGTTTTCTTCAAATGTGTGTCATCCTTTTGTCTCTTGTAGATTGTTTAAATTGTAGATGTTATAGATTTTTGAAATTCCCTTCACATATTTCTCTGAGGTCTGGTGTCTTTTCTTGTTATTAATAAAATAAAGAAGGTGCTTATAGAAGTTTTAATAAATATATAACATCATATTGTCAGTTTTTACTGTATTTTTCATAATGAATTCTTGATTTTGATACAAATTCATCATTTCTACTCTGCAGTATTGTTTAGAAAAATGATTGAAAAAAATTTTCCAACATTTATCAAACAACTGAAGATGGCCCTTTTTCCAAGACTGCAGGCAGACCCTACCATCTCCACACCCTGCCCACACACCCATTTGCCAAAGACCCCAGCCACTTCCTGAGACTCAGAGACCAACCTCCAGCTCCCATCTGCCCCAGAACTCCGATCTGGACCAGAGGTGAGTGCCTGGGGTTATAGTCAGAGAGGTAACCGCCCCTGGGTCCCACCCCTGAGCACCATCCTTGGAAGACCTCCCCAACTTGGCCCCATTTTCCAGCCAAGCGGCAGGCAATGTGGGAAGGTTCCCCTTTTCCAAGACTGCAGGCAGACCCTACAGTCTTCACACCCTGGCCCCACACCCATTTGCCCGAAACCCAATCACTTGCTGAGACTCAGAGACCAGCCCCCAGCTCCCATCCACCCTGGAACTCCCATCTGGACAAGAAAGACCCTCAGGTGGACACTACAACCACAACACCTTGCCCCCACACCCATCTGCCGGAGACCCCAGCCACTTCCGGAGACTTAGAGACCAGTGTCCATCAATCCATCCTTCCCTGGAACTCCCATCTGGACCAGAGAGCCCCCAGCTCTCATCTGTCCCAGAACTCCCATCTGGACCAGAGCTTCCATCCTGTCCCGGAACTCCCATCTGAACAAGAGGAGCTCCCATCTGGACAAGAAAAGGAGACTCCAGGGACTTCCTAAGACTCAGAGTCCAGCTCCCCAGCTCCTATCTGGCGAGCACTCTCATCTGGACCAGAGCTCCCATCTGACCCAGAGCTTCCATCTGGACCAGAGAGAGGCTCCCTAAATCTGTCAGCTCTGTCTGGACCAAGTACACTAATAAGAACAAGAACGAACCCACAAGGAGATGGACAGACATCAAGGCAGAAGTACATACAACAAAATAAAGAGCAATACAGCATTACCAGAACCTAGCCCTTCTCCAACAGCTAGACCTGAACATCATAGAATGGAAGACGAAGAAAAAAACAACCTCATAAGTAACATCATGAAGAGGCTAGAGCCTTACATAGACAAAATCAAAAATAAAGTGGAGGAACAGACAAACAAAAAATGGGAAGAACGCTATAAAAATCTAGAGGAAAGGACAATAAAAGCAGAAGAAAACAATAAGTCCCTGAAAGAAAATCATGAAAAAGAAAGGGCAACAGTCCAAGACCTGAAGAGGGAAATAGAAAAAATGAAGAAGACACTAGAAGAAGGAATGCTGGAAATAGAAAATCTGGGTAAACAAACAGGAACTTCAGATGCAAGTATAACCAAGAGAATGTAAGAAATGGAAGAGAGGATCTCAGGTGTTGAAGATACATTAGAAGAAATAGATTCATCAGTCAAAGACAACATTAAAACCAACAAAGTCATGACCCAAAATGTCTAAGAAATTTGGGACATCATGAAAAGACCAAACCTACGAATAATAAGGATAGAGGAAGGAGAAGAATAAAAACTCAAAGGCACAGAAAATATATTTAACAAGATCATAGAAGAAAACTTTCCCAACTTAAAGAACAAAATGCCTATGAAGATACAAGAAGCCCATAGAACACAAAACAGACAAGACGCCCCAAAAAGTCCCCTTGCCACATAATAATTAAACAACTAAATGTACAGAATAAAGAAAGAATATTAAGGGTAGCAAAAGAAAAATTCCAAGTGACTTATAAAGACAAACCCATCAGAATAACACCCGATTTCTCAATGGAGACTTTGAAAGCCAGAAGGACCTGGACAGATATAATGCAGACACTAAGAGACAATGGATGCCAGCCTAGACTAATAGATGCAGCAAAACTTTCAATCATCATAGATGGAGTGAACAAGACCTTCCAAGACAAAACCAGATTTAAACAATACTTATCCAAAAACCCAGCCCTACAGAAAGCTTTTTTAGAAGGAAAATTCCAACCTAAGGAAGGCAAATACACCCATGAAAACACAGGCAATAGATAACACCACAGCAGTAAACCCCAAAGAAGAGAAGTACACACACACTACCACCAAAAAATAAAAATAATAATAACAGGAATGAACAATCACTGGTCATTAATATCCCTTAATATCAATGGACTTAATTCACCTATAAAAAGACACAGACTAACAGACTGGATATGAAAACAGGAACCATCTTTCGGCTGCATAAAAGAAACACACCTCAAATTCAAAGATAGACACCTCCTAAGAATAAAAGGCTGGGAAAAGACTTTCCAATCAAATGGTCTTAAGAAGCAAGCTGGTGTAGCCATCCTAATATCCAGCAAAATAGACTTCAAACTAAAATCAATCAAAAGAGATGAGGAAGGACATTATATACTCATCGCAGAAAAGATACACCAAGATGAAGTCTCAATTCTAAACATTTATGCACCAAACAAAAGGGCACCCATATATGTAAAAGAAACATTACAAAAGCTTAAATCACATATAAAACGCCAGACATTAATAGTGGGAGACTTTAACACCCCACTTTCACCTCTGGAGAGATCAGCCAAATTGAAACTTAACAAAGACATAATGGACTTAACTGATGTTATGGCTCAAATGGACTTAATCGATATTTACAGAACATTCTACCCAAACAAAAAAAAATATACCTTCTTCTCAGCACCCCATGGAACCTTCTCTAAAATCGACCACATACTTGGCCACAAAGCAAATCTCAACAGATACAAAACAATTGGAATAACCTCCTGTGTTCTATCAGACCACCATGGTTTAAAGTTAGATTTCAACAACAGAGAAGACTACAGAAATCCTACAATCTCATGGAAACTGAATAATGCTCAACTGAATCACCAATGGGTTAAGGAAGAAATAAAGAAAGAAATTAAAGACTTCCTAGAGATCAATGAAAAACAATACACCACATACCCAAACTTATGGAATACTATGAAAGCAGTGCTAAGAGGGAAATTCATAGCACTTAATGCCCACATAAAGAAGCTGGAGAAATCTCACCCTAGTGATTGGACAGCACACCTGAAAGCCATTGAACAGGAAGAAGCAAAGTCTCCCAGGAGGAACAGATGCCAGGAAATCATCAAATTGAGAGCTGAAATCAATAAAATAGAAATAAAGAGAACATTACAAAGTATTAATGAAACAAAGAGTTGGTTCTTTGAGAAGATCAACAAGATAGATAAGCCACTATCAAAACTAACCAAACAACAGAGAGAGAGCGTCCAAATTAACAAAATCAGAAATGAAAAGGCAGACATAACAACAGACAATGAGGAAATCCAGAGAATCATCAGGTCATACTTCAAAAACCTCTACTCCACAAAACTGGAAAGTCTAAAAGAGATAATAATTTTCTGGATAGGCACCACATACCTAAGTTAAATCAAGACCAGATAAACCATTTAAATAGTCCAATAACCCCTACGGAAATAGAATCTGTCATTAAAAGTCTCCCAACCAAAAAAATCCCAAAACCATATGGTTTCACTGCAGAATTCTACCAGATCTTCAAAGAAGACTTAATACCAATACTCTTTAAATTGTTCCAGACAATAGAAGCAGAAGGAATATTACCAAACTCCTTCTATGAGGCTACAATTACCCTGATTCCTAAACCAAACAAAGATGCAACAAAGAAAGAGAACTACAGACCAATCTCCCTCATCAACATTGATGCAAAAATAGTCAGTAAAATACTGGCAAACTACTCCAAGAACACATCAAAACAATTGTCCACCATGATCAAGTAGGTTTCATCCCAGGAATGCAAGGGTGGTTCAACATATGGAAGTCTGTCAATGTAATACACCATATAAACAAACTCAAAGAAAAAAAAAACACATGATCATCTCACTAGATGTAAAAAAGGCATTTGACAAAACCCAACACCCTTTCATGATAAAGGTCTTGGAGCGATCAGGAATACAGGGAACATACCTAAACATAATAAAGGCAATCCACAGCAAGCCAACAGCAAATATCAAATTAAATGGAGAGAAACTCAAAGCAATATCACTAAAATAAGGAACAAGGCAAAGATACCCCCTCTCTCCATATTTATTCAATATAGTACATGATGTTCTAGCCAGAGCTATAAGACAACATAAAGAGATTAAGTGGATACAAATTGGAAAGGAAGAAGTCAAGCTTTCCCTATTTGCAGCTGACATGATATACATGAGTGACTCCAAAAATTCAACCAAGGAACTGATACAGCTAATAAAAACTTTCAGCAACATATCAGAATACAAGATCAAATCAAAAAAATCAGTAGCCCTCCTATATAGAATAGACAAACAGACTGAGAAGGAAATCAGAGATACATCACCCTTTACAATAGCCAGAAATGATATAAAATAACTTGGGGTTACTCTGACTAAGCATGTGAAGGACCTATATGACAAGAACATTAAGTCCCTGAAAAAAGAAATTGAAGAAGATGTCAGAAAATGGAAAGACCTCCCATGCTCATGGATAGGCAGGATTAACATAGTAAAACTGGTGATCTTACCAAAAAGCAATCTACAGATTCAACCCAGTCCACATCAAATTACCAACACAATTCTTCACAGATCTGGAAAGAATAATACTCAACTTCATATGGAAAAACAAAAAACCCAGGATAGCCAAAAGAATCCTGTACAATAAAACAACCCCTGGAGGCATCACAATCCCCAACCTCAAGCTCTACTATAGAGCTACTGTAACAAAAACAGCTTGGTACTGACATAAAAACTGACATGTGGACCAATGGAATTGAACTGAAGACCCTGACATTAACCTGCACACCTATGAACATATAATTTTTGAAAAGAAGCCAAAAATCTACAATGGAAAAAAGAAGGCATCTTCAACAAATGGTGCTGGCATAACTGGATGTCAATGTGCAGAAGGCTGCAAATAGATCCATATCTGTCACCATCAACTTAAGTTCAAGTGGATCAAAGACCTCAACATAAACCCAGTTACTCTGAACCTGATAGAAGAGAAAGTAGGAAGTACTCTTGAATGCATTGGCACCAGAGATCACTTTCTAAATATAACACCAGTAGCACAGACACTGAGAGAATCAATCAATCAATGGGACCTGTTGAAACTGAGAAGCTTTTGTAGAGCAAAGACAAAGTCAACAAGACAAATTGAGAGCCTACAGAATGGGAATAGGTCTTCACCAACCCCACATCTGACAGAGGGCTGATATCCAGAATATATAAAGAACTCAAGAAATTAGACATCAAAATGCCCAACAGTCCAACTAAGAAATGGGCTATACAACTAAACAGAGTATTCTCAACAGAGGAAGTTCAAATGGCTGAAAGATATTTAAGGAATTGCTCAACATCCCTAATTGTCTGGGAAATGCAAATCAAAATGACTCTGAGATACCACCTTACACTTGTCAGAATGGCTAAGATCAAAAACACAGAAGACAGCTTATGCTGGAGAGGATGTGGAGCAAGGGGAACTCTCCTCCACTGCTGGTGGGAATGCAAGCTTGTACAGGCCACTTTGGAAATCAATATGGTGCGTCCTTAGAAAATTGGGAATCCATCTCCCCCAAGACCCAGCTGTAGCACTCTTGGGTATATACCAAAGGAATGCTCAATCATACCACAAGGGCATTTGCTCAGCTATGTTCATATCAGCATTGTTTGTAATAGCCAGAACCTGGAAACAACCTAGATGCCCTTCAACTGAAGAATGGATAAAGAAAATATGGTACATACACACAATGGAGTACTACTCAGCAGAGAAAAACAATGACATCATGAGGTTTGCAGGCAAATGGATTGATCTAGAAAAAGTCATCCTTAGTGAAGTAACCCAGACTCAGAAAGACAAACATGGTTTATACTCACTAATAGGAGCATAGTAGATGTAAAACAAAGATGACTAGACTGCTATACAACTCCAGGGAGTCTATCTAGAAAACGTGATGGTATGAAAGATACAGGGATCACCCAATGACAGAGAAATGGATGAGATCTACATTAACAATGTGTATGACAGTGGGAGTAATTAAAGGCAAGTTTTGAGTGAAAGAAAGCTTAGGGGAGCAGGTGATCCCAGCAGGATCAAGAACAGAAAGGGAGAACAAGGAATAGCAGACCATGTTAAATAAAGACCACATGAGAACAGGAATAGGCGGAGTGCTGGAGAGGTCCCCTGAAATCCACAATGATACATCCTCTATATACTGCTGGCTATGATCCAGAGAAAGCCTGATCTGACCTAGTCTGGTGATCAGATGGCCAAACACCCTAACAGTCGAGCTGGAACTCTCATCCAATAACTGATGGAAGTGGATGCAGAGATCCTCTGTCAGGCCCCAGGTGGAGCTCCAGGTGTCCAACTGTTGAGAAAGAGGAGGGACTGTAAGAGCGTGAATTGTTGAAACCAAGATTGCAAAAAGCACAGGGACAAATAGCCAAACGAATGGAAGCACATTAATTATGAACCAAAGGTTGTAGAGCCCCCCAGCTGGATCAGGCCCTCTGGATAAGTGAGACAACTGAATAGCTTGAACTGTTTGGGAGGCACCCAGGCAGTGGGACCCGGACCTGTCCTTAGCGCATGAGCTGCCTGTTTGGAACCTTGGGCTTACACAGGGACACTTTACTCAGCCTGGAAGGTGGGGACTGGAGCTGTCTGTACTGAATCCACCAGGTTGAATTGAATCCCCTGGGGGGGTCTTGGCCCTGGAGGAGATGGGAATAGAGGGAAGGGGATGGGGGGAAGGTGGGTGTTGGGGCAGGAGGTGGGAGGACAGGGGAACCCATGTCTGATGTGTGAAATTAAAACACAAACATAATAATAGTAATAATAATGATAATAATAATAATAATAATAATAATAATAAACTAACAGATTAACACATATTAATAATAAATGGCATCAATGCAATTTGACTTTGATACAAAAAAAACAACTGAAGTTGGAAAACCATGAAATCATATATACACAAGCCATACTAAACACATTAAGAAAGTGATATTTATATGAATGTGTGTGATAATTCAAAAAGAGTTTATCAACTTGAAAAAGTAATGAGTATGAGGGGGTTGGAGGGGAGATAAGGATGGGAGATGTGATGAAAGTATAGTTTAATTAAAAATTTTAACATGACAAATAAAAATATAGCATTATAGAATTATATATTAAGTTGAGTTGTAAACTTTGAGGAAACCACTTCTTGACATTTTAATTATGATTAAATGTAAACCTTGATCAAGAAAAATATTAAATAATTGTGTCACTTTACAATATTTTTTTAAAGTTTCATTTGCTACAATTTATTTATTCATTTTTATACATTTTAAACTTACAATATAATTGCATCATTCCCCTTCTGTTTCCTCCCTCCAGCTACTTCCATGTCCCCTCCAATTTCGAACTGATAATTTATTTCTCTTTGATTATAACTACATATGTATATATGTGAACATAAATATTTTGTTTAGATGTATAAATAGTAACTTTAAAAAATATAATATCTTTTTTATATTTCTCTATTTTTATTTGTCTTATAAAGTATATACTACTAATTAAAAAAAATTGGTTTTAGCAACATATTTATAGCAACATATCTTAGAAGTAGGTGAAATATAGATAAGTTATTATAAGGTAAAAAAAATCAGGTTATTTACCAATAGGTCAGTGGTTCTCAACCTTCTTAATGCTAGCTAGCATGCTTTAATATAGTTCCCCATGTTGTAGTGACACCCAGCCATAAAATTATTTTGTTGCTACTTCATAACTGCACTTTTGCTAGTATCATGAATTGTGATGTAAATATCACATGCATGATAACTGATATGCGACCCGCAAAGGGGTTGTGACCCCCAAATTGAGAACCACTGCACTTAATCCAAATACCTACTTTTTGTTTTGTAACAATATATTGCTCTCTCTTCCCTCTCTGCCTCTCCCTGCACCCTTACTGCCTTCTCGAACACTGCTGTCTAGTAGCACTGATCTGTGTTTTCCTTCTACACACACCAGCTGAGCCTGCTCCTGTTCATGCTCTTGTCTGGGCGTGTCCTCCAACTTCTGATTGAAACTCCAGAAGGAAGCACAAGTCCCCCCACCTCCACCCTTTCATCCTTTTTCACAGTTGTTTTTTCCACTGACATTCTGCCTCAGACGTCTCCCAGTGCAGCTTCTATTGTGTCGCTGTTTATTCAGCTCATATTACTGTGTATAACCCGTCGTCGTCATTGTCGTTGTTGTTGCTGTTATACACGCCATGTACTTACTGTCCCCCTCTGTAGAAAATCTGTTTCTGGTAAGCAAGGACTGTTTTTACATTCATTCTTCTATTTTCATATTAAATGAACATGGAAAGGCTCCATGTGTGGTGTTGAATATCTATAATGCAAGGACTCTAGTGACTGAGGCAGGGCAATCAGGAGTTCAAACTCTCTAAGTTCAATGTTAGCCTGAGCCATTGGAGATCTAATATCTTTTTATTTAGAATTTTTAAAATTAATTTTACATAGCAGCCACAGATCCTCCTCTCTTCCTCCTCCCACATACACCCAGTCTCCCTCTTGACCCACCCCCATCCCCACCTCCAAAAGGGTAAGGTCTCCCATGGAGAGTCAGCAAAGCATGGTACTTTCAGTTGAGGCGGAACCAAGCACCTCCCCTTTGTTTCAAAGGTGAGCAGGACTTCTGACCATAGGTAATGGGCTCCACCACAGGTAACGGGATCTACCATAGGTAATGGGCTCCACCATAGGTAATGGACTCCACAATAGGTAATGGGCCCCACCATAGGTAATGAACTCCAGAAAGCCAGCTCATGCACCAGGGATAGATCCTGATCTCACTGTCAGGGGCCCCTCAAACAGATCCAGCTACACAACTGTCTCCCTTATGTAGATGGTCTAGTTGGGTCCCAGGAAGGTTCCACAACTGTTGGTCTAATGTTCCTGAGTTCCCACCCGCTTGGTTCAGGCAACTCCTCCACTATCACCAGTAGTCAAAGCTGGGGTCATCTTTGTGGATTCCTAGGGATTTCCCTAGCACCAGGTTGCTCCATAAATCTATAATGTCTCCCGCTATCAAGATACGGCTTTTATTGCGCTACCACTCTGTCCCTCCCCCAGTTTGACCACTCTGTACCCTCATGTTCTCATGCCACATCCCCTCTCCCTCTATTGCCCCCCATGGAGATAGCATCTATTTCCCTTTCTCAGGGCTATCCATGCATCCCTCTTATGGTCCTCTTGTTACCTAGCTTCTCTGGAGCTGTGGGTTAATTCTTTGCTTTATATCTAGTATCCACTTGTAAGTGAGTACATACCATGTTTTTCTTTCTGAGTCTGGGTTACCTCACTCGGTGATATTGGCTAGTTCCATTCATTTGTCTGCATATTTCATTGTTTTTTTATAGCTGAGTAACATTCCAATGTGTATATGTACCTCATTTTCTTTATCCATTTGAGTAACATATATCAAAACAAAAGACAGCATATGAAAGAAAGACCCTTTAAATATATATTTCTGGAATAAGTAGATGGTTATTTGGACTTCTGACTGGCTTTTTCTTAATGATTGATTAATGTTTATATTTTAACAAGTATAAAGATTATTACAGGTCACTATAGATGTAGGTTAATTTTTTTCTTGTTCTATGACTTCTAAAATCATGAATATTGTGACTAAAGATTAAAATGTATATTTTAAGTAAATTCAAATTTTATTTGTCTTTCCCTTTACAATGTATTTTATCCCCATAGAACATATGTTTATATGTGTACTTCTATATAACAAGTATAATGTGTGTGTACAAAGCTTTTCTTTATAAATTATAGTTCATACTGAAGGATGTATAATAATGGAAATAAGCCAAATAACATTACTTAATCTATGATATATGTTGATGAACAATAATAAGATAAAGCATACTAAGTAGCTGACTTACATTTTTCTCTAAAAACTAAGACAAAATTAGCAAACTATTTTTCTTCTAAATAAGATTTCATGTAAATTGGCAATGTGTATATTAGCATACTGTGAAACATTACCACTTGTGATTATAATTAAACTACATTAGTCAAAATAAAGAGTAAGGTACATTTTATGGTAGAACAGCATTGGTGATTTCCATATTTATTTTTCAATAAATAATATGTAACTGCTAGTGAGTCTCTCAGTTATTACAAATAATGATGCCAATTCTGTGAAGCACAGAACATCAATGTTATATTTCTACCTTTTTATTGATAGTATACGTTAAAAATCCAGAGACACATATTTTGTTCTATGAGGTTGATTTCAAAAGAGTTACAAGACACTTTAACACGATAAGCAATGGAGACATTAGGACACCTGCATTTTTATGTTGTCAGAGGTGTTTGCAATATTCTACAGAGGAGGCTACTTATATGATGTATAGCCCAAAAGGAAACATGTTGGCTATAGATTTTAGTTAAGGCACTTGCTATCAAGCCTGAGTAAGTTCTTCTATCTCTGGTATCTACAATGTAGATCACCACATCAATCAAATTGTTCTCTGCCCTCTACATAGTGTACCAGGCATATATAGATATACAAACATAGACACAGTCATACAAAAATAAGTTTAAAATATTTTAAATGAATGAAGATTTTACATAAAAATATCTAAAGAAAATGACAAAAATATGTTTGATCAATCCATTCTTTTCCTTAGAACTGTTGAACTGGAACCCACTGTGTCTAAATTTCACTATGTAAGGAGCAAGACCATCAACACAGTCCACAACTTTAGCTTTCTTATCTGTTTATTTATTTGAATAACTGTCAAATGAGTTATATACTCATTACTCTTTGAACACTGCAGGCATAACACTAAACCAACCATGAAAGTCTCTGCCTTGGTAGAGTTTTAATCAAATTTGGAGTGGAGAGAAAGAACACAAATACTATAGCACACAGCACATAGTACAAAGGAATAATACATGCCCAAATTTATACTTCCCAAGTTCTAAGTCCTATCTTCTCATGAGATATGCCCTGTGATACATTCATCAGGAAGATATGTGCATTTGAATAATAAAGTCAGTCATGTGCCCCTGATAATAGGTATACCCTGAGTGAATTAGTCACTTGACAGATATTCCTTTATGTCCTATGGTTGCTCAGAGACTACATATATCCTGCAGCTCTAAACTGCCATTTGGGGGCCTAGAAATAAATTCTACCTTCAGTATTTACTTTCTCATGATGTATGCCTCTATTCAGGAAGTAGCTAAGAGAAGTCTGTCTGAATATCTAGAATTCTGGTCTTCTTCATCTAACTCCCTTACTCAACATCTACAAATATTATCTGACAGTGCTCCCTGAAAGAGCCAGAGACAACTTAACCAAAGAAAAGAATGCAAACAAACAAATAAACAAAACACAAAGCAGAGAGGAGAAGTCTACTTGGCGTTGTTGGCCAGGACTGTCAATGAGAATCAATCCCCAAATTTACAGCCTATTGCTGTTGTAATTATATTATAATCTCAAAAGTAAACAAAACACTCTACAAGTTAGGGTTTAGAAAATGCATAGGACTTAAGAGAGATGAATCTTTGATTATTAGCATATATGTAATAATAAAGCTAAAGGTGCCAATGAAAGTGTTTTTATAGAATTGTAGAAAATGAAGTTACACTTATTTATCATCTGGGAACTATTAAAGAGTAAAATGACTGGAAGGGTACTAGAAGAAGATTGTAATATGATAGCAAAGTTGCTATCATGAGAATCCAGGGATCCATGCAGTGTCAATCATCAGAGCCTCAGATGTGTTCAACTTAGGGTACATATACAATTTGTATTCCAAAGAATGCCAAATGTGGCCTAACACAAAATCATAAGTGGATTTAAATACTATACAATTATTTTATGGTATTTTTGCTCTAATACATGGTTCTAGTTTATAACTCTTTATGACAATATTCTGTTACAGTGTAGAAACATCATTACAGAGGGTTGAACTAGAATTAGAGACAGGGGAATGCCACTGAATTCATTGTTGGATCATTTACCAGTCCTTCTTAAATCAATCCGTTCCATATTTATTTTAAGATGGATTATACGTCATTAAGCAAAGGATGTGCATTTTTTTCTCAATGCAACTACTGTTCTTTAGATCAGCCTTTATGATCAGAGTGTTTGCAGTCTCAATACTAACATCAAATGTCAATGGCACTTGAGGTTAATCATTTAATTCTCAGTACTTCAGGGTCCAACATTTAGATTTGTTCTAATGTTCTCAAATTCAGTTTTGCATGTATTCAGTTGAATTACTCATGTAAAAGTTGATAGGGAAATGCCATGTTCATTCCTTCAAGAACGATGCAATGGAATTTTTAGGTGAATTGTAGAAATTAATTCTGTCAAAAGTCATGGATTTAAGTTGTTAAAGGAAGTAAAAATGATATCACTAAGAGCATAGTAAGATGGCCAGTTTTGTAGGATGTAGAGTCACTTTTATCCTTACATAAAAAGGAGCAAAATGAAACAGAAACTTTAAGGCTAGAAAAAGTTAACTAATAGAGTTTGAATTGGAAACCATTTTAAAGACCTATAAGACTAGCTCATTATCAAACAAAGATGTACTTTCTTCCATGCACTAAGCCAAGCATCCTGAGTAAAAGAAATTTGTGATGCTTTCAAGAAGGGATGAGGTAGGTATGAATTTAGGACTAGACATTTAACTATTTCTTGGGGGAAAATGAGGGAAATAAATATGTAGAATATTTACATATTAGCAGATGCTTATGAAAGTAAAGGGTGATGGTATATTAGCATAGGTAGAGATCTGATGACTATAAGTGTGTGTGTGTTTAATAGAAATCTATCATGTTTGCTCCTTTTATCAAATTACTTAAGAGAGAAGGATAAGGAGGAAAGGAATTTCAGAGAACAAGAACCCTTGTCACTAATTTCTTGATTTATTCAGAGCTCCTTTCTTTATGTTCAGCTCCTCATATTATATTTTGAGTCATATTTGAGCTGGAAAATAATGAGGACACTTGCTAACCCTTGATATGAGGAAGGTCTTTGGGGATTTCAAGGTTGTATGACTCCACTATGTTATAATGACAGCTTTTCTAACAGCAGAAGGTCTTGGACAGTATAAATCCTTTGGATGACCTTCTGTTCTGAGCAAGTCAGCTCCTCACACTTCATACTCAATTTTAACTTAGAAACTCTTGTCTCTGGGGAATTTGTTCTTAATTATAAGAAGTGCATTGTTCCTTAAATATTTGTGATCAATTTTCAGATAAAGCACTGATATCTTCTAATATTTTTAGACTCCGATTTTTCTTGCATATAAATATATGTGATTGCAAAGAGCACTTTCTTATGCTTTATTACCATAAATTAGGCATCTTTTTCACTCAAGGATTCTCCCTCCTTTCAGCACTGCATGACAAAAATGGTGATTATAGTAAGATCAAATACACATATGATGAGGGTAGGCTGGGGCATGTGGTGACTAGCTTTCAATTGCATAAGAATAACAAACATCAACAAAGAAAAATGCCAGTGTGTTGTAGTAAATGCTGAGAGTAAATAATTGATAAAGAACCAGGGTTTTTAAGATGAAAGGTCTTACATGATATATTAAGGTCAAATGCATTAGTGTTCATCTGGTTTTGTACTTCTTTGCAATATTTATTTTCTGTTCTGAGTGTATGTATGTGACTCTGTGTATTATGTATGCAATTTTTCCATAGATGTGCATGCCTATGTGTGTGATTGTGATTTCATATCTATGACGACCCTTGTAGAGAACAGAGATGATCACGTTTTCTCTTTTTACATCACTTCTCCACTACGTTATTTGAGAAAACCTCTCTCATAGAACCTGGGGCTCAATTATTGACTAGGGTGGTTTGTCAATGAGCTCAGTGATCCTTTCATCTCGGCCCACTATACTATTCCCTAACAATATGGTCCAGCCCCTTTATATATGGACTAGGGATCCCAAATCAGGTCTTCAAGTTTTGTGTGTCAAGTACATTATGGGCTGAGTCATTTCCCCAAACCATTAGAATTTTTCTTATTATTTCACTTATTTTTCCCCTATTTATTTAAATTTTTTCAGAAAATATATTTTTATCATGTATTCCCCTATTCCCTTCCTATTTCTGCACCCATCCAATCTTATGTTCTTTTTTTCTCTTTCTCAAGAAATGGAAACAAAAATAATAACAAGAAATACAAACACAAAACAATTAAAAGACCAATAGGACAAAAGGAAACAAAACAAACAAAAACCAAAACTCCATAAAAATACCATTGAATGTGATGTGTGTTAAGTAACATACTACTGAATAAGAGTCCTGCCCTGTAGAAAAAGGTCTGGCTCTCTCAGCCCACATCAGAGACATTTTTTTTTCTTTTTTTTTTTTCTGACAGCAGGTGGGAATTAACACAGAGACCCACCTCTGGACAATGGGCACAACAGAGAGAATTTGAAACCTTCAGTCTTAAAGGGCTGTAATCACCAAAACCCTGCCCTCAAGGCTCAGGGATCTATGTGGATAAGAAGGTAAAATAATTGGAAGAGCCAGAAGTGATGTATGTCTCACTTGGTTTGGACTCAGTGAAATTACATTCAGTGGATCTCCGTTACCTCCTGATTTAATTGTTTAAATAACCTTCTGATTTATGCTCCAATATATTGATTTGCTCCCATCAGCTGGGAATAAGTTGCATACAGTTGCTTGATACTTTGTTGATTGGTTTAATTATTCATCCATCCTGCCTTTTGTGAGGGATTACTATATGCAGAGGGTTGATGCAGACAGTAGAATGTAAATTTCTTCAAGGAATTTGCCAGTTGGAAGTTACATGCTTCACTAGACTAAGTCTTCATTACTTTGCTTATATTTAAATAATCCCTTTGGAGTGGAGTTTAGCACTAATATTATACTGATATTGATCATCTGTGCTTCTGAGTTTCTATCTTACATCGACTCCTCCTAATTCATTTGGGCAATTATTTTGCCTTAAATTCATCTTATTCTCTCTCTTGCTCTAACCTTCTTTCCATAACCACACTCTTTATTAATCAATTCTAGTGTCACTTTCATTCTTGAAATTTTCCTCACTATGTTATTCTGAATCTTTTAAAAGTAAAATATAGTAACAACACTAATAGATATCCTACTGTTATGAGGTTAGTGCCTGTACACACAGCTAGAATCTTTGCAGCGGTGATTTTGTTTGTTTGTTTTTGAGTATAATTACATCTTTTCCCTGTTTTTCCCTCTCCCAAACCTTCTCATGTACACCCCTCCATTGCTTATTTTTAAATCAATGGTCTCTTTGATTTTAATTGTTAATATAGACATACATCCTGCTCACTTCACAGAAAGCTACTTGTATGTGTTTGTCTTCAGGGATGATTATTTGGTATTGGATAATAAGTTGGTGTGCTCTTCCCAGAAGAAGATTGTCTTTTTATGTTCACAAAAGGAATTACTGTTTTTGAGTTTAAGAGAAAAAAAATATACTATAGTTCAGGAAAAGATCCAGACAGCCACCAGGAAGAGATGAAGAAAAAGACATTTTTTAGGTAAGTTGTAGAACAGAAATGAATGGGATATTAAGAAAAGGAAATTCATTTGAGAAAGGAATTGAGGCTACTAAGCTGAGGAAAGAGCCCACAAAACCCAGATTATCTTTTAAATACTTGAAACTATGTATTTATACATTTAGTAAATATTTACTATACATTTACAATGTGTTAAAAACTGACCTAAAAATCTGTTGTAAAATGAACCTGCCATGAATTAGAGAGGAGAAGCCACAGGAGGTGAATTAATATTACTGAACAAAAGCAAACTAAAAAAAGAAATAAACCACATAATCCCAAGTAGTAGTAAATATAAAAGTATAAAATAATCAAATTTGAAGAATCTTTAATATGATCATTAGGCTAATCATCTGAAATTCTTTGTCTCTCTCTGTGTGTGTTTGTATGCTGTGTATTTCTGTTAACAAATGTGTTTGTATTTTTAGTATTTATTCACTCTGTCCTTTCTAGATTTGAAGCCCCTCATGATAGGGATCTTCATGAAGTAGCTAATAAATCATTTGTGGTTTCATAGCTAATCTCTTGTGGCTGCAATGCTTCTTTACACCAAACATACCTCAATTAAATGTGTATATTCAATTTTTTTCATCCAATGCTAGCATTCATAATTCAAAACTTTAGTTGTTAAAATACGTGTGGTATTATAAATTTGCATATTTTAAATATATAAATTAACAGAGGTAATATCATTTTTCCATAAAATCATAACATCAAGGTCAGCAGTGGGGCATGGAAAACAGAACCAAGCATGGCCATGTAACATTTAGGTTAACAGCACAATTTTTTGCTTAGGACCATGGTACCACTATCTTCCCCTCTATCTTTGATGATCATAATTTAACATACTCTATTCTATGAAAAACCAAATGCATGTATTAAGTTCCTACTTATCTTAGGTCTTGTAAGTTTGAAGCAAAATCTAAAGTAACTATTTCTCTTCTAATGCACAATAAATTTAGTTGAAATTTAAAAAGGTAACATTTTCAGAAATCAAGCCATTGTGGCTCTTCTTTGTTAACACTTGAGCTTTATTTGTGGTTTGAGTAGACTTCACAGTTAATTACTAATGGAGTTCTCTGTTAAATCAGTCTCTAGATCTGTAGGATCTGGCAAAAACATTGACTTCATTGTAAGTGACCATATAAGCATTCCAAAACACATTAATGGGTTTTTTGTTTTGTTTTGTTTTGTTTTTTAATGTGGTACTTCCCATTGCTTTGACCTTGAAAATTATGCAGGAAGATGAATGGAGCAAGTAATTATGTTTGAAAATCAGTAAGAGAACAGAAAAAAATATTTTAACCTCTCAGCTGTTCAAGAAGTACTTCAAATGCCTTCAGTACAGTCTTGACCTTCACAAAATAAATGCTCATTATTATTCAGTAGAAATAAAAATCTCTTTGGATAAAGGGAAACAGTAAGTTACAATACTGTAAACTACAATTTATTCACATCTTATGTAATCATGTTCAGGTTAATTAGTCGTCATAACTTAGTAAAGAAGTAAGTGTGGTATTTGTGTTAAAGATGAGGGACATGAAGTCCAAGAAAGGATAAATACCTGCCAGAGAAGGAATAAATAAGAGAGTAGATAATAGTTAGACTCAAACTTAACTGGATCCCTCAGTCATTTAAATGTTCATTCTTCTTTGACAGAATATTTTACTTTTTACGTTGTCTAGAATCCACCTTGCTTACCATGGATATTAATTATCCCTGGCTTCAGATCATGTGCATGGCCAGGGCACTGTCCCACCCCCATCCTCATTGCTGCAATCCAAACCTTAATTGACTCAAAACCCATCTCTTCCCCAGTGAGCTTTTCATGAATGCTGGCTTACTTCAGACATTTACTTGTCTATTTTTGTATGTGTTGTGAGTACATGTATGAAGGTGCATGTACTCATATGTGACCGCCAGAGACAGATCAGATGTCTTGCTCAACTACTCTTCACCTTCATTTTTTAAACTGAGACCTCATTAAACCTGGAACTCACTAATTCAGCCAGACTGACAGGCTAACACATGCCAAGCACCACCTTAGCTCTTGGATAATAAGAATGTAGTATCCCAAATGACATTTTTTATGGGTATTGAGAATCAGAGCTAACCTCCTCATGATTGTTTAGAAATTACACTACTAACCCAGCCTTATACTCAGCTTCCTTGCCTTATGACTTCTGAATTCATCATCTAAATTTTCCCAGTCAATGTCCATTTTGAATCATTTCATCTTTCAAGTATAAACAAAATACAGCAACCTGGGAATTCTGAGGTATTTTTTAAAAAATCAAATGTGTGTGTGTGTGTGTGTGTGTGTGTGTGTGTGTGTGTGTGTAAGCTATTTCAAAATATTCATTGGCACTGTATTAGTCAATAAGAGCATTGATCACTTGAGTTATAAATTCCTCTCAAAATTCTAAAAAGGAAAAGCTTAGCTTTTTCATACCATCATAAGTACTGAATAGTGTGCCTTAAAAAAATGTATGTAGGAGAAACACCTCACTGTATGAAATAATGTGCAATCACTTAATTAATTTAACTCATTCATTTGGTGCTTTTAAAACACCTAATCTATAACTTTTTATGTTACTAGGTACTTTAAAGGAGAAAACTTGGGCTGTGTAAATTCCTCAGTTCCAAGTCAGCCTGCCATGTAACCTTGAACACCTGAGTTTAGTTCACACCACTCCCACAGAATGCTGGTGTGGTGCACACACTTGTGAATACAGCAATGAGGAGACAAAGACAGGCAGATTCTTTCCGTCTCTGGCTGGCCAGCCCATCTTACGGGGTTCCAGGCTGGTGTCTCAACAAGGAAGGTAGGTTTGTAATTTCTCACTCTCACTCTGATGGCTCCACAATAACACACATATAGGAAGCACCTATAAACTTTGATTGATTATAAGAAAAAGCAATAATAAGAGGAAGCAGGGACATTGACATCAAAGAAGGTTGCATGGAAGAGGAACAAATTGAGAGCTATGGAGAAGCTGAAAGGGGAAATGGTAAGTAGATATGATCATATTGTATTGTACGTATGGATATAATTGTTAAGGAACAAAAAAATTGTAATAAAAAAGAATTTAACCAAGGCTTAGAAGGTAATTAGAAAAAGATACTTTCAGAACATTATCTATTAGTCTTCAATAAGATATTCTGCAATGTATCATAAGGGACCAGGGATCTTAAGTGGATTTTCACTATGTATAAACATTTTCCCTTTTGTCCTTCAGCAAATCTTGTGTGTGTGTGTGTGTGTGTGTGTGTGTGTGTGTGTGTGTGTGTGTATCTTTGAAACACTCCTGAGGGGCTAGTTACACCATGACGGAACATTCTCCTACTGATTGCTGCAGTCCTTTAGAAGAATGAAATGGAACTACAGAACATAAAAAGGAAAAGAAAAGAGACAACACAATGTGAAGAAAATAATAGTAGTCAATTATCAACAATTCAGAGCTATTTATAAATACTGGTAAATAGTAATTTCTAACTAAAAATGAAAGCCATACCCAGTCGAAGAACATGTTAGATTTATTATACTTGCATTGGCAAGATAATGTTGATTGTTAGAACAGAAGCCAGTGTATATTTCCAATTTTAATATTCTCTTCCTATTTGCAAAATTTCCATGAATTGATGTCATTAATATTCACAAAGTACTAATAGTAATATGTATTATGCAGCAATAAAGATCAAGAAAATCAAATAAACGTTCTACCAACACAAAACCAATTGATAATGAAAAGGGTCTGAGTTATGCTTAGAACTTACCTGTGTTAATGTAATTTTATACAAAGAGAAATAAAAAAATTAGGACAAACTTTCTAATAAAGTGCTCCTCCTGTTCATTTTGGTGTTCCACACTGAGGTCCGTGTAAGCACCAGACTCCTGGATCTATTTTCAAGTGGGACCCCATTTACTCAGATTTGAATATGTATGGATATTTGAATATCTGTATGAATACAACCTTAAATGAGAAGACTTTTCTCTCCTGTCAGAGGTTTTCCAAAAGCAACAAAGAAGTCACTTTAGTGGAAGAAGTGTGAGAGGACTGATTACGAGGGCTGCATGATTTTATACACAAAACGTGACTGGTGAACACATACACAAATTTTGACATGAGCACTCACCTTACCTAGTCTACTGATAACTGACAATGCTAAGAACATTCCATAGACTTACATGATGCCACTTTTCCTTACTTTTACAAATTCTGTTGTCTGCATTTCCCATGAGCGTTTTGTTTCAACACTTAGATTTCACTCTGTAGTTTTGTTTGAACACTTAAAAGATCACTTTTAATAATGTAGCTTTTATTTGTTCTTAAATGTGTGTTTCTTTCCAGTATGCTGTAGACATACTTAAATTACCTGTTCTTTCTCTCGAATGATAAAACTCAATGTCTGAATTTGAGTGTTTTCTTTGGACATTCTCTAATTTCGAAATCAGCAATTTTTCTGTGCTGATGAGTGTTTGCAGACTTCTGCACTGCTGTTGCAATCCTCTCTTAAGCACTTCAGGGTTACTCTCTAGGTTCTGATATAGCTTCTGTGGGGAGACTTCTCTGATCGTGTACTAACACTGTCTTCTTAAAAAACAAAACGTACTTGGGGTGAAAATCAAATGAGCAAATACGAACTCAGTGACATTTCCATTTCCTGATCTTTTAAAATGTGGAAGGACAATACTTGACCTCAAACCCTATCACTCACTCTCAGCTTCCTACCATGTGGTATAAGACAGAGAACAAAATATCAAAGTCACAATGAAAAAGAATGACAAAATTTATTTTAAGAGCTTCTAAATTTTATACCAAATCCACTTTTTAGAAAAACATGAGTTAATAAATGATGAATGTTGCAGTTAAATATGAAATTAGAAATATAAGTTTAGGACCTGTCAAATATTTAAGGAATTTATACAACAGAGCTTAGCAAACTCATTTCTAGCTCTACATTCAAAAGAAATTTAACCAGTGACTTAGAGAGATCTATACAGTGCGCCATTTTTTATTCTAGTGGTTTTAACTATGATAAGGAAAGACTCTAAATGTGGATGGAAATTTAATGGATATATTTTTGTACCCTTTCAGCATAGGCACACACACACACACACACACACACACACACACACACACACATATATTTATGCTTGTCATACACATATACATGGAAAAATGGAGTGTTTTCAACCATTATGAAAGGAAAGAAATTCTATCATTTATGTGAACATGAGTTAATTTGAAGATTAATAAGCAAATGAAGTAAGTCAGACACACAATTGCAAGTGTTTCATGATCTCATGTCTATATCAACTTAAAGAAATAAAAATGAAAGACAAATTGAGAAATCCAGAAAAAAGAACAGTGCTATCAGTAGTTAAAGATGGACATAGTGAGAAACAGTGTTGTTGATCAAATTATACAAACCTTCCCACATATGATGAATTATATAATATCAAATACAAAACATATGAATATGTATGTTATTTGCAATACATCACTGTTATCTGATATTTATTAAGACAGTAAGATTTAAACATCCTGATAAGTATGTTTGTACAATCCTTAAGGAATCATACTTTTTTGATTTATCTAAAATTACAAATATTCTATATAACTACATGTATATACATATACAGTTTAAAAGAAATTTTCTCAATTGGACTGGCATTTGTCCCTCCAAGAGCTATAGACTAAATCACAAAATTCCAAAAGGGAGATGTGAAAAACACCTTTTCTTTGTTGTAGGTCAAGGCATGCCAAGAGACTGACAAGTTAATATAGACTATGGCTATTTCCCTTGATTGTCATCCCCCTCTGAGTGTGAATTAGTGGTACTCATATCTTGGATGTAACCAACAAATATCTTATTCAAATTAAAGTGCATTCAACAGAAGGAAATAATGCCTGTTACTACAAAACTAGCCAGATTCCTTGGACTACTAGAACATGGATCTTAGAGTAGAGCCTACTATCACAACTTTAATAAGCCAGCATAATTCCTAGATGCATTCTAAATACTCATACTTAAAGCCACAGATATGTCTAGCTCTCACCTCATCAAAAAGCTTATATTAAAAGCAGATGGAAATCATTACATAAAACCACAATTAGTCAAAATGCAGAGAGCAACTGATCATTTGGTGTTCCCTTGCAATGGATACATCTACAAACAACTCCTGTACCTTAGTCTCTGGGAGCAGCATGCAATAGGGGGCAGAAAGATTGTAGGGACCACAGGACCAGAAAATGTACTGCAAGATTATGTCTCCTAGAAATGGCAGGGAAGTTCTATGTATGAGTACTCAACATTCTGGCTATATAAACAAGACCTAACTAAGGATAACACCAATGTCCATGAAAACATGGAAGAGAAAAGCCAGAATTAATAATACACTTTGGGATTCCTTGAGACGTAAGACTGCTATTCTCTTAGCCTTGTTGTTTAATCTACCTTTTAAAGAACCATTTAAGACCCACCTTACTTACTTTGGATTCCATGAAAATCAGTTTCCCCACCATATCTTAAGTGTTGCATTCTTCTAGTTCTTATCCCCAGCAGCAATACATGTATGTTTGCATGTGTGTTGTGATGTTCATTTTCTGAAAACAGCAAAGATAAGTTGAAATCAACCTCATAAAATGAATATCTGCTATAACTGTTCAGCACAAGACATGGTTCTTGCTTGATAACAATCATATTTATAATAATGTTTCTTATTTGTAACAGGTGGGGTCAGTTTGAGTCTGTGACTTGATCCCTTGTAAAACTCTGTTAAAGATTTCTGTACAGTATATGTTGTTTCTTCCCCATGTAATGCTTGTTGTGTTATGTTATCCAATAATAGAGACACCAAAGTATGTTGTTAGATAGAGGTACAAACCAGAAAGACAGGACAGACAGATTCATGGTACAGAATTCATAAGTGAAAGTAAAAAGTTAGGAGATAATTTTTTTTTTTAATTGTCAAAATTTTTTTTCCACAGCAACCATTATGTAAGAATCATCCCAAGGCACAGTGAGACTGAAGATACAGGGAGATGGGGATGGACTTGAAATTTTGAAATTAATATTTTAACATCACTTTCAAATTAATGTTCACAATATTTCAAGACTCTTCTTTCACATAATACATCCCAACCACAGTTTCCCCTCACCCTACTCCTCCCATCTCCCCTGCATTTACACATATTACATAAATTTAACAAGATGTATGTATTAGTTTTTCATCCCTGTAACCAAATAGTTGATGAGAAGGAAGGATTTATTTCATCACCCAGTTTTAGCTGGTGTTCATATTGGTAGCGATGATGGTGTGATGGATTACAGAGCTTGGGTCTCTTTGCATCTCAATGGATCAGAAGCAGAAATCTTCAGCATGGAAAAGGACAGGATATTACCATCCCAGTCATACATCTACCAATAAGATGTCATGTCCAATGGACCCCCAGAGTCTCCCAAATAATTGACAACAGCATGGGACCAAGAATCAAGCAATGAGCCTACAGGAAACATTTCAGATCCATGCCATTGTAAGGTGTTGTCCATGTAAAATATTGAGCAATTTTACATTAACCTCTGCTTCTCTTAGGTATCTTTTAAGAAAAGGAAATGAAGTGAATTACAAATCAATAATAAAACAACTAAAATGAGAATGAGGCAAATATCATTTTTTTTTAATCTGTAAGAAAAGCAGATCCCATGAACAACTCCTTTCCCCCTGGCAAATGTTTAAGGGCAGAGTGAACAAACAACACAATTACAGAGTGCCTTGTCTGACTTTTGCAAACAAGAAGAAAGAGGCCCCTGAGCAGGGTTGGCTGAATGGAAGGATGCTGGTCACACAGCTTCTACTCTTGGCTTTCTAAATACTTTATGACAATTGACTCTGTGTGCTTTGTAATTGGGCCTGATAGTTCTGTAATTACTTTGTCTCAACAAACACTGTAATTGTGAATAGGTTTTATTTTGTCAGTTGTGTTTTTCTTTCTGGCTCTTCCTTTGGGCCCCTGTGGCTACAGCAACTTGATGAAAATGTGTTTGTCGGGAGGAATGTACCCTAGATTGTTTATCTTCCTTATGTCTGATTCAGTCAGCTCTGCTGCATAGGCATTGTTGCTCATCCTTCAGCTCCCCAGGAACACAATTAATGCCTGCACTGAATTCACCTCTCCTACCTAGCAATTGGAGATTAATGTTATTGTGAGCCTGTGTCAACTCTTCCTGGAAAAGATGGCTCAACCAAAAGACAGAGAAAGTCTTTAGAGACAAGATGAGGGCCTGGCTTTCCCTTGTTTGAAGCTTGTTAGATCAGCATGATTTATGTAACTGCTCAGGCTACGCCATTTGTTCTGTGTATATGCTTTATGCCTCTGTTGAAACTAATGTATAATGATTCTGTGTATTCCAACCCTACTTCTGATACCTCCAATAAAACACTACCTCCCACCTCACCTCTGCCTATCATTAGGGTGACTTAATCCTCCCAGCAGGCACACTTCTGGTCTAGGCACCAGAGCATGTACATTCAGTGATTTGTAAATAAGAAAACAAACGAAGAAATGCAAGCTTGAGACTGACTGCTCACAACAGTAATTCAGCATTGGATCCAAGTATATGAACCAGGCTGAATCCACAAATTTCTATGCCATGACCTCTGCCAGGGTTAAAAGAGTCCACTGACTTTCCAAAATACCTACAAAATAAACTGTATTTCTGTGATTGTACCATAATAAAGCACAAATAACTGTTCCAAATATAGGAGGGTTCCTTAAAATTCTGATTGTCTGTAATTATCCAATGTGCATTGATATTTATCTACAACAGTATAAAATTGACTGGTTTCAAGTTACACAGAAGTGTATATTTAGTTTTTTTTCATTTGTTTAGTTTGGTTTTGTTTAATTTTACTTCAAGGCTGTTGAATTTTGGTTAACATTTTCCTAATCAATAAGCAGAAAAATATATATTGAGCAATTTAGCCAAATTCAAACACTGATTCATTGAAAATACAATACAACCATGGCATTTGAATTAAACAAATTGGTAAACATATTTGATATTTATTTCCCCAAATAATTCTATGGATAAATTTTTTTTTGAGAAATGCTGACATGATTTTCAGTGACCTCCTTGATATCCTTGTGATTCCAAAGTGTATTGAATGTACATTTTATTATAATTCTAGAACAAAATCAACATGATTTAATGTGTATATGAAGAATTTTCACCTATCTTACCAAGTTCAAAATGTTCTTTTGCTTATGTTAGAAATTAAATACAATTGCAGTGAACAAAGAAACATGTATTCTATGTTTCTTACTTGACTAGATTAATAATACTGTTGTTATTGGTATTTTACTCTTTTTTTGGAAGGGCCCACCACCTAGCTCCCAAACAGATCATACACAGAGGCTTATTTTTAATTATGAATGCCTGGCCTTAACGTAGTTTGTTTCTTGCCTGTTTTTCTTAACTTACATGACGATCTTTTGCCTGTGGGCTTTTCCTGTCCTCTTACTTATGTAAATCTTACTCTTACTCCGTGGTTTGCTGGCCTTGTGCTGGGTGGCTGGCCCTGATGTCCTCCCTTTCTCTGGCTTCTTCTTCTCTGGTTGCTCCTAGATCTTAGCTTCCTCCTCCCAGATTTCTCCTTCTGTTTATACTCTCTGCCTGCCAGCCCCGCCCATCCTTTCTCCTGCCTTGCTATTGGCCAGCTCTTTATTAGCCCCATCAAGTGTTTTAGACAGGCACAGTAACACAGCTTCAAGGAGTTAAACAAATGCAACATAAACAAAAGTAGCATTCCTTAAATTAATGTTCTACTACATAACACAGAGTGTAACAACTTCATGTGCCCCTTGTTCTTAGCGTTACTCCTTTAATTATTTGCCCTTCTTGAAACAAAGATTGGCTTGGTTTATTTAAGAACAATAGAATAAACCCAGATATGGTCATGCATGCCTATAATCCCAGTACTTTGTGGCCAAGACAAAATGACTTCTGTGAGTTCAAAGCTATTCTGTGACAGTAAAATCCAGGCCAGACAGTGCTACATAGTAAGATGTTGTGTCCATAAGTAAATAAGCAAACAAAAAAGTCAAATAAACAAGGAAATAGAAACATAGAAGTCCAATGGAATAAACAGAATTTACCAGGATAAGATGATGTATTTGACCTAAATGCCTGGGTTATATTAATACTGGTACAAGGAAACAGCATCCTGGAAAATGAGAACTAAATATAGATTGAAAAGGACATACTCTTGACAGTTTGTAGAGTTTAGTAGAAATAAATTCAAGAGTCATTATTGTTATTCATGTTTTTATTATGAAATCCAGACATGTTAGGAATCACCATAAAGGTTGTTCTCCAAAGATAACAAATCCCCAGCCCCTGGGATCACTGACCAGAAAAATCAAGTCAGGCTTTACTATATGTCACAGATGTAGCCGTGGACTTGAATACAACAGGTGTCTGATTGTAAATCTCTGGCGCTGTAAGATGTGAGGTTCTTACTACAGGGAGGGGAATGGATCACAGGGTGTTTGGTATGGTTTGTCTGGATTTAACAGGGCATAGAAATTTACCCTAAAGATAGATGTTCTCAAGATACAAGAAATATTGCAAAAAAAAATTTCCAGGAGTCAGTTTTTGATGACTCTGGAAAGAAAAGTAATAAATGGAAAGATTTAATAGAAATATACTTTATGTGGTAAAAATGACAAGACAATAGATCTGGTTAATTTTAAATTTTCTGAATCAATTTGAATTTACTAGTGCAGTTACATTATACCATACTTGAGCGATTACATAAATCTAATAGATAGATTAAATTTCTCTTCCCCTTGAAACATTCCTTCCTTTTTACCCTTTGACAATAGATGTGTTTTTTCAATGAGTCTAATGGCTGATTTGCTCAGCAGTGCAGTAGATAACTGGTGTCTCTCAGGATGGGATGCAATAGATGAAGTGATTACCCTGGTAATGTTTAGGTACATTAAATTGTACTAAAATGTAATATTCATTTTTAGCATGTTGGGGCTGCTAGGAAGGATCATTAGAACTGAAATGCATTAAGACAAAACCAAATTCATTCCATTCAATGTCTACTTAAAGAAATGATCTCAGCCTGAAGTACTTCTTCATACCATCTTCCCCTGGAATGTCTACATGTTGTTTCCAATATTGTAGAGTTAAAAATAATCTCTTAAAAAATAACAGTATTGTACTAGTTTTACAAGTGGGAATATGGAAAGAGTAAAAGTGTTCTTTAATCACATGACTATAAACCAGAAAAGCTAACATGTGGAGCCCAATCCTCAGGCTCATGGTTCTGGTGGTAACATTCAGCAACCATGCCTTGAAATATGACTGTTATGAAAATTTGAGAGCCTTCACTTGCATGAGAAGCCATGGTCTTATCCATCACTGATGGTCAGGAATAGGAAGATTGTGGATAGACATGTCACAAACTTAAAATCAGAAGATTCTGCACTTGTTCCCAGGTAAAAAAATTAAAATAAATGAATTCTGGTGGATGTGAGGAAAAAAAGACACGGGTTTTCTGAATTGGTGATGGAAACAGATAAGCTACTGAAGTGAAAAAAAATTGGAATTTCAAAGTGATCAAGTTAAAGTGAATCTATAATCTTGCTTTATGTGGATACATATCTCTGTCACTTCACTTAAGGGTAAATAACAGATGCGCAGCTCAGGGAGCTGACTAGAGATCACCCCTAACAACACAGGTTTAGCTTAACATAGTTAACTTTTCCTTTCAGAATTTCTGCCCCTTGGTTCAGTCCTATGAACCACCATGAAGTTTAACTGGGTCACCCAACATTTCTAACTCAGAAGGATGTAACTGTTCAAGTTTTCATTCTGTCTGCCTTTTTCTTTAACATACTGTCCAGGGTCAAAGTATTTTTTCCCATAGTACCTTGGACTTCCTTGTTCTCTAAAGTTCCCCTTTCTGCCATGCCTCTGATCTCCCTGCTACTGTATATCAAATAGCATGATTTTTTTTTTCCTTTTTGTTTTTTTTTTTTTTTCATATTTTCATCCTCTTGGGCATCTATGAGATTTACAGCTTGCTTGCCCCGGCGTTTTTCTTATACATCCTATCAGTAAGGGCTTCCTTAATCTTCCCCAAAGCTTCTTTCACTGTCTGCCATGTGTATCTTCTCCACTCTCCTCAACAATGCAGTGCCATCATAAGAAATTGTCCTCTTACTGAACTTGGATTTTTGTTATTATTATTTTTTCATTATTGAGACTAATAACTTTAACAAGGGGCCCTGATTTCTTTGGATTCATATGACGGATCCACCAGATACCCTTAGATTTCAGGTAACACTTCTTTCTTTTCCTTTAATTGTTTAATCAGCAGAGAAAACCAATCCACTCCTGTGCACCTTGGTGTATTGAGTAGTCCTCGATTAACATTGTATGACAAAACCTGAGCTCTCAGTTTTTAGGTAATAGGGACTGAATTCTGTTTGCTCTAAGACAGTAAGCATGGAGATTCTTATCTCACTTGAGGTTAATTTGGAGTTTATACTATATCTGATCAGAGAATTATGTAACATCCCTCCTATTGTGAACTGTGAGCTAACACATGGCTGTTGTTATTCTTTTAGTAACTTGATACCAAGCAATGGAAAACTCATGCATCCTCTGAGTTTCTGCATTCACACACACACACACACACACACACACACACACACACACACACACAAACTCAGTTGTCTCTGTTTCTCCAAACTAATCCTAAATCTGGCCTGTAAATACTCAGAAAGGAACCAAGTCTCTTAATTTAATGGTGACTTGATACACAATGATTGTTAAAGATAGTTGAGAGCAATATGTGTTTGTGCATATGTGTGTGTGTGTGTGTGTGTGTGTGTGTGTGTGTGTGTGTGATGTGCTCTACATGTATCATCTGCATCTGTTCAGCCCTACGTTAAGAATGTATCTTTCTCATTGTCTCCATCAACAGCATAGGTCTCATTTTCTGTCAATTATCCTAGAAAGACCTGTGTTACCCTTAGGGAATGATCTAAATTTACCTTTGTCTCCATCTTGAATTTTCCAGTCTTCTTTGCATATCATCTGCTTATATTATTTTCACTAGATGACAAGAGAATATGGATTATATCTAATTCTGTATCATCAGAAGACAGCATACCTTTATTTGGCCAAGGTTGTTTAAGTTTTATTTTCAAGTCATTAAGACAATGACTTTGATAGTTTTGTTATGGCATGTGCTAACACTGGTTTTGTTGTTCCATTTTCTGTTTTCTATTTTTTAGGTGAGTTATGGCTAAGTTGTTAATATATTTAGAATTACAAGAAATTAAAACATTTTAACTTGGAACATGACTTAAAGCTAGCTAACTTATAAGAGACATAACTGGAGGTTATGTACATAGAAGTAGCTGTTGAGAAGACTCTTCTCTATGAAAAAAGATATGATAACTACCAACTGAATTTCTTATTATGGGCTACTATAGTATAAATATAAATTTACAATTTACAGCATAATCTTCACATAAAACCTCATTGACATCAAACAAGACTCCATGTATTAAAGAAAAGTTATGCCTTTAAAAATCACTGAAAAGACTGGGTAGTGGTGGCCCACGCCTTTAATCCAAGCACTCTGGAGGGAAAGACAGATGGATCTCTGAGAATGAGGCCAGCCTGAGCCACAGAATGAGCTCCAAGAAAGGCACCAAAGCTACCCAGAGAAACCCTGTCTCAAAAAACCAACCAACCAACCAATAAACAAACAAAAAAAATCTTTGAAAAGCTTTTAATCCCCCCTTAAGCCTCAGGAAAGAAAAATATGTCATAGATTGGAACATTGTTAGAAGAGAGTACACATGTTTAACCAAACTGAGAATACTAATGTTGAGTTTCCTATTGTTTGGTAGCTATCTGTGGGCTTTCTTATCTTTCATTTCCATTTCATAAGTCACACAAATCATCAGAGAAATCTCCTTGTGACTCTTATCATTAGCTCCAGTGTTAATAAAATTTTTACATCACTGTGTTCTACTATCCCAAAAATGTCTTTCCTTATTTACTATCCTTTTCATTCAACCTGAAGATATCTAACACTCACGGTTTTAAAGCTACTCACACCAGGATGGTGGAATTCAGCATCAGTAGATAATCATTACAGAATTGTGTGCTTATTTGCTTTGTACAAAGTTATTCGTGTATTATTTAAAGTACAGTATTTTGTCAGGAATAAAACTTTAAAGTTCTGCTGTTTGCTGTGATAAGGGCTTAGCTCTGACAGGCAAACATGCTACCACTAAAATACTTATTCAGATCTTACTTTAGTGATACTTAATTGTCAGTCAGGCTAGCCTGGAACATGCATTGTTTGACTCCACCTTTTGAGTATCGAGACAGTAGGCAAGCACCACAATGCCAACAAGAGACTTCTTCTTTATGGTATAGATACTAGTTAAAATTATAATGACTTGTTTCATTTCTTACATTGTTTGCCAAGATCTCTGTTCTTGGCATAAGAGACTCCTCAGTTTTATTGGAGACTCCTCAGTTCTATTGCATTCTCCTCATGGAAAAGGTCTTCAAATATTTACAAATACAACAAGATATGTCTAAAACATTTATGTAGTTGAAGTTTACCTTGTCACATAATTTCAGAATCTAAATAAATAGTTTATAAAATTATCCTGAGTGATTTTTATTTTCTTTCATTTTCTCTGTCTATTTTTCTACTTAGTACCTTTATTTACCTCTACTTACGTATTAGTCTTGTAATATTCTAAGTTATGGAAATTATTGGAGGAGAATCTGTAATAAGCTAACATAGTAAGATGTAAAAAGAAAAAACATAGTGAAAAAGCTTCATTAATACCCTGATATTTTAACCAACTAGGGCCCAAGTGTTCTAATAGGCCATATTAAATTACCATAGATTTCATTTATTACTAGATACCATATAATACATTAAAATGAATAAGTATACTCTTAGTTAACAACAATGGCTTATTTTTAATAAAATAATTCATGTATTTGGATATTTAAAATATGAGTGTCACACTTTCAAATTGAATGAGTATTTAAATCAATTTGTAGCAAATGTAAAGCATAAGCATTAGAAAAAATAAACTATTTATTGAGTTCTTTGGGATCTCTGTAAAGTAGATGCAGACTCTGGGTGACAAGCACTAAATGTGCCACAAAGACCGATATTGCTTTTAATTACATTTTTTATTGTTTGTCATAAATGACAGTGATAGGTAAATATTCACAAGGTTCTGCTGTCCAAACAGTTGGAAGGTTACAGAATGAAAGTAGGATTTTCCCCTTTGTTCAGTTACTTGTCATCACTGAGCTTTACTTTATAATCTAAATATTTCCACCTCACAGCCTGAAACTACGTCCTTCAGACAAACACTGGATACTTTAGGTTCCATTACTTCTTAACTCCTTTTCTCATTTTAATTTCATTTCTAATTTTCTGCTCATTTGATTCTTAATAACTAAAGCAAAAGCTCTGTAAGTTGTGATTCACTTTTAGACTCATTTCTGTAAATTTATCATAGTAGGTTATTTTTAAACAAGGATATTTTATGGGAGGCTTCCTAGAATACTAAAAAATAAAATATTGTTTACATAATACTGTTGAAAAACACAAGGGAAAGGGAATATAAAAAACTTTCCACAAAGATATCATGACATCACTTTTAAATGATGGATACAATGTATTAAATAAAATTTAATTTCTAAGTTAAAGTATCCTAAATGTTAAAATATTTATATGATCAAGGGAAATATAAGCAATTCATAGAAATATATTGAGTAAATCAGCTTGTAAATCCAGAGTCATCTTTTCACATTTACTTTTCTCTAGTCCAAGTGAATAATATAAAAATGAACTCTTGATAAGAATGAAGCTATTATCCCAGCACTGAGCTCATTTAGGTTCATTGGGGACAACAAATAATGCTATCTAATTAATTAGAATGACAGGAAACTGCATGACACATTTCTTATGGCTGGCTGGTTTAACATCCTAAAACCCTCCTGTTGATTAGAACTCACATGTTTTAAATAGAAAAGGCTGTTAGACATCCCATCTGTTGTGTAACAGAGCTTTGGGGGAAAAATTTAAAAAGGTACGCTCAAGTCTTGATAAGTTCAAGTCAGCAGAACAAGACACATGTAATGTGTTATCTGATAAAAAACAAAACAGGCAGATTAATTGCTTTCTTTTTTTTTTCTGTTTCTCATCAAGCTGCAATTAAGTAATATGACTATTTGAAATCCTGGTAATTTGAACCCTCTTTGTCATATTGTAGAACACCTATCTGAAGCTCTAATTTTGTCTTTTGTATAAAATAGAGTTGAAGAAGCAAACTATCTTTCTTGCATTAGATTCAGCATATGATGGCATAATACAAAGTCCTCATTTGCATCTCCAATCATGTGCATACACTGAAAGAAACTTGTTAGAAAACAATATTTTAAAAAATATAATTAAATTTTGTGGCTAAAAAGACTCACAGAATAATCATATCACCCATGTGAATTTGACAAGAATACAGATGGCAAATAAATCAAATATTTAATTATATTGGAAACAGGCTGAATTTCAATATACTATACTTTGAGGAATTTACATAGCCTTCTTCTAAAAAATGAACATATATTCATAGTATTTTCTACATAGTGAGTCAAAAGCAACAATTTAAACAAATTGTTTGCCAAAGCAATATTAGCTGGTATACAGAGAAAGCCATTTATAATGTATATAAAGCTAGGATTATCATGAATATAATAGAATAAAAGTATAAATGTGAAATAAGATTAACTTTTTTCATTTAATTCCATTATATATGCCATTCCTTGATTTGAAAATATAAAGTACCAGCTACTTAGTATTAGATTTGTCAATGATTTGGCCAGAAGTTTGAGAAGGAACTATGATAGAACATAAGAAATTATTACTAACAAATATTCAACAATAAAATTCAACTATTTTTATTCTAGCTCCTGGTTTCTACTGATGAACATTTCTTTGTGTTTTTATTTTTCAATTCCTCTAAGAAAATATATTTTGTCTCACCAGGGTGACCTCTTTATATACATCTTCAGCTCCCTATATACTGATATTTACCCTACACAGAAAATGAGTTACTTAAAACAGAATGGGAATCAATTATATTGGATTACCTGGTGAATGTTCTGTGTCTAGTAGCAAGAGTACTGTCCTCGCTTTCATAGGACAAATTGGGGGTGTAATCATAATTTTAATAGTTTTGACAGTTCGTTGTCATAACCCTGTCTCTGATTATAGGCCACATAAAAGAGAAATAAAAACATAAAAGTCTTGGTTCAAGTTACCTTTCTGTCACTTTACCTATATAGTCCCTCTATATCTTCACTCTCTGGGAAAGTTATCTCTGTCCAGTTATTTCCAAAAAGATATAGATAATGAAATAAAATATAATTTTGTTGATTAAAAACCTTAAGTGACAAAAGTGCATTTTTTTTGTGATTTAAAAAAATTCCAATCCCTATGCAGAACTTTCTAATGATAAATCTCAGAAGCTTTAGCGACTTGTTCAGAGACATTATTCATAGATTAAAGATATCTGAGTGCAACACACACACACACACACACACACACACACACACACACACACACACACATCTTTGTGTCCTAGCATGAGAATGATGAGATTATTAATAACAGTATACCAAGGACAGAGAGGAATGAGTTGCTATTGACAGATACTAGCATAACGTTAATCTTCCTATTTTTCTCTTCCATGAATATTTTTGCTCTTTCTTCTTTTTTTTTGGTCTGAGCTGAGGACCGAACCCAGGACCTTGTGCTTGCTAGGCAAGCGCTCTACCACTGAGCTAAATCTCCAGAGGCTATTTTTGCTCTTTCAACTCAACTCCAGCAACATACTTCAACAGAACAAGTTTTTGGAAAGATATCTTTTGCATATTAAAAGTGCTTTTGCTGACATTTAGAATGGAGAGGTGGATGGGCCCTACAACCTTATAAAGAAATAAAAGAAAGTTGAAAGTTATATTTTTCTGGAAGTCACTACTCTAGCTAGTGTCATAAACGCTTCCACCAGAACCCAGCTTTCTTCTGACAGATTTTTATAAGACTCCTTATCTAGAGAAGTATGTAAAATAAGTACATAAAGCAAGTATTTACTGATAAACTCTAAAAAATATTTTAAGGCTTTTGGTATGCATGTATTTTATCATTTATTAAACACGAAAGCTAATTTGTCTGTAAATGAAATGGATGTGATTACATATTTTTACATAAGGAAATTTTGACTATTTGATATCATACAATGTAGAGTGTCTTCAAAGTCTGTCAGTATTGAATGCTCTGTTAAAATTTACAGTAGTCAATGCCATCTCCCATAAATACATAGCTAACACAAATAGCAAAATAAATTGTGGAAAAGCTGCAGCAAGCCAACATTCACCTTTTTATGAGACTCAAAATTAGAAAATCAAATGGAAATCTTTAAAATCCAATATTCTAACGTACTACAAGCCAAAGATATATTAGCTTTATTGAAACATGGTGAGGAATAATGATAGAAGACAATACAATTTTTGGTTTCTGTAATTAAACAATTATGTTTGCACAAGAGCAGTGCATTTTGCATGCACAGTATAAACACCTCAATTCATAATATACAACAGCCTCAAACCTTTCAAGCAGTGTTCATTATTGTCCCATGGCAGGAAAGCATGCCTGGTGCATTGTCTGCATGCTGTGGGTTAAGAGCCACACTGCAGTGCAGCTTTGTGATGCATTATTGGTGAGCACTGAAAGAAGCACCCAGAATTCATTACACATTAGATTTTAAATGCAACCTTTAATTTTGTTGTTTTCCACAAGCCTGGCATTCAGCTACCATAATATAGCTGGTGTCACATGTCACTGTTTAAGACAGTGGACTCCTGGTGACTTTTGATGTTAGAGAGGTAGGGAGAGTATATTTTATTGCACATTGCATTTTGAGGGAAGAGTTCATTGGTGAGAATATGAGATGTAACCCACTAAATTACAATCAACCTCTAACACACAGGCGCATGCTCTCATGGCACTGCTCATCTGTGAAACTTCATTTCTAGAGTGCAAACTGGAGGCAACAGAATTAAATAGTAGCTTATGCAGCTTATGCACATTTAAAATTAAAGCAGTTTTTCTTTCTCACGTGTGTTTGTGTTCTTATTTTCATGGTATCCACAAATAATACTCAAAAGGTGGCCTTCAGTCAGTAAGACAGACGTGATTATATCAAACACACAAAAAGCTATTTAAAGCATTTTAGATTTGAGGGGTTATGGGAATTCTATTTTGGTTTCTAGGTTTCACACTGATTCTATTTTAGATTCAGCTGTTTCACAGGATGCTATTTTTATTTTTAAAAACTTTGCTTAGCAACTCAAAAAGAAAAAAAAAAAAAAACTCTAATTGAGCAAAGGGGATAGATGCAAATTCTACCCTGGTGTTTGAATAGAGTACAGACCAAAGCATGCATATGTAAATATGGCACACACATATGCCTAGAGTATGAACACAAATATATTTATAATTTGTGTCAAATGCAAAGATTGTGGAATTCTCACATAACATAATGTAGTGCTTTTTCTTTCTACTACTTAAATTATATTAAATTCGTAAATGATATTCTAACATAAAATACTTGTTCCATTAACTAAATCTACCAAAAAAAAAATGTAGTTCCCATTCAAGTCCTATCTGCCCTAGTAAAAAGAGTTAAATCTTTTGTTCTATGGAACCTCAAAGGAAAAACATAATTAGAAGATTACTAGTTTGGATGTATTAAAATTTTACCTTTGTCAGAGCTTATGCAATGGTCATAGCCTAGAAATTGCTCAGCACTTGAGAACAAAGTTTCTGAATCTGATGTCTAATGTGCTACCACTTCCTTGTGGAAGTGTCCTGCTAACCCCAGATTCATTTTCAACCCTTGTGCATCTCTTTCATGTACTCTGTGTGAGATAAGAATGGTGCATGACTACTCCTTGTCACCTACATAACCCAACCTCCTGAAATGGTTAGCTTCTGATTGGATAAGACATAGGCAGTGAATTATTGGTAGAAGAGAAGTTCATCAGTCCGCCATTTCTGTATTTCAGCTTTTTCAATAGTTGCATTCCTTCACGTTGCCACAAGGGGGCGTATGAAGGAAAGGTGATTCCCTCATAACACTATCTGTGGTAGCACAAACTTAATCCTAGTAAATCTATCTACCCAGTCTTCATTTCTCAGAAACCCTCAATGTTCTTTGCATGTTTCATTTACTCTACCAATGCATTTGTCCATGTCTTCAGTTGAACCATCTAATCCCAAATCTGTTTGCTTTGGAGATGCTGATGAATACTGAAAGACCCCCACCAAAGGCCTAGACACAGTTCCCCCAGAAACACAAAAGAGCTGAGGAAAGAGATATCTTAAAATAAACAGAACTGAGTCAGTTCCCCCTTCCTGGAGAGGGTGAAGTCAGGTGTTTTCAAAAGAACAAAGTCAGGATGTCTGGTGGTGACCAATTAAGCACAAGATGCCCCTCTCTGGAGATAACATGACCAGACCCTGGAGATAGGTTGCATAACTCCTGACAAGGCAAACAGATAAGCTAAAATAAGACAAAGTCCAGGCCTGGGAAAAAACTGGACCAATCAAGGATGGACCCATACTAACCCCCTCTCCTCTAAGGAATTTTGTGGGTTTTGCCTAATAAAAACTAATTTCCCCCAAAAAGAGGAACTCTCCTCCCTGCCTCACAGCATTGTCTGCTTGGTAGATAGGGTTCTCTGATAGCTTGAACTACGCATGTGTCTTGAGTCAAATAAACTTTGCTATTGCATTCTGGACATCTTCATTCTCCGATTGTCTCTTTGTGGGTCCTAATCTGGGCAGAACAAATACATAGAACATATACATGTATATGGCGATTCATTTCTGAGTGTGATTCGCTGTAATGGTAATATATTTGCAAATTTAATTGTTCAACAGCAAACACTCCACAATGGATTCTAATTCACTGTTATAACTTTAAGTAATGCTGTAAACATTCTCAATATAAGTGAAAAATAGCCTGTAGATAATTGTCTTTCATGCAGACACACACACACACACACACACACACACACACACAATCACAGAACCTTGCCATCAAAATGCTAAGTACAGTTCATGATACCTCTATTTGCCTTTCCGCAAATGTAATTATGGGTCTGCTGCCTTGATGTAGCCTATTATAATTTCTAGAAGTACCTAGTGGTATCAAATATGGCTCTTGAACAACTATTCTTTATACCCTGTGATATTCCTTCATTTATCTTAGTCATCCTTGAGGCTGAATTCTTGAAATCATGCCTAACCTCATGCAAAATGATGAGCTCTTCTGCCTTCTTCTGTATGACATTCTGAGGACCTGTCTTTATCTGGTGAAATAAGTAATAAAGGCATACACAAAGGACTACTCTAGCAACTAATTCCTGCTTCTTAAGAACCTTACCCTATCTCATTTGGTATGCCCTGCCTCCCATCAGAGAAATATGATTCAGGTTTACAGTCATTTAGAGGAATAATTCTGTAATTTGAATCAAGGACCCAGATATACACTATTAACTTTTTTCACATTTGTAATTATGTTTCTCTTTTCACAAGTATTTTATAAATACAGTTCTGACAACCTCTCATGCAAATTTTGACTCTGCAAACAGAGCTGCCACGGCATTCTTAGTTCTAATTGAACCATGGAGTCCAGTTTTGAGATGTGATCAATACAAACAGGCATGTATGTTATCAAGTCATGCTTGCATGTTTTCAGTGTTGTCCTTCTCTTATTAGACAAAAAGAATAATTACATTTTTTTAAGATTTATTTATTTATTATGTACACAGAAGAGGGTGCCAGATCTCATTACAGATGGCTGTGAGCCACCATGTGGGTGCTGGGAATTGAACTCAGGACCTTTGGGAGAGCAATCAGTGCTCTTAATCTCTGAGCCATCTCTCCAGCCCCAAGAATAATCTTTTAGAAACCTCTTGGAATTATATACATCTTTATTACATTAATGCTTATAAAGACAATCCCTAAATTACTACAGACAGCTAGCTAATCTACATATGTCACATACAGGAAAATAATTTAGCTATTTTCTGCCCTAGCCTGCTGTGGGATGTTCTGTGTGTCAAATGTGTTGCTCTGATTGGTTAATAAATAAAACACTGATTGGTCAATAGCCAGGCAGGAAGTATAGGTGAGACAAGCAGAGAGGAGAATTCTGGGAAGTGGAAGGCTGAGTTAGAGAGACCTGCCAGCTGCCACCATGACAAGAGAGATGTAAGGTACCAGTAAGCCACAAGCCACGTGGCAAAGTATAGATTAATAGAAATGGGTTAATTTAAGATAGAAGAAGTAGATAACAAGAAGCATGCCATGGCCATACAGTTTATAAGTAATATAAGCATCTGAGTGATTATTTTATAAGTGGGCTGTGGGACTACAGAGGCTTGGCAGGAGCTGGAGAGAAAAACTCCAGCTACACTAGCCTGTTATTCACATTGTGTTATTTATTAGCCAAACACTTTATCTTAGTTTTTCTTTTCATAAAGTGTATTCCATATTCTATATTTCACTGTATATCATCATAAAAGACAGTTAACATACAATGAGTCAGTTATTCAACTATAATTCCATTTTTCATGCAAATAAAAGTATTGTTTGTTTAAACAGTTTCCAAACACCATGGAACAATTGGCTATTCAGGAGCTTGAATGGAGAAATGGAGCATAAAATGATAAGTGAAAGAAATTATAATCTATTTCCTTTAACCTTTTGACTCAAACACCTAAAAGCAAATTTTAGCGTTAAAGAAGAGATTTAAAACACATTATAGCTGTGCTTTCTGAAGTGATTTCTAAATAACTAAGGCCTGATTTTAGTAAAGAGTGGTCCAAAAATGTACTCACAATCATACTTGCTGCTTTTCTTAAGAAGCAACCTAGGCAACTGTAATGCTCTCTAAAGTTGAAGCACGTTCCTGTAGTTAGAAGCACTTCACATTAGCATCTCTCTTGCTGACACCTACCTAAGTTTGTTCTGCACTGGTATCTGAGCTTTCCATTTCTCTTTATTATGGCCTTGATTTCAGTTAAAAGATTTGTTTTATTCTTCAGAACTAAAAGAGTAACATCTTTTCTGTTCTCTCTTTGTTTCAGTGACCTATGATTCTTGTCTCTTACACTTTCATGCTACTGTGTGTGTGTGTGTGTGTGTGTGTGTGTGTGTGTAGACACTTTATGTGTGTATGTGTGTATGCAGACTATGTGTGTGTATGCAGTTTATGTGTGTTTCTGTGTAAACAGACAGTGTATGTTTGTGTGTGTGTGTGTGTATGTGTGTGTATGTTTGTATGTGTGTGAGAGAGAGAGACAGAGACAGAGAGAGAGAATATGGAGAGTACATGTGTCTGTGCATATATGAAGACTGTGTATGTGTATGTCTGCAGGCAGTGTGTGTCTTTCTGTGTATGCAGACTGTATGTATGTGTGCTTCTGTGAAAACAGACTGTGTGTGTCTATGGGTGAATGTGCATAATACATGTGTCTGTGTATGTGTATGCAGACCATGTGTGGGAGTATTTGTAGAGATATGCAGATTGTGTGTGTGTGTGTGTGTGTGTGTGTGTGTGTGTGTGTGTGTGTATCTATGACTGTGTGCAGAGAGGGTCTCTTAATGTGACCTGTGTTAGCCTTCCACTTGAAATGCTTCTGCTTTTGTATCACTGTGATCAATTTAAACCACATTTTCTTAGTTCTTTACCATCATCTTCTCTTCTCACAAGAACATTACTCTCAGTGCTATTTTATAAAGAAGTTCTAGGATCAAAAGCATTAAGTAAATATTTTCACTATTGAGAGGGCAGGAAAGGTAGCTCAGTGCTTAACTGCACTGGCTACTCTTCCAGAGGACACATATTTTATTCTCAGTACATAATTGGTTGCTCATAAACATCCATAACTCCAGTCACAGAGGACTCAATGCTTCCTTCTGGTCTCCACAGAAAACAGGAGCACAAGTGGTGTGGAGACATATACATAGCCCAAATTCCCATGTAGTTTAAAAGAATTAAATGACATTAAAAAGAGCTGGGCTGTGTTGGTGGATACCTTTAATTTTGGCACTCTAGAAGCAGAGGCAGGTTGATCTCTGTGCATTCAAGGCCAAACTTGTCTACAGAGTGAGTTCAAGGACAACCAGGGCTGCACAATGAAACCCTGTCTCACAAAAACAAAAACAAACAAAAAACAAAAAAGAAAAAAAGTATTTAATGTTATATTGCAAAATGAAGATATAAATAAGTAGTAACTTTCTTTTTCTTCTACTTTACTTGATTTGGACCTTAATATTTACCTTCCTTTTTATTTAGAAAAAGAAGCGATGATGATGTTTTAATGAGTGAATTCCTCCAGAGGAGTTCATCATGGAGTCCCTGGGTTGAGAGAACATTATTGGTTGTCTACTCTATAAAGAATTTGGATCGTATTATGTGTAGGTGCATACTGTTGAACATTTAACGTGCCTAATGCCAACATCTCTGAGAATTTCAAAGGCCTGTCAATCTGATGAGATGTGGTTGAATATGCCCCTGATATGTTTCAAAGGTCTATTCCTATGGCTGTAGCTAAAGAAATTCTCAGTCCATTAATGTAGTCCTCAATATTATTAGTCTCCCTAGCAGGCATTCTGTAGCCCTGGATTAAGACAGAAAAGCAAGACAAGGACTTTCAGCAAGCTATGTAGGTATTGGAATGTGAGAAGCATATGTAACCAGGAGGTTACATGATGTAGAACTGTCAGTAATCTGATGGGAGCTGAAATTTTGTTCATTAGAACAAGAACAACAAAATTCTCAAAAGTCTTCTAGAATAATTAGAAGAAAAGCAATGTACAGACCAAATGTTTTGAAGTACATTATTAGAAAATGAACTTCAAAAAATATGGATAATAATTACAGTGATTCTTCCATTTTCAGCATTATAATAATAATAGGAAGTTGAAATTAGACATTTTTATGCCACAGATATGGATAGCAGGATAGGGTTTTTCTTTGAGTGAATCAAGCATCTCAAGTTCCAGATCTCAGTCTTTTGTTTGTGTATTTATTCATTAATCACTAAAATAAATTAGTGTAAACAATGGGTCAGATGCCCTGTGTGGATTTTCAGTTCAGAACTGAATTAACATAACACTTACTATCATATAATTGATAGTCTAGTGGGTGATGCACACATATAAACACATAAACTCGGCTCTTAAAGAGGTACTGTAAAAAATGATTCTACAACAAAGAGAAGGCAGCAATAAATTTTTATCTTATGAGAAAATTGCATCCCTAATGTCTTACTATCTAGTAGTTTTTGTTTTTGTTTTTTGTTTGTTTGATTGTTTGTTTGGCTAAAAGTCCAGGTATGTATTTTTTTTTTCCAAAAATAATTCACCTTGGTAAAAGGGAACTTATTTTAGTATCTTGGACTATATAATTAAAACACTACTTGCCAAACACAAAAAGCATGCCTGCTGTGAGACAGAAACAATTTGAGTCATTATTTATACAATAGAGGTCATTAGGAATTTTAACTCTCTCTGTATATAAAGATTAGTGTCAAAGCCATAAGTAAGAGACTGGTTCTTCTCTGCTGGTGGAAAGAGTTCCAAGGGCGACAGATTTAACCTAAGGTAGGTAACCCAGAAAAAAAAAAATCAATTTACACACAGAAATGAAAAATTTTATTGTCCTCCAAGGACAGATTAAAGTTTTTCTGAATACCTTTATGAGAATTAATTCTATGTGAAAAGATTAGGGCAACCCAAGACCGCATGAAGCACTGCTGGGAAAGCTTCACAGGTCACCTTTAGTTAAGTTAAAGAAGGGTCTAGTCAATGACAAGAATGGTCGCAGCAGCTAGACAAATTAGGTTGGAGCTTCCTGTGAAATACTTGGAACACTTTGCATGCTGTTGACTTTGTAAATGAGAGACATTGAAGGCTCTGATACCAACTACATTGTGGCTTACATATGAAACTTGCCCTCAGGCTCCCTAGTTAGTCATGTAATATTAGCAGGTTATGGAACCTTTAGAAGCTAGCACCCTACAGGGAGAAGTGGATCACTGGGGGACACTGAATGTCAGAGGCTGTCTACTGCAGTTTGAGCCCTCTGTTTCCTGACTCATCCAGGGGAATTCAAGCCACGGAGCTGCTCTCATTGCCATATGTTCCCTTCAGCTGTGATACACACAATCACATCACTATGAGCCCAGTTTGAACAAAAACAAAAACAAAAACCCTTCCAGCCTAAGGTTGTGTTGGGAGTTCTGTTATAGCAACTAGGAAAGTAAACAATACTTTCTCTAACTGAACATATTTTCTTCTTTAGAAATCCCATGGGGCAATATAGAAAGTAGCATATAAAAGAGACCTTAAGACACTGCAATTAAATACAAAAGATCACAAACAACACTTAGAGAAGCACTTAAGTAGAGGAGGAAATCAATCCACATGCAAGGAAAAGTACCTATGGGTATAGAAGATAAATAGACTAAAATATTTTTGGAAATGTCCAAATACGTATTATTATTTTTTTGTATTTTTAATTTCTTTTTTTTTATTAAGAGATTTTTCTATTCATTTTACATACCAAGTGCAGATTGCCCTCTTCTCCCTCCTCCCACCCTCCAGCCCTTCCCCAAACCCACCCCTCATTCCCACCTCCTCCAAGGCAAGGTCTCCCATAGGGAGTCAGAAGAGCCTGATAATCTCAGATGAGGCATGTCCAGGCCCCTCTTTCCTGCACATATGCACACACACTAATTTTATTCAGTGGTTTTTAAACATACCAAATGAGGTTGGGACAGAAAAGTGAGAGTTATCGGAGAGGAACTGGGAGAGAGTGGGGGTGGATTTTATCAACACACATTGTATGTCCTTTTGAAATTCTCAGTCCCTTCCCTCCAAATGTTATCTTGCAAGTTCCTGTGAAGACAGCTCGGTACATTCTCGCAGTTATTCTCCTCCCCAGGAAGGCAGCCAGTGAATGGAGGTTAAAATTTCCCCGGGGTGGTGGTGGTGAACGCCATTAATCCCAGCACTGGGGAGGCAGAGCCAGGCCTCTCTGTGAGTTCAAGGCCAGCCTAGGCTACCAAGTGAGTTCCAGAAAAAGACACGAAGCTTCACAGAGAAACCGTCCCCAACAACAACAAAAACAAACAAACAAAAAATGTCTGCCCAGGAGGTCGCTCAAGTTCTGAAATTGGCAGAAGGGCAGCGGTGATCCCAACCCCAGTTTGCAACCAATTTACTTTTGCCCCTTATGCCTGCAGTCCTGAACTTTGTATTGCATCTTTGCATTATCTGACTGGACTGAGTATTTATATTTCTCTCTTGAAGTATGTTGTGTTCATTTTAGATTGTTTATCCCCATGGCGGAGGCTTGGCTTAATCTTGGTAACTGACTGAATTGCTTGTGTGTCACATAAGTGCAACTGAAGTATAGTGATTGAAAGAAGAAATCTGAGAGCTTTCTGTAGTAGTGGCAGGAGAGTGGCATTCAGATACCACCACCCACATTACTTCTCTTTAGTGCACAGTAGTCTTTGCATTTTGCATTTATAGCTGTTTTCTCTTTCTAGCCATAATTTATCATTCTTTTTATTTATTTGTTGGTTTCACTCTGGCAAATTCCAGGACCAGTAAGCAAACCTGTGAGGTTTTCAAACAATATTTGCAGGAGCAGAAGTTCCATAAATAAAACTGTATATGAAAATCAAGCATGAGAATGATTTAGAATTTAGAATTTTCTTCTTGGTGGAGGGGTAGGAAGTCAACTGCCCCACTGTAGCATCCTTAATTTCTTAATCTTCTTTGCAATTAGATAGAGCCCTCTTAACTGCCTGTATGGAAATAGCCACCATACGGAGGAAAACTCATCAGGAAATTTACTGAGGAACACTTATTCTTCTTTCAGGTGGTAAGACTTGTCATTATTATGCCATTAATTTAACTTAATAGTTCATTTCAACTATAAGTTCCATCTCAAGAATCAATTAGTAACTAAAGTCAATTCATGTCTAGATTTCTCCATCATTTCAATATTTCATTAATTCATTAAACAAATATTTTTAACTATCTACTTTTTAGACACCGTTCCAGACACTAAGAGTTTTAAAAACATAGCAAGGCTTGCTGAGGTGAATTTGCCATTGCCTAAGGGGTGTCTCTAACTCCCCAGTATTTTCCTGGGTCAAAAACACAAAAACATCTGCATGTTCAAAGCATTCAGCAAACACTGACAAGGCTAAGTCTCAGGAAGGGAAACTTGATTGTCATGACAAATGTACCAATGCTTCATTACTAAGTGGAAGCATTTTCTTTATTACTGTAGGGATATATACAGCAACACAAATTGGAACAGAAAAGGGGCCTATCTGCTGATGGCCACATCACTTCAAAGAAAGAGAAAGATCAGTAGACATGCCAGCTAGTACAACAAATGAATTATTTGAAAACCAACTTGTAAGTGATGTCAAGTGAAAGAATTATATATCCTAAAATATGGCATTTTGAAATATAAAGTAATTTCCAAACCTTCAAAAATAATTAGATTTGGGGGCATGAGGCTCTAGGAAATTGCACTGTGCCTATAAAGTACTGACAATAAAGAGAAAATTTACTTCATAAAAATAGTGTCTTGTCTCCTTCCTACAAATAGATGATTCAGAAAAAAAATGTATCCTCAAGAATAATGGCCATCAGTCATATTTCTTTCATACTTACAAAGCAGAATGATGTGCTCTAATGTATACTGGAGGGTATTCCCCCATTTTACTCTAGATCAGCAGTTCTCAACCTGAGGGTCATAACCCATTTGGGGGTCAAATGACCCTTTCACAGGGGTCTCCTAAGACTATCAAAAACTGCAGATACTTACCTTACAATTTCTAATGGTAGCAAAATTATAGTTATGAAGTAGTAACACAAATAATTTTATGATTGGGGAACACAGCATGAAGAACTGTATTAAAAGGTTGCAGCATTAGGAAGGCTGAGAGCCCCTGCTCTAGACAGTACAGGTCATAGAGAATGATAGATTTGGCTCACTCCACTTACCTGAAGAACACAGCAATCAACTGTAAAGCTTTCCATAAAACAGCAATCCTAACTCTTTGTGACTAGCAAAAGCAAATTCGACATTCAGAAGCTCTGTCTGGGAAGGTGCAGCTTGGATTTTAGAACTTTGGTTCCTGACATCAGAACATTTTTTCTGAATATAAAGTTAATTTTTTGTTTGTTTATAAACTCAGAAATGTTATGTGCCTTGAATAAAAAGATGGCGGGTTTGCAATTTTATTATCATATTCATTAAAATGGAATTGAAATGACTCTTTATAATGTATACTTAGCAAATTTTAAATACATCTCCAATATGTCAGTGTCATCGTTGCAATTTAAAGACTGGTAATGAGAAAAAAAAAAGAAATAGAATTATTTCTTGCTGATTTTAGATAATTACAAATTTTCATCTTACAGTGGAAATACATAGTATGAAATGAATGAGTATCCATAGTTAGAACCCTTCTGTTTCTGAAACTATACATGTGTTTCTTCCATCTGACTCTGTCATATGTTCAACTGTACAATGACATTGTCAGCAGTTATTATTCTGCTCCATGACTAACATAAAATTCAGAATCAGAAATTTATCTTTGATGCTGTATGCAAGTTTTTTATATTGTTATGTCTACCTTCACACACCACAGATAAAATCGGTAAGCATTACAAGTCTCTAAGGGGCTGCAGTATTCCTTATGTTTCAAAGCAGTATGTGTGGTGGGCTGAGGTGGGAGAGTGGCTCCAGGAATTCAGAAGGAGAATGAAACCATTAAAATGCTAACTTCTAGTAGAGTAATGAGCACTTTAGTAGCTAATAAAGTTTTACATATTCTTCCTAAATGTACAAGAAGATCTGGAGCAGTAACAAGTAGACAATAACAATAGGAATAGCCACAAATATAATTAAGAACTTATCTGTTTAGAACATTGCAGTTCTCCAGAGAGAGGAAGGTTCACAGTGAGAATTCTTAGTAAAGGCACCACTGGGAATATTTCAGTCAGAATGCCTTAACCTTGGGATCAGACTTGAGGGAGCATAGACATCAGGAGATATAATCAGTAATGAGTGATACCACACAGGCCCAGGTTGAAAGCTCAACAGAACCATATAGAAAAGCACAGCTGGAGTGATGACCATCGAGTCATAATGGTGAAGATCCATCTCATGGACTCCAGGTCCCACTCACCCTCCAGTATTTCTCATTTTTTATTCTGAAGTTGAAATCTTCCCATTTCTTTATTTTTCTCTTTCTGCTGCTGTCTGACCACTCAAGGGAGCTTTTCTTAAGTTCAACCTACTTTAAAACATGAATAAATTTATTTAGCTTCAAACAAATTCATCCCTTCTTCATCCCTTTATTAATTTACACTTCTTCAGCAATCTAAACTCATGCAATTTTTGACAGAAAAGTAATGAACTGATTAATAAACTATCCTAAAAATTTTCCCTAAAGAATGGCCAACCTTAACATCACATTGCTTACCAAAAAGTCAGTTGTTAGTTTTCTGTGCCCAACAAGGTGACAGATTTGAAAAGATTAACAAGTTAATTTCACTTAAGATTCTTGATTTTATAATAGGACTAGGATATCTAAAAGCAACAGGATTAATGAGGAAATGAATAGATTAAAGACATCTAGGAAATTTTGAAGCATACCTGTGTAATGATGGTGAAACCGTGCTTCTTTAAGAACAATAATAACACTTGGAAAGGTAGTGTGGGAAAATACAAACCATTTTCTGTGTGGGTTCTGTATTTATGTTTCTATACAAATATGTTTTCAACAGTGGAAGTTTGAAGTGTCATAGTGCAGTTTTCCTTCTGTATGTTTAGAGAAAATTTAACGTTAATGTTCTCTATCCCCAGTCACCATGAGAGAAGTGTTGGCATATAGGGCTTAAGTACAGTGATAAGATGAGTTAAAAGAAGCCATAATTCTGGGAGAGTGACAGGCCCTCACATCAGGTTATGTTTTCTAACATAGTTCAGATCCAGAACTTTCCTCCACCATGGTTTTAAGATATTAGCCACTTTTTCTTCCCAAATATTTTTTGGATGTTATTTTTGGAGAATGTAATCTGGTAATAGGCTCTAGGGTTTAGTTTGTGGATTAGAATTTCTAACATAATTTTCCTTCTTCCACAAATTAATTGTGTTTAGGCTTGCATAGAATAGCATTTCTATAAAGTTACTCTAAATTTTATAGAACAATAAAAATTACTCAAATTATGAAGAGATATTCAAAGAAGGAAGAAAAAGAAGGGGTGAGAGAAAGAATAAGAATTAATATTGGAAGTTATAAAAATAATTTTATGACTAAGAAAATTACCTACTTTAGATTTCACTGACAATCTCTGTAGTCATCAATAGCTCTGTTGTCTTATGGGGTAACTACTCAAGGGAAGCTGCATGCTGTATTTAGATTTTTCCTGCCTGGCCCACAGTCAGGACAAATCTCTCTTTCTCGCCAGTCCCACAGTCGCTCAGACCCAACCAAGAAAGCACACAGAGACTTACATTGTTTACAAACTGTATGGCCATGACAGGCTTCTTGTTATCTACTTCTTCTATCTTAAATTAACCCATTTCTATAAATCTATACTTTGCCACATGGCTCGTGGCTTACCAGTACCTTACATGTTGTCATGGCGGCAGCTGGCCTTGTCTCTCTCTCTGCCTTCCACCTCCCAGCTTTCTCTTCTCTGCTTGTCCCACCTATACTTCCTGCCTGGCTACTGACCAATTAGCATTTTATTTATACAGAGTGATATCCACAGCAGCATGCATTTTTCATCTTAGTAACTTAGGGAAAAAGAAGGGAAAGCAAATTAAGAGGATACTGCATAGAAAATGTTAATACAAGTTCACACAAACTGTTTTGGAAAATAGTTTCCATGACTGAAATGGCAAAGCTTGAATACACATGGTCAGGATTATGTAAAAGCCATCTGCACTTCATTATACTGTCTAATTACGTTTTTTTAGACTTACTATTGACCTAAATGCTACTAACCTGTCAAGTGGAGCTTACTATTTTTATAAAATGCATTTCTACTTTGGAAGTAATTACTACCTTTGGCAAAACTTATACAAGGACAGAGAGAAATCTCTCTCCTTTGTCTTTTGCTTTGTATACCAAGATATAGTAGATAGTTGTTTCCATGAATCTTCATGATTTCCAGGAATTGCCTGCAGTCTACTGACATTCCTTCTGCCTAATTTTAACATACTGAGTGAGCATCCTTTTCAAAAGGAAGCAGGGAGTAGGAATGCTATTCCTGACCTCTCTCTGTTTCCTTAGTAATAGATTTCTTTTTTTAAAGAAACTTAGGTGTTTATTTCAATAAAAAGTGGGGCCCAAACAAGCATTGAATTAAGTCATACGAGGGGTAGTTAAACTATAATTTACTATTGTCTTCAGGTTCCAGGTGGAAACTTGATAGGTATAGTTTAGCTACTTTTGTAGATGGACTTTAGTTACTTGCAGATGACTGTTAAACTTGGCTTATATAATGTGATGTCACATCTTTCTATTCAAAACCTGTTTTAACTATGCCTTGTTACTATCCTGCATATTTTTATATCAAAAGGATTTTATCTGGATGATATTATGTGAGAATTCATTCATCAAGTAGTTTGTACATTTTAATTAGAGACAACCAGTAGTATTTCCTGTAATATTTCCTCTGCCCAATCCCTAAATATGGGGAAAATAAAAAATCCTAGATACAGTTAAACAAATCATAATCTATATATGCTAAATTGAAACATAAACAAAAACTCATGGGGCTAGGCTGCAGAGGCTCACGCTTTTAATCCCAGCACTTGGGAGGCAGAGCCAGGCGTATCTCTGTGAGTTCAAGGCCAGCCTGGTCTACAGAGTGAGATCCAGGACAGGCACCAAAAATACATGAAGAACGTCTGTCTCAAAAAAACAAAAACCACACTCATTGTCACTGACATTATGTATGCAATCTCTTTAAAATGATAAAACCTCAGCCAAAAAGAAAACAGGCATGGATTGCAAGATAGAGATTGGGAGCCACTAGACTACAGTTTACCTTATTTTTTCATGTTTTTGTTTTCCAGCAATTCTTCTGATGCTATGGATTCTCAAAATTTCCATTTATACATGTTCTTGTGAAAAGCCCAGAAATAAAAAGAAGATTTAATTCAATATATGTTGTGGATTTTACCCTGAATAGTTATTCTACTTATTAATGTTTTAAATATTATAAAAAATAAACTTTCTGATTAGTTACTAATAGGATCAAAGGCAACGTTTTGTGTCTGAAATTGTTTGTTATGGCTTGCCTTTTCCCTTTAACTGTTTGCCCTTCTTCATTGTGTCATAATATGCTGTTTTCATCAAATGAACTATTCATCTAAAGCCTCTGTTCACCTCATACCTTTTAGTTTGAACTATCCTGACGTCGACTGACTTATCAGTAGCATTACTTCATAAATAACTAGAAGAGTATTTCATGCATGTAAAAAACGTTTAGAGTAACACAATTTTGGTGAAAAGGATGTTTAACTTTTTAAAAATACACCTGTGCATAGCGAGATATGCTTACAGTATAATAGGGAAGGAAGACCCTAAGTTCAGGGTCTGCTTTTATTTCAAAAGCTCAAGAAGAGCCTTGCAATCAGGAAAAGTCTTGTCTTAAAGAAATGAACTTGAGTTATAGCTCACCAATAGAGTACTTGCATAGCATATGTCAGACATTTGGTATTCCATCTGTATTACACACAGAAATAAATAATACAATTGTTAAGTATGCACAATTCCATAGTTATTTACCCAAAAATAAAGAAAAAATAGGTTAATATAAATTATATTTTCTAAGGAACATTATTAACTAATATAAGAAGGACATCATAATGAGCATAAAGGTCTTGTTTTGGTGTCTGTGTGTCTGTTCCTAGGTCAATTTTTTGCCACATCTGTAGTTCACACAGGTTTGTATAGAATAATAGCATGAGGGCTTAAAAATATCAGTGGTCAGAGAATAAATTATGATCTGTCCATAAATGATACAAAGATATGTATGAATTAGCCCTCCATAATTCAGATGATAAAATAGTAAAGTAGATACATATTTTAAATGTATAGACATTATAAATATCAGGTCATTAACTTCAAGGAAATTGGTAAGTCATTTTGAGGAAAATCACAAAGTCAAAAAAATTATTGGAGAATATATAATTGATACTGTGCATGCAAATATACACATATGATCCTGACACACATAATACTGTGTAATAGCATACAGAGAAGCACAAATGAGGCATTAAAACATTGATTTTTTTCATTTTTCTTTATTAAGAAGTTTTCTACTCACTCCACATACTATCCACAAATCCCCCCTCTTCCCTCCACCCATACCATATCCCTCTTTCCCAAGCCACCTCACATACCCACATCCCCCAAATCAAGGTCTCCCATGGGGAGTCAGCAAAGCCCAGCACACTGAGCCTAGGCAGATCCAAGCCCCTTCCCACTGCACCAAGGCTGTGCAAGGTATCACACCACAGGCTCTGGATTCCAAAAGTCTGCCCTTAGAGCAGGGACAGATCCCGATCCCCCAGCATGGGTGTCCCCCAAACAGTTCGAGCCAAACAACCATCTTCCATATCCAGAGGGCTTAGTCCAGTCCCATGGGGGCTCCACAGTCACCAATCCACAGTTCATGGGCTCCCATTAGTGTGGCCAGTCATCTCAGCACGTCCTTCCATCATGATCTCCACATCCTTCTCCTCTTTCTCATCAATTGGATTCCCAGAGCTCAGCCTGGTGCCTGGCCATGGATCTCTGTATCTGCCTCCATTAGTCACTAGACAAAGGCTCTATGATGACAGCAAGTTTATTTGCTAGGCTGGTCACCAGTGTAGACCAGTCCAGGCATCCTCTGGACCACTGCCAGCAGACCAAGGTGAGGTCAACCTTGTGGAATCTTGAGATCCTTCCCAGCACCTTGCCTCTTCCTATTCCCATGATGTCCTCATCTATCATGGTATCTCCCTCCCTACTCTCCCAATCTGTTCTAGCTTGACCCTCCCATTTCCCTATGTTCTCATCCCCCACTCCTCACCCTCTGCCATACCCCCACACCCAGTCCATTCATGTAGATCTCTTCTACTTCTCCTTCTATGGGTCATCCATGTGTCCCTCCTAGGGTCTTTCCCTGTTAGCTAGGCTCTCTGGAGTTGTGGCTTGCAGTCTGGCCATCCCTTCCCTCACATCTAGTATCCACTTATGAGTGAGTACATACTATGTTTGTCCTTCTGAGTCTGGGTTACCTCACTCAAGGTTTATTTTTTCTAGTTCTATACATTTGCCTGCAAAGTTCATGATATCATTGTTTTTTACTGCTGAGTAGTACTTCATTGTGTACATGTGCCATATTTTCTTTATCCATTCTTCAGTTGAGGGGCATCTAGGTTGTTTTCAGGTTCTTGCTATTACAAATAATGCTAATATGAACATAGTTGAGCATGTGTCCTTGTGGTAGGATTGAGCATTCCTTGGGTATATGCCCAAGAGTGGTATAACTGGCTCTTGAGGAAGACTTACCCCAATTTTCTGAGAAACCACCATACTGATTTCCAAAGTGGCTGTACAAGTTTGCATTCCTATCAAGAGTGGAGGAGTCTTCCCCTTGCTCCACATCCTCTCCAACATAAGCTGTCTTCAATGTTTTTTATTGTAGCCATTCTGACAGGTGTAAGATGGTATCTCAGAATTGTTTTGATCTGTATTTCTCTGATGAATAAGGATGTTGAGCAATTCCTTAAATGCCTTTCGGCCATTTGCAATTCTTCTGTTAAGAATTCTCTGTTAAGCTCTGTAGCCCATTTTTAAATTGGATTCTTCAGTATTTTGATGTCTAGCTTTTTGAGTTCTTCACATATTTTGGAGATCAGCCCTTTGTCAGATCAGGGGTTAGTGAAGATCCTTTTCTATTCTGTAGGCTGTCATTTGATTTTATTGACCGTGTCCTTTGCTCTACAAAAGCTTCTCAGTTTCAGGAGGTCCCATTTATCAATTGTCGCTCTCAGTGTCTGTGCTACTGGTGTTATATTTAGGAAGTGGTCTCCTGTGTCAATTCATTCCAAACTACTTCTTACTTGAGTTTTGTGCATGGTGACAAATATGGATCTATCTATAATCTTCTGCATATTGGCATCAAGTTATGCCAGCACCATTTGCCAGAGATGCCTTGCTCTTTTCGTGGTACAGTTTTGGCTTCTTTGTCAAAAATCATATGTTCATAGGTGTATGGATTAATATCAGGGTCTTCAATTCTATTTCATTGGCCCACAAGCCAGGTTTTATGCCAGTACCAAGCTGTTTTTATTACTATAGCTCTATAGTAGAGCTTGAGGTTAGGGATCATGATGCCTCTGGAGGTTGCTTTATTATACAGGATTCTTTTAGCTATCCTAGTTTGTTTGTTTGTTTGTTTTTTCATATAAAGTTAAGTATTGTTCTTTCCAAGTCTGTGAAGAATTGTGTTGGGATTTTGATGTGGACTACATTGAATCTGTAGATTGTTTTTGGTAAGATTGCCATTTTTACTATGTTGATTCTACCCGTCTATGAGCATGGAAGATCTTTCCTTTTTTTTTTTTTTTTTTTTTTTTTACATCTTCTTCAGTTTCTTTCTTCAGAGACTTAAAGTTCTTATCATACAGGTCTTTCACTTGCTTAGTTAGAGTTACTCCAAGATATTTCATATTATTTGTGGCTATTTTAAAGGGTGATGTTTCTCTGATTTCTTTCTCAGCCCATTTGTCATTTGTATATAGGAGGACTACTGATTTTTTTTTAGCTGATCTTGTATCCTGCCACCTTACTGAAGGAGTTTATCATCTCTAGGAGTTCCCTAGTAGAATTCTTTGGGTCACTTATGTATACTATCATATCATCTGCAAATAATGAAAGTTTGACTTCTTCCTTTCCAATTTGTATCCCCTTGATCTCCTTTTATTATCTTATTGCTCTGCATGCCAACTGGTCTCTTAGTCCAGTTGGGTGCTCACAGGCTCTGTCTCAGGGAACAGTTTCAGTCTAGGAGGGTGTGTGGGATTTGCGGGAGGTGGAGCTTGAGTTACAGGGTCTAATGTGGGATGGTAGTAGTTTGTCCTGTGTGCAGGAGGTCTGCCTGCCAACTGCCATGAAACTGGAACTGCAATGGGTGGTGGTGTAATGGTGCAGGGCTGTGCCCCTCGCCCAAAGCCTAGGGGCTGAGGTATTCGGGTATGAGGATAATGACTCACCTCTTTGTCCAGTCAGGTGCTGGCAGGCTCTGTCTCAGGGAACAGTTGCAGTCTGGGAGGGTGGGTGGGGTTTGGGGGAGGTAGGGCTTGGGTTACAGAGTCTGATGGGGGATGGTGGTAGTCTGTCCTGTGTGCAGGTCTGCCTGCCAACTGGCCTGAAACTGGAACTCTTAGACCAGTCAGGTGCAGGCAGCCTATGTCTCAGGGAACAGTTGCAGTTTCAGAGGGTGGGTCAAGACATTGATTTTCTCAGAATATTTATACAACAGAGCTAGTTTTCTCAACTGCTCTGTTAAGATGGAGTATGCAAAATTGCAATAGATGATACATTAAAATCAATTACACTGCAATGCAGAGATTCAAATTATGTTGACAAGTTTTAGAAATTAGTCGTTTATATGAAACTCAGGCTCTCCTGCTGTCTAGTGTCTTTAGATGTAGGTTTTCTACCTTTTAAAAGGAAAGGAAATAGTCTGTTTGTTGCAAGGATGAAATAAAGACACAATTAATAGCTAAGCATACTGGCATATGTATTTCATCCCAGCACATGGTAGGCAGAGGCAATTGTATCTCTGAATTTGAGGCCACACAGGTCTACAGAGCAAATTCTAAGCTAGGCAAGGAGTACACAGAGAGACTACTGTCTTAAAACAAACAAACATGTTAATAGAGCCCAATATAAAACTTATTTATTTTTGTTATTTAAACCGAAAATGCTCCTGTAACATCTAGTTTGGAGCTTTGGTGTACTGGAGGAATGAGGAGAATTACAAGTCTTGATAACATCATATCAATAACATTAAATTCGTTTAAATATAAGGCTAAGCTCTGAATCATGCATCTTGGGTTTGCTAAGTATCAGCATAAAGAGTTTTCCTCAAAACTTTGACTGAAATATAATGAAATTGCATATAATTGTAAAGCTGTTTCATTGAAGTCTGAACTGTCATAGATGACTTAAGGTGCCAAAGAATATCTGATTATCCCATTTATAAAGCAGCAGCATTATTGCTTTTCATGATAAAATATTTATATGACAAAGAATTCATCATAATAATTAATAAAAATATAAAATATTCATTTTATTTTCATTGTTCTCTTGCAAGTAAAAAGAAACATTGCAGAGAGAACATGGAAATATTTAAATGATAGCTATATAATTTTTATTAAAATGAATTTATATTAAAAAAATCCATGTTAAATACATATTTTACCTTTAGCAGCTTTTGAAACATCTCAATGAGAACTCAAAGTTTCCTTTCAGTTTTTTTTCTTTTAATTTCTCTTTGCCCTGATTACTTGAGTCCATGTCTGTGAAACCACTAGACAAATTTATCATCCCATCATGATAAAACTGAAGGAGAGATTAGAGAAGGGGGCACATACCTGAGCATAGTAAAGGGCCTGTATGACAAACTATAATTAACACATGATATAATGAGAAAACTCAAAGTATTCCCTCTAAGATTCAGAAGAGGACAGGGTGTCCACTTTCTTCACACCAAAATAGTGCTTGAAGTTTTAGCTAGAGCAACAAAACAAAAACAAACAAATAAATAAAAGGAATGAAATAAGAAAAACATCAAAGTAACCATAAGAGACCCTAATGACCCTGGAGCTGGTGGCTCATGCCTTTAATCCCAGCACTTGGGAGGCAGAGCCAGTTGGATCTCTTTGAGTTCAAGGCCAGCCTGGTCTACAAAGCTAGTACAGGAAAGGCGCAAAGCTACACAGGGAAACCCTGTCTCTAAAGACCAAAAAAAAAAAAAAAGAGACACTAAAAAATCACATACACACACACACACACACACACACACACACACACACACACACACACACTAAAAGAATGTGCTGACTTCCTATATACTAATGACAAACAGTGAAAAAAATCGAAAAAGCAGAGACAGAATGCCAGCATCAATACAGACAAAATAAAATACATGAGGAAAAACACAAAACAAGCAAAAGAAAAAAGGCTTCTATGATAAAATCATACTATACACTGAAAGGGTATGGCCTCCAATGGGGAGTTAGCAAAGCCTGGTACAATCAATCCAGGTAGGACCAAGCCCTTCCCCCATGCAACAAGGCTGAGCAAAGTGTCCCATCACAGATAATGGCCTCTAGAAAGCCACCTCATACACCAGAATTAGATCCCGATCCCACTGCCAGGGCCCCCTCAAACGGACCAAGCTACACAACTGTCTCTGTATGCAGAGGACCTAGTCTGGTCCCATGCAGGCTCCACAACTGTCAATCTAGAGTTTATGACTTTCTATGAGCTTGATTCAGTTGTCTCTCTAGATTTCCCCATCATGATCTTGACCACTCCCTTGCTCATATAAACTCTCTTCCTTCTCTTTTGGAGGAGGGGAATGGATGGGGATGGGGAGGGAGGCTGGGGAGGAGAGAGAAGAAGAATGAGAGTGGGATCTGTGGTGAGTATGTAAAATGAATAAAAAAGTGTCTTTAAAAAAGAAAATAAAAAATCATACTATACTAAAAATAATAATAATGAGGAAGAAAATAGAAGATGAAAAACCCTCGCATGCTTATACATTAGAAGAACTGATTGGATGAAAATGGCCATTCTATAAAAAGCAATCTACAGTTTAACTGAAATAACATGAGTCTTTGGCAATTCTTTATAGAAACATAAAAGCCAATCATCTTCAAATTCATAAGAAAGCACAGAAGATGCCAGATAGATAAATTAATCCCTAAAATATGGACTACTGTGGGAGGTATCACCATACCTGACTTCAAATTATACTACAGAACAATAATGATAAAATAACATTTTTGGGGGGTTTTTTGAGACAGGGTTTCTCTGTGTAGCTTTGTGCCTTTTTGGAACTCACTTGGTAGACCAGGCTGGCCTCGAACTCAAAGAGATCCACCTGGCTCTGCCTCCCAAGTGCTGGGATTAAAGGCGTGTGTCACCACTGCCTGGCTATAACATTGTTTTGATATGATAGTCACATAGGTCAATGAACTAGAATAAAGGACTGAGATATAAGCTCACACTTCCCCAATTATATGATTTTTTTACAAAAATAAATGTTAAAACATATGAATTAGACAAAAGAAGCCTGAATTTCATCATTCATGAAAATTAAACCAGATCCTTATCTATCTACCTAACACTGCACAAAATTCAACAAGAAATTCACCAAGAACTTCAAATATAAGACCCAGTTCCTAAAACTTTTCAAGGAAAAACTACATTTCAAGATGTAGTTACTAGTAGCCATTTTCTGAATAGGACTCTGGTAGCATTATCAATAGGGTCAACAATTGACAAATGGGATTTGATGAAGCTAAAAGGCTTTTGTGATGTGAAGGACACTGTATATCTAATGAAGAGGCATCCAGAGAATAGGAAAAAAAAATCTTCTTCAGTCATAAGTGGGTGACTGTTAACGTACAAGATCTAGAAAGAATAAAAGGTCAGTTTCAAGAAAACCACAACCAAGTCACAAAATGGGATATGAAACTGAATATAAATGATGAACAAGCATTTTATAATGTGTTAAATTGGAAATTACATATTTAAACTCTTACAATTCCAACTGACGAAACGCCCATTATCAGGAATAGAAATGACATTAAGTACTGTTGTGTATGTAAGCAAAGGGGAAACTCTTAAATGTATTTGAACAAAGTAAAATTAGTGCAGACGCTTTGGATGTAAGTAAGTAAGTAAGTAAGTAAGTAAGTAAGTAAGTAAGTAAGTAAGTAAGTAAGTTTTTCATAAGCTTAAAATAGAGAACTACCATGTAAACAGCTTTGCCAATCCCGGGAATATACTCAAAGCAATTTATATCTATCCAGCAACAGAAATACTTGCATATCCAGGTCATTGCTGCCTTGTTGACAATAGCTAGGGAATAGTAATAACCTAGGTATTCATTAACAGGTAAATTGATTAAAATATAGTCAATGAACTATTACACAGCTGCGAGAAAAAGTAAATCATGATATTTATAGGCAAATGAATAAAACTGGGGAAAGTATATTATTATATTTTTGCAGTTATTTTGAAGACAGATACTGCTTTGATGAAAGCCATATAAAGACTAGAAATAAAAGCTTACTCAATGCAATAATACATGACCAAAAAGACAACCACTACCTGTTCCCTCTCCTATTGGATACTGTCTCAAAGTGGTTATTTTTATACCTTTAGCATGTGAAACCTAAGGAGTTAGAAATGAGCCAAAGAGAGAAGAGTCATTCATTAAAGGAAGGGGTACCAGGATTTGGATAAAATGAAAGTAAATAGGGTGAATATTGGAATTAAAAGGGTTAATCTGGGAATTGTGTGGCAACATGATGGATAGTGACATGGCAGTGAGAAATGACTAATAAATGACATAGCTAATAAAAACAAAGGGTTTAAGGTTTAAAAAAAGTAATTTCTGGTTGTTGTACAGAGAATTCCAAGTATGGATCTTCTCAAAGAACTCTGACCCAAAATTGCTCATGTAGAAATTCCACATTGATATTGTGATTAATTAAAACCTACTGACTTATTTAACTGGGCATGAATTTTCTTTCTACATGAAGATTGAGTTGTTCTTCATATATATATATATATATATATATATATATATATATATATATGTGTGTGTGTGTGTGTGTGTGTGTGTGTGTGTGTGTGTGTGTGTGTGTGGTGTGAGAGAGAGTATGGGAGATATAAGGAGAGAGACAGAGACAGAGAGACAGAGAGAGAAATTTATCACAAATTAATGTCTGGGGAATCCTAGATCAAAGTCCTGATATATTCCTTATCTGGTGCCTTATTTATTGTTGTATTGCTATGAAAGTACATCATAACCAAGGCAACTCATAAAAGAAGTCATTTAATTAGAGGGTTTTTTTTTATAGTTATAGAGGAACACCCCATTATCATCACAGCAGGGAGCATGGTGGCAACCATGTCTCTGGAGTAGTAGCTAAGACCTACAACACCTGATCCACAAAGACAAAGAGAGTCTGGACCTGACATGGGCTTTTGAAAGCTCAAAGCCCAACCCAAGTGACATACTTCTTCCAACAATGCCACTCCTACTAATCTATCTAATTCTATCAGAGTCCCACTCTTTGGTGACTAAGCATTAAAGTATATGAGCCTATGGGACAAACTCATTCAACCACCACATCTGATGAACCTTCCCCCAATACTCATAGGTCACACCTTGTGGTCTATCTACAAATTGTGCAAAGAAAATCACAACTCATGGGGGTCCTTTTCTTTTTCTTTTTACATTGGCACTAATCTTTACCTGGTGTTTATACCCTCCAAAAAGTTTTTGGGTTCCCATGTACCTAAACCTTATGTTCTATGGGTTGATCATTCCAGAAATAGATTTTGTGGAGATTTAAACATTTTTATAATAGAGCAGATATGTGATTAACAAAAGACTGAATTATGATCCTTGTGTTAAACTACTAACTCCTCTCTTTCCATGTACTTTGTACATTGCATTACGTGTTTGCATATAAACAGTGGTAGCCAAGGATAAGACTATTGCCTTCTTTTGATTCAAGACTTGTAGTGACCAAAATATGATTGTGTGGCTCTATGTCACACAAATGATAAGGAGAAACAGCTCATTAAATGTCAACAGAAGTGAAAAAGAGCAAAGTATTATTTGTGGTTTATAATCCTTGATAACTGCTGCAAGGGATATTTGTTTTAGTTTCTCTGTAATTATACTGAGTGATGCAACATCTTTTCAAAAATCATTCTAGTTAGTGTTTTTATCTAAATAAGTATAATTTTTGAGAAAGTACTGAAAAGATAGTCTCTGGGTGGAAAAAATATTTTAAAGACACATCATTAAGAAAATGAGAACATATTCTTATCATGCTAATATTAAAATCTTTGTAACATAATTCCAATACTGTCTATAACTACAATTTAAGTATATGGATATCTATTATTTATACTTTACATTCTAGCATAACTTAAGTTTAGGGAATAAAATGATCACAGTAAGGAACAAAGTTGTCACATTAAACCAAGAAAGGAAGTCACTGCTTTGTAAGATTGAACCTTATGATTATTCCTATTCTGCTTGAGCTTTTCGAAGTTAGCTTAGCTAGAAATTAAAATACACATCTGAAGTAACATTTCTTTCCACTGCCAGGCTGACAAAGGATGCTCCTTTGGAAGACTATTATTTAGCTGATCTTTCTTTGAATGTGAGGAATATATAATATGCCCAAGATTTCTTCAGAATCTTGATAATGCTAAATGTGCTACTGTTAATAGTTGTGGATGTCAAAAGAAAATCTTCATATCAAGATAAATCTTTTAGCATTGAGACTTCTTCAAAGAAAATTGAACTTAAGGCCTTCAAATTCAGAGCATAATTTCACAGAACTAATTTTTGCTTCCAGTTTTTGCTGTTGCTTTATCTCTTCTGTTTCAGCAGTCAAAAGCTGATTATAAATGTGGGATCTGGAGAACACTTGACACCTGTTTACCTTAGCATGTGGCTTCAAAAGCAATGCAGGAAGAAAACTGTGATAACAGCTATAGAGGTACAGGAAAGCAAAAGGCAACTGGGTTGTGCATAGAAACAGAGTTGCAAGGGCTGAGGCAAATATTTATGACCTATATGTATGGTGGTATACATACCTTTACTACCATCAAATTGTCATTGAATTACCCCAATATTTTCTTACTCAACATTTATTTTCTTCTTTATCCTTCAATCTATCCAAGAATATAAAAAAATGTGGTTTCTGTACTTCAGATAACTCATCTTTTTCATAAATGGACCTCCTTATTCTCTTGGGATAGCCATTGCACTTCTAGAATTTAAGTGATATTTCAGCAACATAATAAGTCACTCAACTCAAAGTTCAGTCTATATTTTGGTGTACATTCAATCATGTGTATGAGATCATTATATGAGTATGTCTTTTCTCAACTGAGCTTTTTCTTCCAGTGACTATACCTCATTATCAAATGTAACTACAGAAAAAATGAAAATAAATAAAAGAAAACAAGAGAGTTCTTCTATCTTGGTCTGTATCTATCACTTTCTCCTTTAATTTGTAATATTCTACCTTGACCGCTCCAGATCTTTTCACTAATAAATCTTTATCTGTCCAGATGCATTCCAAATCAAACTTCTTTACTCTTTGTTCTCAAATCTATATGGATTCTTCCATATAGAAGGCATGGACCAATTACGTACCAATAACTTACCAATTACCAACTTATCAATTGTGTATCACTGTAAATATCAGTTAATACTATCACTTTTAGAAATCATTTGATATTAAAATCAAATATTCAGAGAGAGTTTAATACGAAACACATGCTAGTTTACCCCAACAGTGGTTTCTTACATAAATAAACTTGAAGATATATGTAAATACAAAATCCTAGGTTTGATTCAACACAATTAAAAAAAAATATATGTTATGCATAAATAAATAGTAATACACTCAATCAAAAATTCTATGTTTCTACAAAGTGTATTAACTACAACTACAGAGAAAGAAAGGAGCAAGTTACTGAATAATATTTTACATCATTACAAGACAGTCAGTAAAACTTTTAAAAGTGCCACAAAAGTGACAGATTTTAGTAACAAAGCTCTAAAATAAAATAGGGTATGATAAGCCTAACACTCAGTTCAGGGTTGACTCAAAAGTTAAACGCACAGAATTGTACGTGCAAGGTGACTTGAGTTGTTATTCTATTTTATTAACGGAATAAATACTTAAATGATGACACCCAATACATGTGTTCTCTTCAGTGCTTTCTCTGACTTCAATGAGTTAATTTATTGTACTTTTAGAGATTAAACTCAGGGTTTTGGACAAAGTAGGGAAGCATTGAGCTATACACATTGCCCAACACTAGTTTAAATGTCTTTTCCATACTGTTAAATATTCAGGAAAACTGAGAAGTAAAATTTAATGCAAGAAACAAACATTGGAGGTGCTTTTGATGTATGCCAGATAGAATTCTCTATGCTGGAACTATATCAGTTCTTGTTTGAACAGCCGAAATGGCCTAAAATCTTTTCATATACTTACCTATCCTGCGTTCTTGGCAATGTCACTTTGCCTTTATATCTTATCTTCTGAACTAGGAATTCACTGATAGTGACAGATATCCAGAGAGGAATAAGTCCCCACAAGCTGCCCCTGATCCACGATTGGTTGTTGATCGATGGAGTTTTGTGCTGTCCCAGTGTAAGCAAGAGCAGCTGTTGTGTGATCAGGATTACAATGGTGGTGTCAGGTTCTACAAAATCATTCTACAGCTCTTTTACCTGTCTACTAGCTCTAGCTTTCTTTTTCTTCTCTCTTCCACAATATCCCCCAGTCCTGAATGACAATGATATAATGTCCTACAGAGGACTGAGCACTAAACCATCATTCAATCTAAGCTTCTTGAGCACCCACCAGTCTCTGTATTCACTACCATTCCCTGCAAAGAGAAACTTAACAAGGACTCTCCTGCTCATGTTTTAAAATTATAACAATTATAGAATCACAAATTAATAGGTTGTGAAATTCTCAAAAGCCCCCAAAATGTATAATAATGCTTGGTTTGAGTTGATGATGATGTATAGTGTGACTTCTCAAAAAAAAAAAAAAAATCAGAATTTTACACTATATTTATCCAATATTTACCTGAGTATATTATGTCTATTCTGTTCTGAATGGCAAAATCCTACATAAGCATATCACTAGAGAATCTTTAGGATTTGTAGTGTAATTTGGGACATGTGAAATAGTTGAAACTACAGAATGTCCAAAACAATACCCTAGGCCAATGTTGAGCAAATGCAAAGTGAATAGATGTATTAAAAGCACTATATGCTTGTTCTATTTTTCAGTATATGTGTGGTAGTTTAATTGAAAATGTACTTTATAACTTCCTATGTAGTGGCACTATTAGGAGGTGCAACCTTGTTGGAGAAAGTCACTGAGTGTGGGCTTTGAGGTTGCAAAAGCTCAAGCAAGGCCCAGTGGCTTACTCTCCTACTGCCTGCTGATCCATATGTAGAACTCTAAGATACATAGCCAACCCTGTGCTTGACTGTGTGCTAGTATGCTTCCCAGAAGAAATATAATGGACTAAACTGTAAGCCAGCCCTAATTATGTGTTCATCTATAAGAGTTGCCACCGTGGTGGTGCACGCCTTTAATCCCAGCACTCAGGAGGCAGAGCCAGGCGGATCTCTGTGAGTTTGAGACCAGCCTGGGCTACCAAGTGAGTTCCAGGAAAGGTGCAAAGCTACACAGAGAGAAACCCTGTCTCAGAAAAAACAAAACAAACAAACAAAAAGAATTGTCCTGGTCATGGTGTATCTTCACAACAATAGAATATTGACTAAGATAGTTCATAAATAAGAAAAAATAAAATATTCAAATAGAATTTAGCCATATACTCTGGATGTCAATTATTTGTGGACAATTCTTCATGGTCTAGATTCTTTGTACATCCTCATGTTAAGAAAGGCATTCTACCTTAAACAGACCTACCCTGCCTCATCAATAAAGATGTACAACTAGGTATTATTGGTTTGTTTTTATTTGATGAATTTATCATTTAAAAATTAAGGTACTGCAGTAAATTAATATCCATAAAAGTAAAAGAAGATGCTATACACAATTAAACTTAATAGCTTGTAAATGCTTTTCTAAGCTTAATGGATCCCAATTCTGGAACACTAAGGCAGTCTACATGACAAGAAGCCATTTCAATATTAACTACTTATAAATATATTATCTGATTGAATATAAGAAACCATTCTAACATGACAAACTCTTCAGAAACCTCAACAATAAAAGAGGAGAGAAAATGAATGGCCAAGGTAAATTAGAGAAGATTGTATTTGGCCTTGAGGTTGTGGGGGGTTAGAGATAAATTTAAGTGTAACAGAGACAACAGGTGCCAGGCATGGCAGAAGGAGCAACAGCTGAAAGCTCATATTGAACTGTAAGATGAAGGAAAGGTGGTAAACTACAAATGGAGCCAATCTTATATACTTTCAAAGCCTGCCTCCAGTGAACTCCCTTCTCCAACAGGACCACACCACAAAAACTTCCTCAAAAAACACTACTACTTTTGCTCACCAACTAGTCAAATGCCCAAGATTATGAATAGCATCTCTAACATACATGAAATTACATTCTTTTTTTTGGAGCTATTCTTAATGAATTGACAGAATTTCCATCATTAGATACATTAAAAATGATATCAAAATTATATTCATGGACTTTTTAAAATCTATCTTTGTCTGTTTTTAGACAATGCATTTTAGATATTTTGCCCACTCTTGAGTTACTTATTTTGAAATTATTGAATTCTAACATGTCCTTTGATATTGTATCCAAAAATTTTTCAATCTTAAGAATACATTTAATGATGGTTATGATATGAGAAAGGACTATACTTCTCAAATAAAAGAGACTAAACTTCTATTATTCTTATCCTGATACAGACACAATTAAAAACCAACACTTTCAAATATGTTGATATTTTCCTGAATGCCTAGTAGATATTTCTCAAATTACTTTTGCAATTTCTTTCATTATAAAAGACTTCTTATTCTCTTATTAATACATGAATATCTTATTTTTAATCATGAGTGAGTTTTAGCCATAATTCAATAATGTCTATGTTTTAGAATAAGTTTATAAATATGTCCCTAATTTGTAAATGATTAAACACTTTTAATTTTTAGTAATCTATCTAGATTGTAATTATACATCTCTTATATTATGCAAACTATATGCGCATGGTATTATATGTATGGTATTAACCATGTGTAGTACATAATATTGTTATTTTACTAATGTATCTTTGCTAATCTAGAGTTAACTTCTTTTGCTAGGTATTCGTGTTATTTGTCTTTTCATTCTGGACTGCTATTGACACCCAATTGCTTACTTATTCAATTATATTAGCTTATATTTCTTTCATTTATTATGTTATTATTTTAAACTGTGGTTTCTTTCTCCAAATCAGACATTCACTGGGCAAGTCATTAAGCATTTCTGTCATTCATTCGCCAGTAAAAGCCTCTGTCTTCAGCAATGCCACCTTTATCATTCTCTGAGTATCTTTATCGATCCAAATTAAACTGAGATGTGTAGTCTTCATTTCCAATGACAAAACCCAATCCTTGGAGAGAATGAGTGTGCTTTCCCTTTTAATTATGTATTCCTTTGAGAAACTTCCCTTTAACAAGATACATTTCACAGCTTTAACTCTGAAGAAGGTAACCTTTTCAATAGTGCATTAGCACAAGTACCTAAACTGCAGTTGTAAAAGTACTTTCAACTTTAAAGAAAGTTAAAATAAAAATATATGCTGTTATGCTTGGGATGTACAAATGGACAAATGAGTATTTATCACTTCTCATAACTTTCACTATATTTATGAACTTGCCTAAATATGAAAGAGACAGAAATGCTTTGGTACCCCTGAGATCAAAAGCAATTGTTATTTGAAAAAATAAAATAGGCCCGGGCATGATGGTCACAGCTACAATCCTAACCCTGGGAAGCTGAGGAAATTATAATGAGTTCCAGCCAGTGTAGGAAATGTGGTGAGTTGCTGACCAGATTAGCTTAAGAGAATACTTGTCTAAAGTAATGATAGTAACAACAACAACAAAAATAATAATGATAAACAAAACATGTAGAACCATAAAATGTTTATCTGGCCCCTAAATTAATTTAGATGTTCATATTCTAAGACATTGTATTAATCTTTCTCTTTTTGTTTTCCTGCATAGATTATACTATTTTTCATTACATTTTGAATAAATTTCAAATATACAAATTTGTATATTCAATAGACTATCAGTTAGAGAGTAGAGATAATGTTTACATTGCTGATATTATTTATCAAACACAGAGATGATTAATTCATTATCAAGCATATATAAAGTTATATAAAATGGTAAATGCCTATAAGATCATCTATTCAGAAGGCTGGATGCTAGTGTGGCAGGAAGACTCAAGCTTAAATGGAAAACATAGCTGGACCTTGTCTCTAAATAAAAACCTAAGTAAATATTAATAAATTCATCAATGAGATGAAGGGGTGAATGAGGGCTTGACCAGTCAGAAGATGGTGTGTAAGTGGTCAGGTGTAGGATGACCTAAAAAGATATTGATATTCAGAAAGTTGGAAAACAAACGGAAATGAAGAAAGTTCTACAGTGTGTGCTAAATAAATAAATAAATAAAGTTTTTGGGTTTTTTTGTTGTTGTTGTTGTTGTTTTTGGTTTTCTTTTTAAAGCTCATGAAATGCTATGGAATTTTCATCAGATAATGGAAATGTGGAAAGAGTAGAGTAATAGCTCTGTGTGAGACAAGAAGATAGACATATTGTATAAGGCCTAATTACAAAGGGTATTAAAATGAGGTAAAGCAATTTATGCCTCTAGTAGACTAAGAAAAATCATTGAAATGTGTTCCTAATGCTTTATAACTAGTATCCACTTATGAGTGGGTACATAGTATGCTTGTCCTTCTGAGTCTGGGTTATCTCACTCAGGATGATATTTTCTAGTTTCATCCATTTGCCTGCAAACCTCATGGTGTCATTGTTTTTCTCTGCTGTACTCCACTGTGTATATGTGCCACATTTTCTTAATCCTTTCTTCAGTTGAGGGCCATCTAGGTTTTTTCTAAGTTATGGCTATTATGAATAATGCTGCTATGAACATAGTTGATCATTTGTCCTTGTGGTATGATAGAGCATTACTTGGATGTATGCCCAAGAGTGATATAACTGGTCTTGAGGTAGATTGATTCCCAAATTTCTGAGAAACCGCCACACTGATTTCGAAGGTGGCTGTACCACCCACCAACAGTAGAGGAGAGTTCCCCTTGATCAACATCCTCTCCAACGTAAGTTGATTGGTATAAAATGTCATTTCAGAGTCGTTTTGATTTGCATCTTCCTGATATATAATGATGCTGAGCAATTTCTTAAATGTCTTTCAGCCATTTGAAATTCTTCCTTTGAGAATTCTCTGTTTGCTCTATAGCCCATTTTTGAATTGGGTTGTTTGCTATTTTGATGTCTAGTTTCTTGAGTTCTTTATATGTTTTGGAGATCAGCACTCTGTTAGATGTAGGGTTGGTGAAAATCTTTTCCCATTTTGTAGGCTTTCGTTTTTGTCTCATTTACTGTATCCTTTGTCTTACAGAACCTTCTCAGTTTCAGGAGGGTTGGACAATGGAGAGTAGGGGATAGGGGATGAGAACATAAGAGAATGGATGGTTGATCTGGAACAGGCTGGAGGGAAAAAGCAATGAAAGAGATATCATGATAGACAGAGAAACCTGGTGCTAAGGAAGTTGCCAGGAATTCCCAAGAATGATCCCAGCCTAGACTAATAGCAATAATGGAGAGGGTTCCTGAACTAAAATGGCTTGCCCCAGATATCAGACTAGTGAATATCTTAACTGTCATCACAGAACTTTTCTCTAGTGACTGATGGAAGCAGATGCAGAGATCCATAGTCAATCACTAAACAGAGCTCCAGGAAACCATTCAAAGAAAGAGAAGACGGATTCTATGAGCAAGTGCATCAGGATCATGATGAGGAAACATGCAGGGACGAAGAAACCAAACAAGAGAGAACTCATGAAAGTTGGATGAATGGCTGTGGAGCCTAATGGGACTGGACTAGGCTTTTGCTTGGCAAGATCCTTGTGTAGCTAGATCTGCTTGGGAGGGCCCCTGGTGGTAGGATCAGAATCCATATCTGGTGCATGAGTGGGCTTTTTGGAGCCCACTACCTATGATGGGAAGCCTCATGCAGCTTTGATGCAGGGGCAAGGGCTTGGACTTGCCTCTACTGGATGTGCCTCCCCTTGGGTGGGAGTGAGGGTGGGTTGGGAGGGGGAACCTGGGCGGGAAGGGAAAAGGAAAATCTTTGGCGTATAAAATGAATGAAAAAAAATTTTTAATACGGATATTTGTGTTTTAATTTTACATATCAGCCATGGGTTCCCCTGTCCTACCCCCTCCTGCCCTGCTCCTATCTTCCTCCCAGATCCTCCCCCCATTCCCATCTCCTCCAGGGCCAAGACTCCCCTGGTGATTCAGCTCAACCTGGTAGATTCAGTACAGGCAAGTGCAGACCCCTCCTTCCAGACTGAGCAAAGTGTCCCCACATAAGCCCCAGGTTACAAACAGCCAGCTCATGCACTAAGGACAGGTCCCAGTCCCACTGCCTGGGTGCCTCCCAAATATTTCAAGCTATTCAGTTGTCTCATTTATCCAGAAGGCCTGATCCAGTTGGGGGCTCCACAGCTTTTGGTTCATAATTCATATGTTTCCATTAGTTTGGCTGTTTGTTCCTGTGCTTTTTCCAACAGAGAAAAACAATGACATCATGAGGTTTGCAGGCAAATGGATGGATCTAGAAAAAATCATCCTGAGTGAGGTAACCCAGACTCAGAAGGACAAACATGGTATGTACTCACTCATAGGAGGATACTAAATGTAAAACAAAGATGACTAGACTGCTACTCACAACTCCAGGGAGGCTACCTAGGAAACAGAACCCTAAGAAAGACACAGGGATCACCCAATGACAGAGAAATGGATGAGATCTATATGAACAACCTGGACAACAGTGGGAGTAATGAAGGGCAAGGTTTGAGGGAAAGAGAGCTTAGGGAAGCAGGAGATCCCAGCTGGATCAAGAACAGAAAAGGAGAACAAGGAATAACAGACCATGATAAATGAAGACCACATGAGAACAGGAAGAAGCAAAGTGCTAGAGAGGTCCCCAGAAAGCCACAATGATACATCCACTGTAGACTACTGGCAATGGTTGAGAGAAAGTCTGATCTGACCTAGTCTGGGGATCAGATGGTCAAACACCCAAATTGTCATGCTAGAACTCTCATCCAATAACTGATGGAAGTGGATGCAGAGATCCTCAGCCAGGCCCCAAATGGAGTTCCAGGAGTCCAATTGGCGAGAAAGAGAAGGGATTGTATGAGCGAGAATTGTTGAAAAAAAAAAATTCTTAATTAAAAAAATAGAAAAAGGAAAAAAAGGAAAACCAAAAAAGAGAGAGAAGGGTAACAAAGGAGAAAAAGTGGTAACTAAGATTTATTATGATGTTTTGTACAATGAAAGCAATTTTAAAAACCATCATTTACAAATGAACAACATTTCTGAGAATATTTATGAAATGTCTAAGGTAAAGTGTGAATAATCATCTTGATATACTACTTCCTGGTAATAATGCAAACTACATTTTGCTTTCTGTTGGTAATTGGGTACCATTTACAGTAGATTATATGTTTATAAGTTTTGACATAAAATTTTGTAAATTTTTTCAAGAAGTCCAACACCAAAACATTTACAAATATTTTGTTTGCTCATATTTTACTATACTATTGATAAATGTAAAAACCAAAAAATGATATAATTATGCAGTTAAATAATATTTACACAAGTCATAATTCATCATGCAACTGAATAATAGTTATTTTTCAAACATTTTATTTTGTCTTTATGTTATTACTTGTTTATTGTTCATACATTTCAAAATTTATTTTAATTTTTTGAGAATTTCATACAATGTGTTTGAATTTATTTCCCTCTCTCCACATCTCCCCCTACATCCACTTCCCCTCCCCTACACACCCAACTTTGTGTCTTCCTGTTTTTGTAAACTCAAAAAGTCCAAGGTATTGTCCATATACTTATGCCCACCTTTTATTTCCACACTGAGACTTTGTCTCGGTTGAGCTTGTGCAACTTCAGTATACACTGTCACAACCACTGTGAACTTCCTTGTGTAATTGCCTTTCCATGTTCTGAAAACTTTATTTGCTTGTAATCATGAAACACTTTTGATTATTACTATCTTTATATCACTTATACTGAAAATGTCCTTGGGTTTTGAGAGGAGGAGGTGTGATAGAAATAGTCCATTCAGAGTGAACATTCTATTGTCTATTATGGTCAAAACCATACCAGTTGCAAGTCTCTGTGCTAATTACCACCTATTTCAATAAGAAGCTTTTCTAATGAAAATTGAGAGATGCACTCATCTATGGGTATAATGATAAGTCATTAGAAATCATTTTAATAGCATGTACATTTATCAGAGTAAGAGTAGAAAGTTCTCCCCTAGAACCAATGGTCTGCCTGCCTGCCACAGAGTTTTGGCTTTAATAACAATGCCAGGTATGGGTTTCTTCTTGTACAGCAGGCCTGAAATCCAATCAGAGAATGGTTAGTTACTCCCATAGTGTTCATTCTATTATTGCCCTAGTTGGCATGTCTAGACAGACCAGCGATTATGGTTGTTTCCAGTATTCTCAGCTGAATAAGACTTATGATTACTTTCTTCTCTGTAGCATGCACTGAATTTCTCAGTACAATGACAGCTAGCTAATCATGATGAAGCTTCTGGATGGGTAGCTTGATTTCTCCAAGTTCCGTGATTCAAATGTAGTTTTCTTCCACAACAGGGCCTTGTCATCAATTCTGGAGTGTAACCCAGAGCAAAGGCAATAGCTTGTAATGTTTGTGGTTCTATGAGATTTCACTGAACAACACCACCAAAAGAGGAAAACCGTTCCTGATACTGGGCTTTTAAAAAAATATTTCTTACATTTTTCGTTGTGAGCCTAGCCTTTAACGGCAGAGCAGATCTCTGTGAGTTAGAGGCTAGTCTGGTCTACAAAAGCAAGTTCCAGGAAAGGCGCAAAGCTACACAGAGAAACCCTATCTCTAAAAACAAAACTATATATATAGTGTATACACACACACACACACACACACACACACACACACACACACACACACACATATATATATGTATTTATAAATACATCAATATGCCCTGCTAAGGCTATATGATATTAGCTAAACATATGTCTTCAGAGCTGACCATTTGGTATTGGTGGCCTACTACCTTTGAAAATTTATTGCCACTCTTGGGATTCCTTAGTTGCCTGCAGTTCTTTGTGTAGGGTTGAAGATTTCTGGCTTTCCCTCTGTCCACTTCAGCATACATATTGTCTTTGTTCAGTTCATGTAAATATAGTATACATGAAAAAATGTTCTCAAAAATAAATAAAATACAATAAATAAGTCTTCACTTACTAAAAAATTCTTTCATTTCATTTTCAAGACATATCCCAAAGATTATGTACTATTGTCAACTAGATTTGATTCCAGTGAGGCAGGGGTGGCTCAACATACATAAATCAATAAATACAATCCATTACATAAATAGACTCAGGGCAGAAACCACGTCATCATTTCATTTGAGGTACAAAATCCTCAAAGTTAAACAATTATTTTGACAGTCAGCCAGAGGTTTTGGACAGATATGCACTCCAATATTTAGAGTACTCTCTTACTAGCAATGTTAGTATTACAAGCCATGCATTCTGGGAGATTTTATGAAATAGTTGGAAATATGTGGTGTTTAAAGTTGTATTTCCTGGGTTACAAAAATCTTCATTCCTGCCCTTTATACAGTATTTAAATGGTATGATCTTTCAAGAAGAAAATATTCAAAGCAGTTGCTCTGGATTGGGTATGGTTCGGTGTTCCAGGGTTGCACATAATGACGTTCAAACTCCATTAAGAACTATTAAGAGGGGAAATACTTTATATGACCACTGTGTTTAGAGATGGGGACTTTGGATGTTTCAAGGACTAGAAAGCTTATCAGAGTGGTGCTTTACTATTAAATTACTGATGGCTTTATTAGAAGAATGGCTCCGGAAGATACCCAGATACACAATACACTCTGTGTCTCTTTTCTTGCGGTAAACTGTACCATGTCAGAACACTGCAATATTAAAAATAAAACATAATTGTCAAAATATATAAACTAACATAGTGATACTGTCTACATGCATACATACAGTTAAAATATTTTTCCTTTTATATTTTGAGATTGTGGTATAATCACATCTTATTTCCCATGCCTTTCCTTCCTCTAAATGCTCCCACATCCTCTTACTTGCTATTTTCAAATCCATGGTCTCTGTTTTCAATTTTCAACACACACACATATGTGAATGCATATATTCCCAAATATAACCTGCTTAGTCTTGTACATGAAATTTTAATAGGAATGTAACTTTTTATAACAAAAACAAAAATGGTGACAAATAAATGACCAGAAACATTAAAACGGTTAATCTCTAGAAGTAGACATAACAATTTTTTTCTTTCAATTTTGTCCTGTTCCTTATTTAGTTTCTAAAAATCAATATTATCTATTATATACATATAACCAGGAAAACTTGGACTTGCAAATTTTAGTATTTTATTTACACTCTAATCAATCAACTACATTTCATAATTAAGATTATACAATAGCAAATAAAATACGCCACATCTATATTTGGAGCTTCCCTTACAGATCTTGATTTCTTTCCAGTGCTTTCAAATGGTATTTCTTCTGTATAAGACTTTTTATCTCTAATTTCTTTTATACTTAAGGATACGAATCATGCTGAGTAAAAGGTAACCCTGCTAATTTCGTTTTAAGTTACTTATTTAAAAACTCAGTCATTAAATACAGTCACATTCTGAAATACTTCATACTGGACTTCAGTGAATGAATCAGGACGATAGTACAATTTATCCCATAATATGTAGTGAAATTAATAAATTTTATTTTTACCTGTTTATCAGAAATTCAAATTAAATTGATTGTCCTATAATCTTTTTTGTTATTTATTATATTTGTGTTTTAATTTTACATATCAGCCATGGGTTCCTCTGTCCTTCCCCTTCCCGTCCCTGCCCCCACCTTCCTCCCAGCCCCTCCCCTCCATTCCCATCTCCTCAGGGCCAAGACTTCCCTGGGGATTCATTTAAACCTGGTGGATTCAGTACAGGCAGGTCCAGTCCCCTCCTTCCAGGCTGAGCAAAGTGTCCCTGTGTAAGACCAAAGTTCCAATTGTTGAGAAACAGGAGGGACTGAAAGAATGTGAATTGTTGAGACTAAGATTGGAAAAGCACAGGGACAAATAGCCAAAGGAATGGAAGCACATGAATTATGAACCAAAGGCTGTGGAGCCCCCAGCTGGATCAGGCCCTCTGGATAAGTGAGACAATTGAATAGCTTGAACTGTTTGGGAGGCATCCAGGATGTGGGACCGGGACCTGTCCTTAGTGCATGAGCTGGCTGTTTGGAACCTTGTCCTATAATCTTATTGAGCAGCCTTGCTAATAATCTTAATGTGTTAGTACAATCTGAGGTTTACTTGTACATTTTTATTCATAATTTTTTGAATTAAAATATAATTACATCATTTCCCCCCTTAAATTCCTCCCATGTACCACACCTTACTGTCTCTCAAATTCTAGGCCTCTTTTTCTTTAATTATTGATATATGTATATAATTATTAATTGCATATTTTATATATAATATTGTCATATATTATATCATATATAACATATTATCATATGATATATTTATATATACTATCAAATTATATATACTATCATAAATATATAGAACATAATAAGTAAATAAACAGTCATATATAATATATATTTATTCATATATGTATAATTATTCCTAACTATAAATACCACCTTATCAGCCCACGTACTGTTACTTGAACATATTATTTATGATTTCAGGACAGACCACTTGGTATTAGAAAACAATTGTAGGTTAGATGGCCTCTTGCTGAGGAAGACTATTTTTTCCCATGCTCAGCATTTTTCACTTACCTGTAGTTCTTTGTCTAGGGTTAGGGACTTAAGAAATTTTCTCCTTCCATGTTAGCATGCTTATGTCATTTCATTTTTAAAATAGGTGCCAGACCATGTCCTTTAAAGCCATTGGGTTTTCAGTACCCCAGAAGAAATATTTTAAAAATATATATTACACTTTTATTGGGAGTCAAGAAATGCCTTTGACTAAAGTATGAATGCCTGGCCATTTAAATGAAGTTCTTGAGCTGGTAACTTGCTCCTTTAAAGGTTAATCACATGTAAACTCATGGAATAAAAGTTTATGTAATTCACCTTTTCATGTTCTTAATTTATTAGAACAAGAGTCTCTAGGACTGCTTCTAAAATCTAATCACCAGAGAACTATGACTAATGAGTCAGCATCACCTACTTTAATTATCTGTTTGTAAAATCTGGAATCTTTGACATTATCGTTAAATAATCATCTTAACAGAGGGAAACTTCTGCTAAAAATGTTTCTTCTATCTTTGGTAAATTAATGAGCTATCTCCAGGAAGCTGGTACAATAAAGTTCACTTATCATATACTTGGGTATAGCTCAAAATTACAGCTGTTGGAAACATTAAGTTCATATGAGTTTCAACTTTCATCCCTACTGTTTGACTATTTAATCTTATTTTTAAAAATTAAAATATGATCACATCCATTTCTTCCTCCACTTTCCTCCATTCAATCCCACCCATGTCTTCTCCCTCCCACCAATTTCCATGCACTACCCTTTATTCCCTCTCAAATTCATGGCTATCTTTTCTTTGTTTTTTGTTTTGTTTTTTGTTACATATTCATATAAATGCAAATATATGTATATACAACTTGCTGAGTCCATTCATTTAGTTTCACTTGTAACTGGCTACCCAATTTAGTCTGACTTCCTAGCCACACATCTGAAGGAGAGACCCAGTCTTCAAAAAATAAGGGAGAGTGATAGAGGAATGAATATACCTGATGTTGGACCTCTGGCCTCCACATAGCACATGAATGGATACACACAGACCCAAGTACAAACACCATGCATAAAACTCAAGGTGTGAAAGGTGTTTTTCTTTCAATTCTGACATATTCAATTATTACAGATACTGTTGGCATTTAATATGTTAGAATATTACGATTACTAGACTAAGAACTAATGCTACTATACCATACTTTGATTCCAGCCATTTTTAGTTGAAACAAACATAATCCAATCTCAATTACATAAAGTAATGCTCACTGTAGTTCTTAAGATCCATTAGCTGCTGACTTCAAAATCTCAGAACAATAAGCCTCTGACTTGAACACATGGCTGTTATAAGGCCACATAACCTATCTTGGAAAGACCAAAGCCCTGTTTATCAAGATAACTGTAAGATTCTAGGGCTTGGTAGCCCAGTATTTGGCAGTAACCCATGAGCCTCTGGACTTCTGGACAGACAACAATGGCAACTGAACTTTGCTTATTCATTGCTTTAATATGAGCAAATTATCAGGAGCCTTAGCTGTTTATTCAAGCTCAACTAACAGTGTGACTATATTTGCAGGAAAAGTAGGACCCTAATCTACTGGATGTCTGAGAATGAGATACGTGAATGCCTCCTTTCTCCAAGTCATTAGACAGAAGACTGTCAGCATGCCAGGAGAATCTGCTTACTAGAAACTAGCCTTTGTGGTAACTTGATCTTACATTCAACCTTACAGAATTATGGGGAAATATGTTTGAGGCAAAGTTATATATTATCATAGTATTTCTAGCAAGATAAAATAAATTTAAGCATTTCTGAAGATACTGGAATATAAAAACTTAACTCCATGCATATGAACAATTTCAATGCAATGATAACTGGTAGCCTTTTACAGATGAGTTCGCAATCCATAGAGACAATAAGGTACATTTAACTCTGCAGAAGTAGTCATTTTTAAAACAGAACCAGGGTTTGTTTGTCCTGCCACAGGCTAATGACTGTTGCTTAGTCTATTTCTTATCTGTATCCTCTTGTCAAAGCATCATTAACCAACAAGTTCTATGTGCAAGTCATAAAACTGTAGCTCTGTTAATCTTGCAAAGTTTAGAATAATGACTTATATAACATTAAAAACAGACATGTATAAGGAGTATGGCATAATCTTTATTTTGGCATCCCAACCTTCTATTTTTCTGCAAATGATTTTCTAAAAGCATGTTTATGTATCAATAAAAAGGAATAATAACTAACACTACCTATATATGGTGGTAATTAAATCAGAAAATTTTCATAAAACATATGCAATACTCTCTGTCGTATAATAAAATCTCCTTTAAAACCTGATCCAAATCATTAAGAAAAAATAAATGTTCAGCACTAGGCACTTTGATGTGTGTGGGGATGCTATGTTGTCTGCTGGGGTACAATTGTATTTTCTCTAGTGCTTTGTTTTTGTTATACTTTAAGAAGAAGAATTTTACTTAATTCAAATATTCTAATACAATATTCAGTAAAGTATTAATCTAATAAGTGAATAGCAGGAACTTCAGAAAAATGTCAAAACAGTGAAACTGTGAGGTGCATTTCAATGTTTAGTATGCTGGTAAAAGGAAATATTTTTAGAGCCAGTAGTAACAAGATTCATAGGAATAAGTATTCCATATCATTGCCTTTATATTATTTTATAATTTTAAACACAGTTTGTGTAAAGTTGAAAGAAATTAAACCAACCACTCGATCAGTATGGCACGGATAAACTCTGTCTTCACAGATATTATTATATTTTGGAGCTCTATTTTCTAATATGTAGGGGCTGGAGTATTAATGTCCAGAAGACAATTCTTCAGGAAAGGCATGAGACCTGAGAACGTACACTTGTATAGTCAAAAGAAAGACATGACACTCTTGGGTCGGCTTTTGATTCCACCTATCATAAGCCTCATGTGGGTACCAATCATAACTGCGGGACTTGCAAACATTTTCTTCTGCCTGTCAAAAAAGGTTTCTCTAGAGTTCCTGGAGAGTTCAGCCTTTAGCTTGAATGGAAATGGAAATAGCTTCAGGATGCAAAGGACCTTACAGTCATAATAAGTGTCATAATATAGAGTTTATTGAAACTTGTGAAATGAAATCTCCTATCGGCTGCAGGCTGTTTGGAGCAGGGGTGACTAGAGCAAGGCCTCTTGAGGCAGAAGCTATGGCTTTAGCAGCATAACACTTAGAGTGGCCTCTGGATCTTTCTGCTGGAGTAAGTTTCCTTGGGCATCTCTAAAGTGTTCAGAGCAGTCAGACACAAGGGAAGGTCTATCAATGAAAATATTTGATGTTCTGGTTTCCATCAGTTTAGCTTACATGAAAGAAAATCAAACACTGGACAGTGTTCAAAACAGAACTCAGTATAACATTGGCATTTCTTAATAGTATTCAGCATTTTTTTTTTAAATTTCTAGGCAAATTCTTTAGGGAGCCTTGGTCTCTCTAAATACAATTTCATTTTAATCTCCCCTTTACAGGTACCATTTGCTCTTTCCAGTTGCTCTATTCTTTACATGCCAGTGGAAAAGTTTCCATTCAAAATAACTGGCTCATTAGTGAATGTTTGAAGGTTGAAAGATGGATGTAAGCTCAAGTAGCAACAAAGCATGATTTCAATCACACCGCTCGCTGGGCTTGGAGTTACATTAAACAAGTCTTTGAATATCCACATGTGAAATGGGATAGAGGTAAAATTGTGCTGCTGGTTGAAAAGTAGAAAGAAGTTATCTATAGAACAAGAAAACACAACTTTAGAATGCCGAAGTATGCAGTTGTTGTTGTGCTGAAAGCTAAATAAATCCAAATTTCCTTGGAATATTCAACAGCAGAGGTAACTAATCCCTCACACAGTACCTCATTATGCACAGGCATGAAACAGATAATACAATTCCCACAAACCTCCTTTGATTTCATGTCAAACAAATTCTCTCAAAGTCATTTAATAAACAAATAGACAGAAAAAGCAAATGTTAGACCTCAAACAATTTGTGCAATCGATTACTATGCACCATCTATCTCTCTTTCTTAAAACGGATGCACTTCCCTACATAAAGAGGAAATTTCACAAATTGAGGTATGAATTATATGTTAAGAATGAAATTAAAGCTGTGAAAGTCTTTAATATTTAAAGCAAAAATTAATAATGTATGAAATTATGTCCCATATTGAGAACCAACATGGAATTTAAATTTGAAACTGCCACATTGCTCGATATTCTCTCTCTCTCTCTCTCTCTCTCTCTCTCTCTCTGTCTCTCTCTCTCTCTCCATTCTACACAGATACATAGACAAACATACTCACTGACACACACACACACACACACACACACACACACACACACAAACACACGCACGCACACACGCATGCATGCACACAAACCAGCACACAGACACATTTTCCATGAAACTATTCTAGCGATCAGGTTACACAAGGCTGTTCATAAATTCCATAGTGGCAACTTATGTTAGTTGTTAATCCCTCCCATCTACAACATCATTTCACATGAAGCTGATTTCTAGAGAGAAATTTCTGACTTTTCTTCAAGACTGAACTTAAAAGCTTCTCTTAACACCAAACAGTTAGGTGATACCTTGATTTCTATGTTAGTAAAAGATTTTAATCTGATATTTGCTAATATACTACCTTATATTCCATGGTCATGCCAAGGTCATGCCTCTTTATTTCATAAAACATTCTCAAGTAAAAGCTTTATTTTGTGAATACACAAGACACATCAAAGAAGGGAATACGCTTTATAATATGCATCAAAATGTGGATCTTAATTTCAGCCTAAACTACATATGCATTTCATTTTCTTAACCACATTTCTTAAAATCTCAATGTCTTAGGATCCTTGTTTGAAAAGCAAGATTATATTATTTATGTATTTTTTAAAGAGTATATATTCACATATTATGTCATCACTTGAAATAAATGAGTTATAGAAACAAAAAGAGGGGAGAAAGGGAGAGCAAAGAAGACAAACAACTGGGCGGTGGTGATGCACACATTTGATCCCAGCTTTTCATTTAGGAGGTAGAGGCCAGCCTGGTCTACAAAGTGATTTCCAGGAGAGCCAGGGCTACACAGAGAAACCTTGTCTCTAGAAACCAAAAAATAAACATAAAAATAAAAATAAAGTCATGTTTTCAATAATAGTATGTGTTTTAATTTTATTTATTTTGAAAAGATAGTCACGATTCAATGCTTAATATTTACTATTACTTCAATGCAAGCATAAAATCTGATGGTTATTATACTGGAACTAGTTCTTATGTTTGCTTATATTATGCTATTAAATGTGAAAGATATAACAAATGTACTTTTCACTAATTTTTAATTATCAAATTAAATATCAAATTTCTTCTGTATGACAACTCTACAAATATGCAAATTAATGAATTTTAAACTGATGTTTCCTGTCCTGACTGCCAGGTTCCAAGTAACCAACTCAGAAACTGAATATGAATTATAAATACTTGGCCAATAATCAGGCTTGTTACTAGTTAACTCTTACACTTATATTAACCCATAATTCTTACTTGTGTTTAGTCATGTGTCTTGGTACCTTTTCTCAGTATGGTATTCTCCTCTTGCTTCTCCTCTGTCTGCTGATGACCTCCTCTTACTCTGCCCTTCATCTTCCCACCATTCTTAGTTTGGTCTCCTCACCTACACTTCCTGCCTAGCTACTGGCGAATCAGCATTTTATTAAACCAATTCAAGTGCCAAATCTTTAGAGTGTACAAGAGAATTATTCCACAGTAATGAATGTTAGTAGGAAATACAGCAAACATATATAAAGATATGTGACCAATATTTTATGTGACTTATCACTAGAAATCACAATTATATGATTATTTATTCAATATGCAGTTTACCTCTAATGTATAAATTAAGTATTGTTTGGGGAAATAACAACCTTATTTACACTATTTTCTTTGCATAGTTCAGTTGAGTGATATAGATACTTAAGAATGCAGGTTAGACACTCTTTACAGAAATATCTCATTTGTTATAAACTTTCTTAAATTGAGTAAAAATGAGGGTAAGGAAGAGAAAAAAATATAATACAAACTCACAGCTAAAATCCTCTCTTTCCAATGTGAAAAGAGGGTTAGAGATGACAGAGGCAGATGACAGAGCAGATGGATGATGGCTAATTAAGTGTAGGCTCAATGTACTGAGGAGCACCACATCCCACCACTGGCATGGTTAGGCAATTGGTGGAGTCAGTTTATGGGCAGTGGCCACAACAACAGAGATTCCATCTTCTGCCTGATGATCAGAGTCATCAAGGTTGAAAAAGGCTTCTCAGGAAGCAATTATCTTTCTTTCACTGGGGGTGTTCCTACAGTTTGGCATGTATTGGATAAGAGCATTAGAAGAAAGATCTAGTGTGAGCTTCTTTTTAGGGAAGAATTTCTTTAATTTTGGTCTTTTCATTTCTGCAAGAGTAAAAAAGAATCTCTTTGGGAATTTCAAATATATATTTGAATAATGAAAGAAATTTTGATGTCTTTCTCTCAGTACTCATTCTCATTAATTAAAGACAGAAGTAAAGGGAAACCCTAGTCACAAACTGAAAAGATACTTTAATCCATGTATGAAAGATGTACCTTACAGTAAAAAGATAGAGAAATCCACTACACCTATCCTAATTTACTACTGAATAATTATAAATAATTACATAGAAACAACTGCATTTCACACTTTATTAGATTTTCATGATTTTAAGATGTTCCCATACTTTATAATGAGTTCTGATCACTGCTTTTTTACCATGAAATCTCAGCATCACAGTCATGGCTGTACAAAGTCAATGACTAATATTATTTCATCATTATGATAAATATAATTGGTCATAAAAATAATAGGCAGAAGAAATGTGAAACAATTTGTGTTCTCTGAAAAATTTATCTAGGGAGTAATCTGGATATATTTTAAAAGGTGCTACTTACATGTACAAATAGTTTTTAAAAATGAGTTTTACTACCACACAATTTTTCTTAGCATGTTATCCAAAATCCAACCTGATATCACTAAAGCTAAATAAAACACAAGATTGGTGCAATAAAAACTGACATTTTTGAGTGATGTTTCACTTGTTTATCTTTTAACATGGGTTTGAACGTTTTTTTAATTATCATTTTTATGGAGGCAAGATAATATACAGTCTCTGGCTTTTGCTGTTTTTCTCTGAAAGGCACTAATACTGGTTTCAGGACACTGTTCATTTATCAACAGACACATTGAACACACGTATGAGTGTGTCCATCCTTTGCTAAGGCAGATCTTTGGAAAACCTAAGGTCTTCACAACAGCTGGTCAAAGAATTCAAACTGTAGATTCTCAGTGAAGCCCTGGCTCATTTTTATATGCTTTTTGACTGGGCCCTGGGTAAGTTTTATTCTAGGAAAGAGACACTCCCCCAAAGTGTTCTTCATTGTGTATCAGCTGGATTCTCTGCTGTTAATCTTGTGCCTGAATTTAGCTGGGCCACAATTCCAGTATCTCTGGGCACGGCTTGCTATTTGGATCTTATCTTGTAATAACTTTGTGCTCACTCTTTTGTTCTCTCACTCTAAGTCTGTGCTGATAAGTACTTAGCTGTGGTCTCAGAGGAAAGCTCCAATAAGAAGTCAACTTTTGGATGCTTTCTTCTTCCTCTCTCAGTCTTTGGAGTCTGCCCCTTCTGCTCATCATGATATCAGCGGGATAGTTTCCTGTGGGTTGCTAAGAAATTGTCCTCAGACAGAGGTGTGGGGGCCCAGACAGAGCTCAGGGTAAGATGTTTGTCATATGGAAGTTGTTCTTCTTTCCAGAAACTATTAGAACAGTTTATCAGGCAGATCTCCACAGGATCAATTTCAAGTGCTATTATTCCAGAGCCATGTTTTATTGTTTTATTTATGTTATGTGTTATGAATATTTTGCCTATGTGTATGTATATTGACCATATTTATCAGTATCTATAGAGCTCAGAATGGGGCACCGTATGCTCTGGGATTGCTGTGAGGCAATATGTGGTTGCAAGAAATCTAACCCAGATCCTTTGAAAGAGCAGTCCTTCCTCTTAGATAAGGATCCATCTCTCCAGCACTCCAAAGCCATTACAAAAATAATAATCTGAGCAAACTTACGAAGCCATGACTAACACAAAAAAATCTGAATAATATTTAGATTTGTATGTCTTTTGATTAATTTCAGTCTTAGAAAATAATACCCAAGTTCCTTTCTTCAATACGAAATAATCACACATTTATATTTCAACTGGTATTTGTTGTTATTGAAATAATTAAATGATAATTCTATCTGAGCATTCAATTTAATTGAACTGTAATTAGTCTTGTTTAGTACTAACATGCAATTCAGCATAATTACTTTGCCCCAAGGGTTTCCATCTTCTCATTCAAAATGCTTATAAATAATAAAAGGAATGGTGACGCATAAGTGGGAAAATGCTGAAGGATTAGTTGAAGGGTGAGTTTCCGAAAAGAGGATCAGATGACACAGTGCTAATGACTCCCTAGTGATACATGGTAGCAGCAAAATGCAGGTGGGTTATATTCCTCCAGTGGGCACATTAGATAGACAGTTTATTATATTCATAAGTGCATGAATACAGGGAAGGTAGGTAAGAATGGAGAACTTAAATATTAAGCCTGTTTCAAGTGGCAAAGCAATAAACGACCAGCCAGAACAGTAAGGTCACCAAATTACATGGATAAATATGACTCTATTGTGCCAACCCCTGCTCTCATCTTACCTAGTCCTTTCTAATCTTTAATAAAAAAAAGGGGATAGGATATTTCATCAGCCTTAAATGGTATTAAATGACATTTGTGTATCTCTCAGAAATAATTTTCATGTCCTGCAAGGTGAGAAATAACGCCTGTGTCTACATTGACCAAGAACATAGGTTACATAAGAACATAGTGGCTGAATCATAGAAGTGTAGCTGGTAGAGTACAACATAGAGGGAAAAAATCACTGTAACAATGAAATATATTTTAGAAGACAATGTAAAACCACAGTTCTCAAACTTAGATTTTGAGGTTGGGTGAACGAAATGTATATAATATGTATTTCTACTAGCAGACTATTTTTAAAGTGAGGGCTTGTTAAGGGTGTTTATTACTTATTTCTGTTTTATTCAAAAATATACAAATTATAGACTTGAGATAGTCTCATATAGCAGATGGTGTATGTGTGTGTGTGTGTGTGTGTGTGTGTGTGTGTGTAAGAGAGACAGACAAAGAGACAGAGACAAAGACAGATATAGAGAGACAGAGTAAGGAAGCTACATTCCTTTGGCTTTGTAATTAAATCCAAATGACTTTTGATAAACGTGTAAATAAAATTTAAAATTTGAAAACATTATTTAATCATGTAAACATTCTTTTAAATTCATTTTACTATTTAAAAAGAATTGAAAACTTTTATTTTAATTTAATTGATGGAATTCGTTATTTGAAATTTCATATACTTATAAATTCCGATTATTTCCTCCCCTCTAACCTCTCTTCATTTTAAAAGAATCATGTTAGATTAATTTAACTGAAATAAATACATATTTATATGCTAAAACATAGTTTATAGAAATAGTTGTAATTGATCTGACCCATAATTTTAAAAGATAAAATCCAGTCACTAATGTAGAATATGAAGCTTTCTACTTAATTACCAACAAGCACAAGGTTAGGCTCTTATATCCCTATCAACTAACTACTCCATAGTAACTCTGGAGATGCTCCAGTTATCCAGTCACTTACCCTGGAGACACACTTCTGAGAATCACAGATCTTCAGTAAATTGCTAAAGAACACCTTAGAAAAATTTTCAATGCTGATTCTCTTTCCATTGATAAAATCTACTGCAAAATAAAGGCAACCCTATTCTACGTGAAACTGAACTCGTATGAGAACATATGAACATAAGATAAATTATCATGCCATAGTGTAAATTCTGGTTGATTAACTTTTCTACTTTTTTATGTACAGATAAGATTTAACACCTGAATGGGAAAGAAGGAAAGAAACAGGGGAAGAAAAACGTTTGAAAGGGACACATGAAAGCAGGGAGAATAAAGGAACAAAATAAGGAGACACACAAACAATAAATAAACAGAAAAATGGCGTGTCTCCAGATTTTGAAATTCTCAGAAAAAGTTCTGACTCGTTCCTAAGAAGGCAAGGGCTTTAGAAATGTGGGTATTTGTGGATCTATGGGACTTATTACACCCCATGTTCAGTAGGACTAGTGGATTTGTATCAATTTAAAGGAAAAGAAAATCAGCTCCACTTACCCTTCTTTCTTTCCTCCCTCCCTCCCTCCCTCCTCTCTCTCTCTCCCTCCCTCCCTCCCTCCTTCCTCTCTCTCTCTCCCTCCCTCCCTCCCTCCTCTCTCTCTCTCCCTCCCTCCCTCCCTCCTCTCTCTCTCTCCCTCCCTCCCTCCCTCCTTTCTCTCTCTTCCTTCCTCCCTCCCTCTCTTTGATGGGGCAGAATTCCCCCTATTAGCTGGCCCTGGAACTCACCATATAGATTAGATCAAGGTGAACCTAACAGAGTTCCAACTGTCCCTTTCAAGATGGGTAGGATTAAAAGTGTGTGCCCAAAATATCAGACATTTGTTTATTTATTTATTTGTTTTATTAGAAAATTATATTTCTCAAAGGAGGAATGTGGTTGAATATAACATTCATATCTATTGAAAACACGAAACAGTAGAGATAACTTTGTGTTTATATATGGGAAAATCAATTATATACACATTTGTGAAGTTTTAAGTAATGCCATTAATTAACACATATAAGGAAATATTTTAAAGCCTCATGTTTAACTGTTTTGGTGAAGTGCTTCTAATTTTGTTTTTCCAGAGTCACTAAGTGAAAAAAGTAATCAATTTATACTTCTTGGTTTAACATGATTCAATGGGAGACAACGTGGGTTATATTTCATGCATGAGGCCATAATGAAAGTTATGCAATGCTGGCATCCAGATCAGCAAAAGTCTTCAGAGAAAATTAATACTTCTTTAAGCAGTCATGTCCTAAAACCTCCTTAAAGCCAAAGGAACTATTCAATGTCAGTCATTCAAACAGACAGGACAGGAAAGTCAAATATAGTTTGTGAATTAGCCTACTTAATGCTCCTGGGAAATTAGAGGATTTGCATCTCATATGAAACAATAAAATTTTAGAAGCATTTTGCAGCATTCCAGGTAAGAAAATAATTATTTTATATGTTCAAGGACAAGCAGCCATGATCATCTTTCAGGACCATTAAGTTCTCTTTCCTGCAGTATTAAGGGAACTTTATCCTTTCTGTAATACTACTACAGTACAGTACTACTATAAGAGAAGAAAGTTGATGATTCATATATTCCTCGATAAGAGTTTAACCCCTTCATTTTTATGTGGCTCGAGTTGAAGCACTCCTATCTACTTACATTCTAAATCTTGCTCTTCTGTAGAATACTTCAAATTTAATCTTCATTTCATTTTCTTTGCAGCATAAAGCAATCTATGACTCCCTTGGTAGATTTCACATATTTGTTTGAAGGTTTTAAACAATTTGAATGAAATCATTCATAGCCCACTTCAGTTCATATATTAAGAATATTTTCCAATATTAATCACATATGAAGAGGCAGAAAAAGATAATATGAACAAAAGAGACAAAGGCAATACTGATATTTAATATGAGTATTATAGAAAATGTATTAGAATATGCATTAGAAACAGCCAAATATGTTTATGTGAGTGATATGTTAATTTGTTATGGATTACATATACATATATATATATGCACGCACACAGATAGGAGTATATCCATAAACATGAGACTACAGCCTAAGGTAGTATATTCAGTGTGTGATTATAGGAATTGCAATTGCACATTATATTTTTAAAAATATATAATTCTCCCATTTTCTCCCTCTAACATTCCCATAGATCCCCATGCACTCCCTTTCAAATTCATGACCTTTAATTCTTTCAAAAATTGTTGTTACATGTATATGTAAATAATATAATTGCCAACTCCTGAGTCCATTCAGTGTTGCTTGTAAGTATAATTGTTTTTAGTGCTGCCTACTTGGGACTGGATAATCATTTAGGATGCTCATCTCCAAACACAACTAATTTCCCCTCTCATTGCAGTTTTTAATTGCCCTTAGTTCTTATCTACTGCTGAGACACCTTGAAATTCCCAAAACATCCTTTTTTTTTCTGGTGATTTTGCATCATATTAGAAATTTTAAATTGCTATAGTAGGACCTTGGGAGCTTGACATAAAAGAGATATTAGAACAGGAGGGTCGGAAAGATTTGAAGAAACAGAGGTTGGTGAAGACTGCTGCTAAACCGTGTCTTCTGGGTTGTTGTACACTTGAACTCTTACCAGTGCAGGTTACCTAGACAAGACCTGCACAAGATGCATCTAGACAATATTCCATCCTGGAAGGCATAAGAATGCCACAGGTCCCATTCCTAGTTGGGTGACTATGGGAGGTCAAGAGCTGATAGGACTAAGAACATTAGATTTTTTCTGGGTGGTGATGCCCCTGGAAGGTTTGTCCGACCACAGGGGCCAGCTCTATATCCACTTACATGTGGGCAAATCATATTGCCCTCAACATGATGGAGTGTGTGGATGGGGAGTGAGGGTAGGAAGGAGAGACAGAGATGGGGAAAGGAAGGAAGACACAGAGTTTGGAGGATGGTTGGAAGCAGACACAGAAGCTGAAAGGGGAAGAAGTAGTGAAGTGGATCGGAATAAAATCTATTCATGCAGTAAAAATCCATTCTGGAAAACACTTAAAGAAAAGTTAGATACTACAGAGGAGGAATTAGGAGCTAAACTACCAGACTATAAAGCCATGTATCCTATGTTTTCATTTATATCAAAATTTAAATTTATCATCAATTTTATTTTTACTGAAGAGGAATGAAAGCTGCTTTATGGCCCCCTTCAAGGAAAACATCTAAAATATTCAATGTCTATATAATTAAAACGCAATTTGTGGGTTATTTTTGTAAATGAGTATAACATTGTCATAATTATGTTTTAGTTTAAATAATGTTGGTTTGTACTACTCTCTGTGTATTTCTCAGGGGCTAGTAAGGAAAGAAAGTAGCTGTTATAGTATCAGTACATGAATTTAATTGGGAGACAGGTTGGTCAAAATAATCGCTTCCACAGAATGTTCAAACCATTATCAAAGAAGTCTCTGAATTAATTTTTGTCATTTAAAGAAGGAATTAAGTTTATAGATGGAGTGAAGGGTGATGTTCAACTAACTCTGTAACATACAAAATTCTTCTGGATCATACTGATTTGTAATTGTAATTACAGGGATCTTCAACAGCAAAAGACAGGAGATGCAATTGCATTGGTCTGACTAAGTTACAATATGAACAAAGCATTTTTTCACTACAATACCGTAAATACATTAATTTTTAACTCAGTAATACTCAACTTAAATATTCAAAATTCAGAACTATGTCAACTAATATAAATTGGTGTCATTTTAATTGACTATATAGAACTTTTTCTGCAGCAATAGGAAATGAATAGGGCAGGCCTTACCTGATTGTATAATCATAACACATTCTTCCACTTAAGAGAAATAGAAGCAAAGTACAAAATCTCTCTGTAATTCAGTACAGGCAGGTCCAGTCCCCTCCTTCCAGGCTGAGCAAAGTGTCCATGTGTAAGCCCAAGGTTCCAAAAGCCAGCTCATGCACTAAGGACAGATCCAGGTCCCACTGCCTGGATGCCTCCCAAACAGTTCAAGCTATTCAATAGTCTCACTTATCCAGATGGCCTGATCCAGGTGGGGGCTCCACAGCCTTTGGTTCATAATTCATGTGCTATTGAATCTCCAGGGGAGTCTTGGCCCTGGAGGAGATGGGAATGGTGGGGAGGGGCTGGGGGGAAGGTGGAGGCGGGGGCAGGAGTGGGGAAGGACAGGGGAACCAATGGCTGATGTATAAAATGAAAACACAAATATAATAAATAAGTAAATAAATCTCTCTGTGAGGTGTGGGAATTTCTACCACTTTTACAAAGGCAGTCCAGCCATCATAACAAATAGTTGCGTCAAAATTTTACCCTATCAATTTTTCTTTTTTTTTAAAAGAGATTTTCTATTCATTTTATATATCAACCACAGATTTCCCTGTCCTCCCTCCTCCTGGCCCCCCAGCATTCTCCCCAACACGCCCCACCTTGCCCACCACTGTAGTAGGAATCTTAAAGGTACTTGTTAATAAAATCAAACCCGAGGCCAGTTATTGTGGTGGATGCTGGAAGATCAGAGAAGCAGAACAAGCCACAGTTTCCTCACCTCACCAGTCCCTCAGCTGGTTTTGTTTCCTCAGACTGGAATCTTCTGAGTCCTCATCCCAATGGTTCTCAGCTGAACTGTGTTGCTCCAAAGCCTGAATGCTTCTCCAGCCAAATGCTTTACCAAATACATGCTTTTCTCTCCTCTAATTCCTGGTCCTCATGCCTTATATACTTTTCTCTTTCTGCCCCCACTCCTTGGAATTAAAGGCTGGGTTTCTGGGATTAAAGGCATGGTCACCATGCTTAGCTGTTTCTAAAGTGGCCTTGAACTCAGAGATCCAACTGGCTCTGCCTCCCAAGTGCTGTGCTTACTCTTCCTATTTTCTAGCCACCATTTTTGGCTTTGTTCTAGTGGCTGTCTGTTCTCTGACCCCAGATATGTTTATTTCGGGGAACACAATATTTCAGGGAACACAATACCCACCACACACCACCTCCAAGGCAAAGTCTCCCATGGGGAGTCAGCAGAGCCTGGTACATTCAGTTGAGGCAGGTCCAAGAGTCTCCCCCCTGCATCAAAGCTGCACAAAGTGTCTCACCACAGCTCCAGGAAGGCTAGTTCGTAAGGAGGGCCCTAGGAAGGGCACATGGCTTGCCCAATGATGGAGAAATGGATGAGATCTACATGAGCAAGCCAGAGTTTAGAGGGGTAATGGAGGGCAAGAGACGGGGGATGAGAACCTATCAAGTTTTTAACACCTAAAACTGCTGTTTGAAAAATTACTAATTGGTAATGTTCTATAATATTTAATTATTTAATAGTAAAATAAATGATCATTTTTTCTAAATCTGTTATGAAATGAACATTTAGTAAAACATTAATACTCTGCCTATTTATTGATGATTTAAGAAAATGATTACTATATATGTAAATTTATTTCTTTTTCTTAATGATAAATACTTGCATAGTGATTATATATGTATATGTGTCCATTTTATCTTCTCTCAAGATAAATGAAGAGGAAACATTATACAAATATATGCATACAGACAGACAGACACACACACATATATATTAAATTACAATTTTTCTCATATGTATATGTACCTGTGTGTGTATTAGCATATGAATGTTTGTGTATATGTGTGGGTGCATGTATGTATATGAGTTTGTGTGTGTGTGTGTGTGTGGGTGGGTGGGTGTGGTCTAGGCATGTGAGCATATTTGTGTGTGAGGCTAGGTGCAGTAGTGTTTGAACCTGAGAAAGACAAATGTTGGTGTCCGTGGCGACCTTTGTCACTTCCAAATCTCTCACTGAAGCTGAGGTTCACAATGCTGCTCAGCTGGCTAGCCTATTAGCTTCTATCTTGGGTTCTACAGCTCTAGGGATACAGGCAGAAGCCTTCATATGCTGATCTTATATGAGATCTAGGGATACCAAGTCAATTTATTAAGCTTGCACAGCACATATTTCTCACTGAGCCATCTCCTCAGTCCTAAAGACTGTTTTCTCTGATTTGTTTTGCTTCCTATGATTATTTTGTAACATGTTACCCATACTTGGGATTTCCTTATCTATCTTTTAGACACATTCCCCACTATGTAATCTTGTCCCAATTTGTTGACTCCCTTTACTGTTAGTGATCATGTGTGTAAGTTTCAGTTATTACCTGATACAAATTATTATGAATGTGCTATGAGATAATGGTTAGTGGCCATAGGGAAGAAGAGACATTGCCACTGAAACCCGTGGTCTCAAGTGAACTCGTTTTTCAAGTAAATGCTTAGGATTAGAATGGCTAATGTGAGGGCAAACATATTTATTATTTAGTGTTATTAAAACTCCTAAGGTTCCAAACTAAGCTTACAAATGCTCAAAGACTCCAAGAAAATTATAAATACAACTTCTCCTCCAATTTGGCTTGTGCCCTATAATGTGGCTTAAGCCCATCTGGCGGAGGTGCATTGGTATTTACTATAGTATTTCTTAGAATAACAAAGCACATACAGTATTTCTCACATTTTAAGTATATGCATAATTAGTTCCTTACATGTTTTATTTTATTAATTTTTACTTGAAAGTTTCCTGTAAATATTTTGACTCTGGGTCTTTTATTACTCATGAATTTTAAGTATCTTCTCCAATAGAGTGTGTTTGTTTTAACTTTATGGGCAATGCACTTGACAAAATTACATTCTTGGAGAGGTGTGGGAGGCTAGGAGGATGGAGGGAGAGGAAACTGTGGTTTGGATGTATTATGTGAGAGAAGAATCTATTTTCAATTAAAAAGTACTTTCTTAATTTAAAGAACTATAGGTAACTAAGTCTTAAAATAGTTTTATATTCAGGATAAGCAAATTTATGCATATGAAAATTATAAAACTTCTTGCCTAATTCCATCTAAAAATTATTACTATGTCCAGTGCTCCAGACAGTCTCTAATTATTACATCTCCTCACTGGTGTTCACACTTATGTTCAAATGTAATATAGATACCACAAAACCATATATGACAAGTAGTAATATATATAAAAGGTTATTAAGTTAAAGAGTCTTTTCTAGAGAACAGGAGAGAGGGGAAAAGGAGACATGATCCCTTTTGGTTTGGTTTTGTATTGTATGTTTGTACTAAAATCCCTCTGGAACTATTTACTGTGTATGTTCCATAAAAATTTTAAGTATCAGCTGGGTCCCAGGAAACAATTATTATTGTTGAAAAGAATAGTCCAGATTAAAATATCATGATTTTTTTATTCACTAAATTGTATACCACTGAGAAATTTTAAATAAAAATTCATGAAACTGAGAGACAAATTTACAAGTGATTCTCAGTGTTTAAGAAATTAAGCTTATCCCCAGAAAGCTTACAGATCGAAGCTAAGACTTTTTAACAGGAAAATGCTAAGGTTTTATAGAAAGTTGCTTAAAGTAATTATTCATTAGGCTACCAATAAAAACAACAATTATCTCCAAAATTTAGAAAATTGAAAATGGTGGTGTTGGTTTAACCTAAGTGTAAATTCTACTTTATATTCCCTCTAGTTGTTAGGGTAATGTTAAAGGCTCCATTCAAGTTTTGGAGTATATGCTAACTAGTTGTCAGATATAACATGTAATCCAATATATTTCTGATTATCTAAAGCCAGTAATTAGATGGGAAACATTGTTGACATTAAATTCTAAATATTGAATTTTTCATGTCAAGGGCTAAACCTTGGGCACTCAAGTGCCTCTTTCCACAGGAAGGAAAGACTTGAAACTGTGTGGACTGAAGTTTAGAGATTGGGTAAATGGAGCAGGAGACACAGGTGACAGTGGGGGTTCTTTTCTCAGTCCCTAGTCATCATTTGGACAGATGGGGGCAGAGGGTGAGGAAGAAAATGAAATCTGTCAAAGGCAACTATTATATTTGGGTTCTGGAAGAATGGGTGAATTTAAATTTCACTGAATATCTGGAACCCTTAAATATGACTCACAAGTTTTGAATGTCCTCTAGTCATTATTACTGTCTTAGAGTAGAAATGAGCAATGTTGTCTTTTTAGTCTATGAGCCTTAGACACATGAATTTGAAGCTAAGAGGGAAATGGACACTAATCTGGATGATGATTTGAGTATTGTGGATTCTGTTGCAAGAGCTATGAAAATTGCAGGAATCTTGATTGGTATTTTTATCTAGAAATTTAGTCATTCTATCTTGAGAATATTAACCATATTTTGCATGGTCTTATGTTAAAGAAGATACAATAGCCAGTGATGTTAGCAAGCAACGCTAATAAGTCAGAGAAAATACTCCACCCAGTGATGCTGGTAATAAAGTTATAGCCAACTCTTGGTGTTGGAGCAATCATTTTGGCTAGAACAGAGAAAAGTACTTCAGTGAATCACATCCCAAAATCATGAACCTAAAGGCTGGAATATTGGAGCTTGCTCACATCACCTCACTTGGAGGTTACCATTAACATTGCTTTTTAACTATGCAATCAGTGATATCATCTTGAAAGTTTGGCTTTGGCCAACATGGGGCTATTTATACTACTACAAACTTGAAATCTATTTAAATATGGACTTTTGTCTATTTTTCTTTTCCCTGCTGTGCACTTACCAGCACACCATGGGAAAAATCAGCATACTAAGTAGATAGATAACTTTGAGAAGAAAGAAAATTAAAGAAGTAGCTTTTTCTTTTCATTTTCATTTTATTTTATTAAACATTTTTCATTAATTTTGGATACTGATCACAGTTTCCCCTCCCTCCTCTACTCCTGTTCTCTCTCCTCCACGCCCATCTATCCCTCTCTCCACCCACTCCTCCATCTCCAATCAAGCCTGCCGTGGGCTTGAACAAAGCATGACTCAACAAGTTGAGGTCCTCCCCTTGTGTCAAGGCTAGGCAAGGTAATCCATTATGGGGAACAAGTTGCCAAAAGCCAGCTAACGACCAGGGATAGGTCCTGATCTCACTGCTAGGAATCTCTCACAAAGAGATCAAGCTACACTACTGTCACACACCTACAGAGGGCCTAGATCAGTCCCATTAGGCTCCCTAACTGCTGGTCCAGAGTCCATGTGCTCCCAGGAACTCAGGTTAGCTGTCTGTGGGTACCCCTGTCAAGACCTTGACAGCCGGCACCCCAGGAGTTTCTCTCATTAGACCACACCTTGAATTGGGAAGGACCCTTATATACTCAACTTTGGTTACAAGAACATGTTATAAGTCTTCTTCAATTGAATCATTTATTTAGATCTTAAAATTTTGAAAGCAATGTATATTTTATCCAAAAAGTAAATAGTGCAATAGTGTCAACAAATCTTAACTAGTTAGAATGTCAGTCTAATATATTATCTCATTGATGTTCAACTTATTCATTATCTATGTCCTCATTTCTTTTTCCTTCATTGAGAAAGCATTCTGCACTAGAGATTATTTGTTATAAATAATATAAATCTTAAGTGTTGATCTGTTTTATTAATCATTATGCTGAAAGCCAAGGATTCCAAAGTTTTCAAAATTGTCCATTTCATCCACAAGAGTTAAAAAAATTCAAATAAAAAATACCTGATGGATTGGTGCCCAACTCAATTATATATTGACATCACTTAATAATTAATGAATGACCTATATGAGAATATAAACCAAAAGTCTTCACTCTCTAGTGGTACCTACTTCGTCTTATCCCAGGAGAGTAGGAAAACCACTTGAACTAATCTTAGAAATACATAAGGAAAGTGACTTCATAGTTTGGAGATTTCCAGTACCTTATTAAATACCCTTTTTTCAGCAACTCAGTATCAGTACTCATAAATATCATTTTTCTCTTAATTATATTTCCTATTTTCCCTAAAATAAGCCATGTTCTGAATTATATTTAAATAAAAATGAAATGATGTTAAATCACTAAGTAGTTTCTATATGTTTTCAAAGTTTTAGTTAAATATTCCCAAAAGGAAATAGATTGAAAATAGAACTAGCAAGATGAGAAGTTTATAGATATGAGCTTCCTGTCTCCTCTAAATGCTATTTCCAGCTGCTACCTTTGAATGCACTAGGGGTACTTCCTGTGTGGGCTTAAGAAAAAAAGATGAAGTTAAACGGCCAAATTTAAAGATCTAAATTTAAATTAAATCACATACTTTGTTTTCATGTTGGATAAAATAGGAAACAGGATGCTTTCTTCCAGTTAGTGGTAAACTGCAACAAAGAATCTTGCTTTCTGCTGGTCTGTATTTTTCTTAACTGACAGAGTAGGAAACATGTTAAGTTCTCATAAATGGAAAGCACCTGCTGAGGAAAACATCTCCCTTGACTTAAAAAGGGGCATTAACGCCTCTGTCACTTCACAGGCAGATGATGATTAAAAGAACAAATGTGAAGCACTCAGATACCCAGCTTTAAGAGTTACAAGTTCAAAAAGTTGAAGTTGGTTTCTGTCAGGTGGTGAGGAGTTGTGTCTTCACTGGGCACAGAAGTTCTCATCAAGGTGAAGTTAATTCTGGACTTCAGTTTCCCCTGACGAGCCAGTGAATAAATGTGTACATCAAAATTCCTCCTTTATTGAATCAGCTTCCAGAAATGTCCCTTGAAGGCTGGCAAAGGCTGACCTTAATTTTTTTCTGCTTAGGAGAAAATTTGTCAGGCTCACCATTAGCACAATGCTGGATAAAATTTCATCACGTCTTTTTACTTTTATTGAGATTGTTGAGATTATAATATAATTACATAATTGATACCATCCCTTTCCTCCCTCCAAAACCTCCTCTTGGTTCTTTTTAAATTTCATGGCCTCTCTTTTCCATTAACTGTTGTTACATCCATATATGCCTATACATATTCCTAAATATAAGCTTCTCAGTCTGTATAATACTACTCATATGTATGCTTTCAGAGCTGACCCTTTGCAATACGGTTTCAATGTACAATTTATTGCTTTTAATACCTGTGAAAATGCTTATCTAGGATCTGTTTGAGATTAATATTTTAAGTCATGGTTGTTGGTCAAGGGTTGTTAGCTCCAAAAGTCTTATTATTCTCTTTGATGTACCATGTACAGTAGGTAAAAGAAATAAAAAAAAAATACCCTTGGGAAATATTATTGATTTTGATTATGTAAATACATTTAGAGCAGGATTCCCACCATTGTATCACTGACATTTTGACTTGCCAAGTCTGTTATTGTGGGATGGTGAGTTGTGCATAGCAGTATCCATACTGATCTCCAGTCATGACAACTAAAGCTGCTTCTAAGCACATCTCAATGTTCACAAAAGGCAATTTTTCTCCTAATGATAAATATTTATATATGGAGTATCAAACAAAGAGAACTGCATCCACAATAAATATTATGCTCAGCTTTAAAAAACGATGTTAGTATAAGGTACTTACCTGCAATATTGTCATCACTAATATAAGAAGAAATACACCCATTCAATATAGATACAATTGTTCCCTGAATATTTTGGATGACTATTTGCCTGAATACATGGATATGAAAATCTACAGAAATAATAATATTATATGAAGAGGGCTGATGTTTGAGTTTATAATCAGTAACTGAATTGTTAATTTGTGTATATATCAATTTTAAACTGTTTCCTCTTTCCTCTGAACTCATGGGAAAGATGACAGAAAATAATTTGTAGTTATCAGGTTGAAGTGATTCACTCCATCACAAAAGTCATTGTTTATCTCTACATTTGATATAATACTAAGATTCCAAATCTGTCATGTGCTACTACAGAGGTGCAATCCAGCTGTCAGAGATCTAGCAAAGTGCACCATCATCTCCAAAGTGTAATTTAGCTTTCTGTCAATACAAGGGAGTGGTCCAGATTTTGCATAACCTGATAGGAATTGCAAAAGTAGTAAGGGCAAGTAGGTTGGGCAGGAAAAGTCCTAAAGTTGAACAACTATTAGACACACGCCAGCGATGATGTGTGTTGGAAAATTTAATAAATTGGGGCTTTTCAAATCTTCCCTGTGTACTTGAGTTAAAGCTTGATTTTTATACTCTTTTGAATTATTTAATATTAAGCAAGTTTTATTAGCTCACTTGTTCATATTTTATTTTCCTTTGTTTTGTTTTCCAACTTTTATTTTCTGTCAATAAAATAAACACAAAACAATTTATATAATTACTATGAAAGTAAACTGGGAGTTTATACAGTTCAATTATTTAGCATAATACCTTGAATGCAGCATAAATGTAATAAATACTTTTCCAGTGAATAAAGTCATGACAAAGTAGATTCTAAAGAATCTACAAAGTTTTAATTGCTTACTCTTGTCTAGCTTATCATTTATTTATTTATTTATTTATTTATTTTTATTATGTGTTTTAATTTTATACATCAGCCATGGGTTCCCCTGTCCTCTCCCCTCCCGCTCCCGCCCCCACCTTTCCCCAAGCCCCTTCCCTCCATTCCCATGTCCTCCAGGACCAAGACACCCCTGGGGACTCATTTAAACCTGGTGGATTCAGTACAGGCAGGTCCAGTCCCCTCCTTCCAGGCTGAGCATGTGTCCCTGTGTATAGCTTATCATTTGTAACATGATTCAGAGACAAACAAGGAGATAAAGGCATGAAGGATAACATGGATTTTTTTTCTACATTTTTCAAGATATTGGGACAAACGTTATTTCAGGGAAATCATCATTTGGTTTTAAAAATCATGATACTTCAAACATCATTCAGGAGAAGTTTCTGTATTTGTGTCAATGTTCAAGATTTCAAGCCTATTCCAAACTGGCAAGGATTGAAAGAAAACATTCAGTGTACTTCAGTAAGTCACCTGTAACCACTCTCCAGGACTATTGACTTTCTGAGCATGCAACATTCTCAAACCACCAAGAGTGTGTAGAAGCACTTAAACATTTCCACTTCGTCTTTTGTACCACAGCATGGATTTTAAGGTGACTTCTGTCTTCCACACATGGTTGAGGATTGTTTCAAGTATTTTAAGTAGTTTTCTAACCAAATAAATAAAAAAGTGTGTTTGACTTCCGCTAGCATAATTCTCCACAAGTAACAATTTATTATTTGATGTATGCACAACTACAATAATATAAAATTCAAACAGTTTTAAAAGTTTTAGTCAAACACTTATAAAACAACTTTTCATAGCAAACACTTCAATAGATTCTAGAGATAGACAACAAACAAACAAACAAACAAACAAACAAACAAACAAAACCGAGGGCTTACTTTCAAAGGGTGCTATCATGGTGTACAAAAAAGACTGTCTTGAAAAACAAACAAAAAAAGAGATAGCATCAAATGTTTATTTGGAATATGGCATAATAGATGCTATGAAATGGGTAAATCACTGGCAATATAGAAAGACAGAAAAAACTTCATTTTTATATCTGCATCCTAATCAAATGAGAGAATAACACTTAGTAAAACCAAAACTAGACAAAAACTATTATGTAAAATTTAAAAGCTTCTACATAGCCTTGGGGGATGGTCTGCAGAGTGGAGGGACAAATGGCAAAATGAGAAACAGTGAAAACTGTGCTTCTCATGAGTGGTTACTATTCAGAATTACAAAAATTCCATCACACACACACACACACACACACACACACACAAAAAAAAAAAAAAAAAAAAAAAAAAAAACCCAACCCTCCATGATTGTAATAGCCAAGCAAACAGAAGCAACCTAAGTGATAAAGATTGGTACATGGATAAAGAAAATTTGGTACATGCATGCAATTATTATTCATCCATTAGAAACAATGAAACCTTGCCATTTATCACAGCATGAAATGAACTGGAGAGTTTTATATTAAATGAAACAATGCAGGAATTGGAAGCCAGTTTCAGAGTCTACTCACCTGTGGGATATAAATTATGACAGACAGTAAGCAGAGGTGCCTGGTCACATGACAGAAGCATGAGGCAGGGAGGGTAAAGAAAGTTGATAAATGTGTATTATTTAGACATGGATAACTGCATGTATTTGTGCTTGCTATTGTACAATAGAAATAATCTATTGTGTAATAGCCCAATAAAAAAAGGGCATTTTAAAAACTGGACGAAAGTATTTTCCATTTTTACTATAAAGGTATTTACTATAAAGCAGCTCTGCGAGGCTCAGAGAATATAATTGAAGAGTGTTAAAGAAGAATATAGGTGCCAGAAGATGGATGTGCTGGGAGCTACTGCTTTCTGGGTATAACACAGCCTCCTCAGTCATAAAATCAGAGCAGCTGTGGTTGCCTATACTGGACCTGCAACAAGAATGGGCCCATCAGCAGCCAATCACAAATGAGGGAGGAGCTCATCTAGCACTATTCTTTCTAGCTAAACTATTGGTTAATGATGTATTTGAGCAGAGGGGAGCCATTGCCTTCTGAGTGTACCAGGCTTCAGTCCTCTGTTCCTTACCAATGCTCACACTGATAGTCCTGATCAACAGCAGGGGGTCACTAAAATAAGTAGCCCTGAGCATAAAGAAATGATTAGAAGCAGAGAATAGCGAGGGTGAAAAAGACAGAAAGATGATAAGAAAGAGTGAAAGACTACAGGGTGATATGAATGCATTATGTATGTTTGAAATTATCAAAGAAAAAAAAATAACGGTGCTGAAGTGATGGCTCAGAAGTTGAAAGCACTGACTGTTCTTCCATAGGACCCAGGTTTGATTCTCAATACCCACATGATGGCTCTCAATGGTCTATAATTCCAATTCCAGGGAATCTGATGCCTTAGTCTGTCCTTTGTTGGCACTGCTTTTGTGTGGTATAGAGACATGCATGCAGAAAAACTCCTGTACAATAAAATAAATTTAAAACAATACAGAACAAGTTCAATTAATTTTAAAACTGTTAAATGTTTCAGAAGATAGGTATGATATGTTTAATCTGACTTCAACATTATATAATGTACATTAATTGATATATTAGCTGATAGTACATTTCTGTATGGATCTTATATATCAGTTAATAACCAATTTTAACATATATAGCCATGATTGTATCATTCCTCACAGTTTTATTATTTTTAGATGATTTTAGTAGACCTTTTATAGAATATAATTGAATGAGAAATTTCTCCAAGACTTTAACAGGTACTGTTGACAAACAGGTGTTCTGTAGTGTGATTCCATTGGTCCTGACCAGCATGTTTCGATTTGGATGTTCTGGTGACCACACTTGGTTTTCTATATAAAATGATGGAAGGGCATAAGGATGGAAAGGTATAGAGCTGAGGACTAAGATTATGACCTATCTGAACACCTGGATCTGGATCTGCTAATTTTACCCAAGGGAACTTTTAGCCAAACCCATCTTGCCTAATCAAAAGCAAATCATAATCATAACCATAACGAAATACAACTTAACATTTTGTTTTCTTTTGGGGGTTTTGGTTTTTCAAGACAGGGTTTATCTTTGTAGCTCTGGCTGACCTGAAAATCACTCTATAGACCAGGTTGGACTGAAACATGGAGATTCCTCTGCTTCTACTTGTTTAAAATGTGAAAAGCATGAAGCTTACAGTATTTCTTTCTGTAGTTGCCAAGAATGAAACATTTCTGACTAGGAAGATATCCAGGGGCTCACAGGGAATGAGGGAAGAAGAGCAGCTAATTAAGTCAGATGTATTTTGATTCTTTATGACAATTAATGTATCCCTGAGAAAATGGGAAGTAGTAGTTAATTCACAAATGTAATAATTCATCATAAGGAGAATGTTGTTTGTTGAGAGGCTTGCAGAAACTGCACGGGAAACAGTAGTTCTTAATATTTTAGTATGCTCACATGTTAAAAATAAGATAGCTAATAATATTTTTGGGGAGAGAGCAAAAATAATGGGGAACATAATTTGTAGCCAAGCAAAAAGAGTTATAGGCTTTCATTTTTATTTCCTTTTAACCTCCAACAAAATGCTTTCACATACTGTTAGAGCTATCTCACAGGATGCTTTTAGTATACCTAAAATAGAACTAAATACAGTGTACAGAACTGTCAAAAAATGCTTTAGAAGGTAGTGCTTACAATTGTCCAGATAGAAGTAGATTTTTAGTAGACTGTCCTCATTTCATTCCATTTCAGCTACATATTATATTGCCTTTATTAAATTAATGAAAGCCAAAGTCAACAGAAAACACAAATTACACTAAGAATTTCCAGTATGATCAGGGGACTTTAATATCTTTGTGATTTCTTTTTTTTGTCTAACATCCTGGAATAAAAGATTATCCTAACTTCTTTCCTAAAGTTTTTGGTTTTATGTAGTGTTAGAAAACTGTCTCCTATAATGAATGATTTACAAAACATTCTCTATAGCCATAGGGGATTTATTTGAATGAATAGCAATTGTAAAAATTGGAAAACATATTCTTCAATTTGTCATTGAACAAAACATGTTGTTTTCTAATTTTGCCCCCTTTCCTACCTTGAACCAGAGGGTCTGAACTTCAGCTTCTCCATCTTTATTCTGTGAACCATTACTCTTTTCATGCTGGCCATGAAAGGGCCTCGGCTTTATTGTCAAACAATTTGGGAGTTCATTATAATTTTGTGTGCAGCAGAACTTCATGTCTTGAGAGATTCTCATAAAAAGCTTGTATCTCCTTGTTCTCATTTGTAGAGTAGTGGATCTTAAAAGCAAATTTTCAGCTGATGGCAAAACTTTGCTTAGCTAAAATACTTAGATAAATCACTTCAATAAGTTATCTAACAATAAATTAGGCAATAAAATTGACTGTTTGGTAAAACAGGTAAAATTACCCTTCTAGTCCACATTAATGTATAATAAAAATCTATTTGACTTTAAACAACAAATCTGTACTAATCCTTTAATGTTTTGTCCTTATTCCACTTGCCAGGTACAATTGGAGGCATATCTACATTTTCATTTTTTTTGAATTTAATATCATAAAACAACTCACTCTTGGAATGACATGTGCTCCCTATATTCTAGTTTTCCATTTCTCTGTGTACTCATCATTTTAATCTGCTATGTCCCAAGGTAAAAAAATAATCAAGAGCTGGTTGCGTATCTCTTCTTTTGTTTGCTGTATTCAATCATCACTTACTACACCTCTAAAACTGACAGTCTTGCCTCATGACATCTCTATCACCATTTCGGTCTAGACCTTCATATGTTCTTTTCCTTTCCTTTCCATCCATAATTGATCTTTAAGGTATCAAAACCACCAATTCTCCATTTCACGTGTACACATTATTTAATCTTGTTTTAACCACCGAAGGTGGACTTGCGCGCGCGCGCGCGTGCGCGCGTGCGCGCACACACACACACACACACACACACACACAGACACAGACACGTGTAAAATTTTGGGTTCTTATGCTTTGGCAAGTAAATCAACATACAATTATAGAATTTACCCCACCGAGCCCCACAGCCTATGGTAGAGGAAATGAAGTTCAAGAAGACAATACATATAGGACACATCAATTTACATGCAGCAATGCAGAAAAATGTCCACATTGCTCTCCAGGTGAGATTACAGACAGCTGTTTTTCCTCTTTGATGCTGTCCTAGAACTGCTTTGGCAAAATGCACACACTGAGTGGTTTAAATACATGATAGTTGTTTTTATCTTGTTACTGAAGACTAAAGCATCTCACAGTCCTTATCTTCAATATCATATTGTGATATGGGATTTAACAAAAGAATTTCAGAGGAACAAAATTTAGTTCCTGATCACACTTAGCACAGTGTGATATTTTGTTGATATATCTGTTCTCACTGAAAATCACAAAGCTTAGTCCCTAGTTAGTGGCCTGCAGATGTGGTAGGATCTTTAATGGCACTTTGAGTCAGGAGAGAGTACTTTTCACTCTCCATGGGAAGGGGTTGGCTATTCTAGATATTTAGCTCCCTCTCCTTCCTTTGAATGTGCCCACATCATACCTTCTACATTCCACATTGTTTTGTTTCCTTTATCTTTCTCTGCATGGAAAAGTACTTGAGTCTGATCAGGATGAATGCCTGTGACATGCTCTTGGACTTCCAACACTGTAAGCTACATACACCTTTTTTCTTTATAAATTCTTCATCCTCAGATATTTTGTTCCAGGAAGAAAGAGCAAACACATCATGTTTATGTAAGAAAGTAGTTTGGGTCTCTTTAATTGTGTCAAAGAGAATTTGAAATCCAAATCATGCCCCAAATCACCTTGATCTCTATTTACAATTTTAATTGAAATCAGCTGTCCAGAAATCTTGTGGTAGATATTAGCATTAAATAATAAATGAAAGGGGTCTATCTTAACTGTTTCTATTGTTATACAAAATAACATTTACTGGGGAGCTCTTAAAATCTGAATTGATGTCTTCCCATTCTTGATGCTGACCAGGCTTGGGCACAGTCAATGAAGACTGGATGCTAACAAAGCGCTTCAGACATCTCTTTTCAATGCATGCTTTATTGTGAAATGGCTTGGGATTCTCTGGGGGCTGCTTTAAAAGGTACTAATCCCACTCCTTGAGAGCTCTATCTTCAAGATCTCCTCATTTCCCAACCCCCTCACCTTGGGATTTAACTTTTGCCTCATGCATTTGAAAGGAAGGCCCAGAAACATATATTCTGCAGAATGACCTGAGCACATTATTTGATAACCGTATCTACCTCATTGAAGAACTGCTTCCTCTGATGTTTTCACTGCTGTTCTCACTTTAATTCTGTCTTTTGTCACCATGAATAGTGTTCAGTCTTCCGAAAACTCTGACTGATTGAGGATTTCTGTATAGGCTGGGAAGGTCGGTAATGGATATATTCACACGTTAGCCAAGAAGAACAGAAAAGAATCTTCAAAGTTTGCAATAAACTGAGCAATCTCCAGGGATCAAAACAGTCCCTCAGATTCAATACCAGGTGTCTTCCCCAATCTTAGCTTCACAACTTCGCAGCCATATCAGCTGCTTCCTCTGAGCAGGGAGTCTACTGTTCCTGCTGACACAGGCTGAGAATAAAAAGGCACAGCTGCTGCAGGCATACACTATACCCGACAATTCCGCAAAACAAAAATGAGGGTGATATATAGTGTCCGCAGGGTATTGAGGCTTTTATCCTTTTTCTCTTCTCCTTCCTCCATTTTTTCCCTCTGAATACCTATATTCCACTTTCTCCCTCAGTATATTATCTCTGAGATAGTGTTCTCTCTTGTCACTCAGGTAAGTCAATCAGAATCAGAATTGGAGCTCCCAAATCAACACATTTGATATTTCAACAGAGACAAAAGCACTGGGAATAGGAACAGAAAAATGTCCCTTTGGGGGTTAAAAATAAAGAAAAAAATTAGTCAGCAAGGATGGACTGATTAAACTGCTTGCTGTATAAGTTGTATTATGGTTATGCCATCTTAAGGAGCATGGAAGCAGGGTACATTTTATATTTTCTGAACCTAGTTACTGCTATTAACTGTTCAATAACATTGCACTTGGGTATGTTATCAACACTCTGGTTCAGTTTCCTTTGGAATCAATGAACTTTGAAAGTCTACTCATAGTTTTGAAACAAAAGAGCTAATGTTAGGCTAACAGGAAGGCCTGGTGGCTAAAAATGATTGCAACCAACCCCGAAGACCTGAGTTCTATTCCTGGAAGCCACATGCAGAAGATAATAGACCTTAAAAAAATCGTCCTCTGACTTCCACAAGCACACTGTGGCACAAAAAAGGCACACCACACACACACACACACACACACACACACACACACACACACATGCACACACACACGCATGCACACATACAATTTAGTACATTTGTACACACAAATAATGAATTAAAGAATAGAATTTAAAATGTTTCTATAGAAATGGTTGCATTATAAAAGATCTTTAAAAATATGTCTAGTTATTAGAGTTTGGAAGTAATCTTAATTGAACTGAAGCATTCATTTAGAACATGAAAATAATGAAATGGACATAAGAAACATTAGTGAGTCACCTTTTCCATTGTAGACCTAGTAGATGATAATTGAACTTGGGCTGGTAAAATACTAATGAGCAAGTAATAGTAGAAAATACTTATACTTTATAAATAATTTGTATTAGCAGTAGAATACATTAACTACTACATATAATATAATAATTATGAATACATAAATTATGAATAAATAATAATGATGAATAAATATATAAATCCATGATGAATTTTTAAAATTCTATCTGTTGATGCCTTCTAATTCACAGAACTTGGGACTTACAGAACTATCATCTTCTGTATGTTAAACAAACACTGTCCATTGACTTACATCCCCATTCCATCATAACATCTTTAAATGTCAAGATGAGTCATGTTGGAAAGAGAATATCTTTTATAAAAACTCAAAATTCTACTTATTTTAATAAAACTAAGAGACAGTATATAAGCAAAGTATATATACAAGAGATGTTTTGAAATTTTTGTTGTTGTTTTTATTGCTCTGGATCAAACCACAATATTCTCAAATCATTTTGTGTGTGGCAAGGGTTGGGATCTCTGTGTGTTTTATAATAGATGATTTAAGCATTATTTCTTTCTGTGGGGACATTAAGTCATCAGATCTGATATTTACTTTGCTCTTAGCATTTGTTGAGAAGCAATCAACAGCATACATTTGAAAAGATCATACTTGTCCATCAAAATACAAGATAAATTTTGTAACCATGCATTTATTCAGCAAATATTTATTATATTATTTAATATGTAAGCTGTTATTCCAGGAAAAAGAAAGATAACTATATTAGAACTTCAGCTGTAGTTCTATATGTTCATTTAAGGCATATACTATATTACAAGTTATGATGGGTAAGACACAGATCAATATTAGTGTACAAAAAAAAGCAGAAATATACTTATCCAGTGGTAGTTATTACATTGAATTGGAAAATTATCTCCTGTGAATCAAACCATAAAAACATAACATATATTTAATGCACATTTGAATATATTACACATCAGCATAGAAAGACTTTTGCACCAGGGATTTATGCTTACTAAGACAATTTTATAGTGTTTGTATAAAACTGAGATTTTTGCCTGTCCTGTTACCTTGGTGTTCTGTGTCTATAATCATACCACTTGGTAGGCAGAAGAAAGAGGATGAGGCATTCAGTCACTCTGAACAACATAGCAAGTTTGAAGTCAGCCCGAGTTACATATCACCCAGTATCAATAAAAAGTATAATTAAATTATGTGGTTCATATAGTAATACTTATGTGAGGACCTGTTTTGTGGCATTATATAATTATATTTTTCCTTGTGTTCTTTTATAAAACAAGGGCAAACTCTTACTATTGCAAGGTAGCACCCTGCTCAGTCATTTATCTTGGGTCATAATCAAGTTATGGGCCTACTGCTTCAATGGAAATCACGCTTCTGCAGACTGTAGCAGTTTTCCCTGCCTATTACTAACTTATGATGTAGTAGCTATTCACATTATAATCAAACCTAACTTTCAAGTTTATGGAGTACTGATAAAATGATTCTCAAGAGTACACAAATATGTACTTCATTTGTGATCCAAGTCAACTGTTTTTAATTCAAAGAACCAGGAAAAAAACAATAGAATAAGTATATTTCATCACTAAATATTTGACATCAGAACTCAAGAAAATTTGATAGCCATGTTATCTGTTATTTTTATGTCTGTGTGTAGTTGGAATTTTCTCTGGTCCTGCCCAGCACTGAGGTCCCAGAGTAGCTTACAAAATAACCATTCAGAGGCTTATAATAATTATAACTACTCAGCTATTAGCTCAAGATTATTAATGACTAGCTCTTGTACTTAAATGAACCCATAATTCCTACCTATGTTTATCCATGTGGCTTGGTACCTTTTCTCAGTTCTGCCTTGTCATCTTCCTTCCTCTTTGTCTGGCTGGCGATCCCTGACTCTGCCCTTCCTCTTCCCAGAATTCTCCTTGTCTGCTTGCCCCACCTATATTTTCTGCCTGGCTACTGGCCAATCAGTGTTTTATTAAACTGGTGTAGAAGAGCATTATCCCACAGTATCTAAGAATCTTCCTTTTCATGGCAGTTAATACCTTCTGGTTGCTGGTTGTTCCCAGGATACTATGTAAGATTTAAAAAGCAACAATGTATTTCTTTTTAAAATTTTAGGTGATGTTTCCTAAGAACATAGGGTACACACATTTCATTTTAAACAAATGCTGAGTACTTCAATTCAGTTTATGAAATAGGAAAGTATTTGATGAAATGTGTTGAATTATTTGAATTCTTTACATAGAGTTTTTAATCAGTTAAAAATGTGAAGGAATCCACTATGGTTACTTATGTGAGTATATAACGGTAATATTCAACTATGAAGATAAGTATAGATACAAAAGAAAAGAATGCATACTGGTATGCTGAAATACAGAAAGACTACAAGATTATATCTTGTTTCTTTCAGTGTAGGGATAACTAAAGGTGCTAAAAAAAAAAATTCAATACCTGAGAAATACCCTTAGAGTTGACACTTGCATTTAATTGTTCATGTATACTGAATACAGTATTGTGATTGTATCTTATCTAGAATAATTTTTATGATAAACATACTCTCCTGCTCTGTATAATTACATCATATTACTTGACTGTCAACAAATGCTCACTTCTCCAGAAAATTGCTATAGTAGTTGGAAAAATATATGCATTTTCATATGAAAAACATCAAATTATAAAAAGTCAATAAATAGAAGTTAGCTTCCATGAGGGTTGATGTTGATTATAAATTTGATGGGTTATAGAACTATGTAGAAGACAAACCTCTAGGCATGATTATGATGTCATTTCTAGATTACTTTAACTGAGTTGGGAAGACCCACTCTAAATCTGAGTAGTACTATTCCATTTTTTGGACAATTTACTTATTAAAAAGACAAAAGCAAGCTACGTACCATCATTTGTACTCCTTTGTCCGACTGTGGGAGTCATATAAGCCACTGTGTTATACTCCACAGTCCACCCTTTCCTTGTTGTGATGGATTGTATTCCCTCTCATACCGTGAGACAAAATAAAAACTCCTCCACTACACTGAATTTGTCAGGTGTTTTGTTTCAGCCAGCAGAGAGAAAGAGAGAGAGAGAATAGGACAATATTGAGTATCACACATTTAATAGGTCACACTTGTACAAAAATATAACTAGTGATTTCTCTTTGTTTATTAAAGTAAATGTTTTCTGACTTTCCCATGGAATTGTTTCTTCCTTTGATTTTTCAGAATTAAAAATCTCTCTCTATATATAACATTTCTTCAAAATATTAATAGAATTAGTTCCCTATTGATTTTAATATAACAGAATTTTACTTCTAAGTTATAGGAAATTGCCAAGGAGAGGCAAATGACATACTATCTTACTTTTGCTAACATTCTATGTCCCTGAAAAGCATGTTTAGTTTTATACAAGTTTATCACTAAATGTTGTTGTCAATAAATTCAACTCCAATGTAGGTTAATCAACAAGTTTTATAATGATTCTACAAAAAGCAAATGAGTCGCAAAATTGGGAGGATTCCTTATGAGTGTTTCATTTTATGGTAAATCCCACAAAAGAATCTAAATGATTTCAGGTTGTGTGCTTAAGTCTTTAGTCTAATTCTACTCCCTTGGTACTCAAACAAAATGACTTTCTTTCTACTAATTGGTTGCCTCTCCTTTGCCCTTTCCTGTGCATGAAAATGGATTCTTGGGGTGTGGGAAGGAGAAAACCTATTTGTGTAAACCTATAATGAATATTTTTTATTTCAAGCCCTAGTGCTTTGTGAGCACGCATTGCCAGCAACTTAAAACAGTCACCTACAAATGTCAGGGAATCATCATGCTAGGCCTGCCATGCCTACTTGACATGCAGAAGTCATGGAGCTTTCCAAACTTATACTTGTCTAAATTAGCAAAGTCTTCCACGATTCAGATCTAATTTAAATTGTTATGAGCAGCCTAATTGTGCTACCTGCTATAGCCAACTAGTGAGTGACTCCTGATTTCATTACCCACCTCTTGCTGCTGAGAGTAAATTAAGTACTCAACCCAGGATGATTCTGCTCTATTAAGACAAAACAGTGACATACTGATTAAATTTAAGCTGTCAGATTATATTTCACTTATTAGTATTGCCATTTGTAGGAGAGTATAACCAGTCACTTTCTTTTCCAACACTCTTCTTTAAACTTCTGATCTTAAGAAACCAGGAATATATGATTTCTAAATGCGGATTTATAAGCTATTAAAGCTAATTTTAGGACAAATAAATATTTGGAATAATTGTTGTGGTCACACCAGCACAAAGGGTAGTTGATGATTCCTAATGGTGCCACCCCATTTCAGAGCCATTTTCTTTCAGACTACCACATTGTGTGTTGTTGGGATGTTTTTAGGGCTGATCATTTGGTACTGATGTGCTCCTCCCAAGGTAAGACTATTTCTCCAACTCTCAACATTTCTTAGTTGTTCTTTGTGTAGGATTGATGGTGTCAAATGTATATAAGAAAAAAATTGTACTAGCTTCTCTCTCATTCTTAAAATATCAGCATAGACATAATTCAGTGGATCAAGTGTCTGGTGATTTCTGCTTAGGAGCTGTCAAGTACATGTTGGTCAGACTATGCTTTCTTGCTATGCTTTCTTGCACACACTCTCTCTCCTGTCTCCCCTGCCTCTCTTTGTGTATGTATGTGTGTGTCCTCTCTTTATTTTTCACATGTACAATTTATGGGGTGTATTAGGTGTGTGTATACCTGTTCACATGTGTATGGGTACATGTTTGCTGGTACATGTGTGAACATGTGTATGTAGATCAGGGGTGATATAAAGTGCTTTGCTGGATTGTCCTTTACTTTCCTTATTGAAGCAGAGCCTCTCACTGAATGCAGAATTTTAGAATTCCAGCTACTCTGGCTCCAGGGATACTCACAGCTTCTCTCCACCTTACCAGTAGGCTCAGGAGATCTGAATTGTGGTCTTTGGTTTTGACAGAGAGCCCTTCCCTGAAAAAGGGTGGATGGTGAGGATCCAAAATTTGATAGGTAGAGTGTAGTCATATATATAATATATATATATATATATATATATATATATATATATATATATATGTGTGTGTGTGTGTGTGTGTGTATGTATGTATGTGTATATATATATAAGTTTTTTATGGTATACAGCACTTAGCACAATATACAACCAATAGCTTGACCTCCATAAAATTTACTATTATGGTTATACTGTCATATGGACTTCTCACTATTAATAGCACTTAAATTGTCAAGGGCAAATATTTTTTATGCTTTTATCATAATAGTCAAGCATCTAGATTGATCAATTAGCAATTCACACTTTTGGCATTACTATGGTTAATAGTCATAGTATAGTTGATTCCTATAGCCGCAAACAAAGTGGTACAATCAAAAACACAGCATACATTAGCTCTCTATGCTATGTCTTTATGGGAAAATAATCTTTTTATATTGGCTAACAAAAATAATCTCTTTACTCCATACTGGAAATGCTGAATGTTAAACCACTTGAACATACACCCACACCCACAAACACACAGATACACACACACACACACACACACACACACACACACACACACACACATACATATTATTCAGTATGTCCTGTCTGTCAGTATGCATTTTAAATAGAATTTTTTCTGTAAAATTTTATTTTCAAATATGAAATTATACTAGATAGCTAAGAGCTTAACTTGCAAAGATGACTTTAGCTCACCTTATTTTTTTATTTCTTTTTTGTTACTGAAAATAGAATTTTTCTCACATAATGTATCCTGATTATAGTTTTACTTCCCTTTTACTCCTCCCTGTTCCTCCTTGTAGGGGGAACTCTGTCCCATCAGCCAGCTCCCAAATCACAAAGTGAAGACTTATTATTTATTATGACAGCTTGGCCTTGGCTTAGGCTTTTTTTCTAATTAGCTTTTATATCTTAAATTAACCCACATCCTTTAATCTACACTCTTTCATGTGGCTCAGTCACCTTTGCTTTTATAATGCCCATGTTGCTTGCTCTGTGTCTCCTGGCATCTCCATCTTCTTTTTCCCAGCATCCTCTGTGCCTGGAAATCTTGCCTAGCCATCGGCCATTAAGCTTTTAATTAAACCAATCAGAGTGACACATCTTCACAGTGTTCAGGAAGATTATTCCACAAAACCTCCTCACCTCCCATTTCATCCATGCCCACTCCCTTTCTGTTTCTTCCTAGAAAATATACAAGCTTTTAAGTTATAATAATAAAAATAAAATGTCATATAATAAAATATAATAATAATTGAACAAAACAAATGAACAAAAAAAAACTGAAGGAAAAATGCCCAAGTGAACGCATAAGAAATAGAGATCCACTCATTCACACACTCTGGTTCACTTTTATTCGAACTCATTAACAATAATTAAAAAAAAAATCCTTCTCAGTGATGTGGCAGAAAGGGGTAAATTCTTGAGAAAGTTTTTGTTTTTAATTTTCTTTAGTGAAACACTACCCTTTTTCAGTTAATCAACTGTGATAGACCCATATATATCTTATATTTATAATAAAAAGATAATAGATACATAAAGATCTAGAAATAGAATATGCATACATATAAACACACATCTTTTTGAAAAAATCAATTTCTAGTTATAACTAGATATTTAGTTATTTTATAAATACTATGTTGTACTTTGTTTTCATGACTTTCTCTTGAACACATTATATTTGCTCCATTCTTAAAGAAAGTTACAGCTACATTGAGTGAAGAGCAGGCCTCCCTGCCTAACTAAAGTCAAACTAACTGTGTTTCTGGTGTGACCTTAAGTTCATTAGTTTGCCGATTGGTTCAAAACACAAGCAGAGTTAAGGTTCTACACTTGGCACAATTACATTAGCAGAGTGTTCTGTGAGGAAATCATGAGACACTAATGCAAATATATTCCCACCTAAAACTGAACTCTAGGTATTGCCATGTCAGCCAGTCTCCTCTTCGAAGGTTTTCAGTCACTTCCAAGTGTTACTTAGAGGTAACTTTTCCATTCTTTCTCAAATAGTTTCTAGGTGGTTATTGATTGTAGATTAACAAAGTGGCAACACAATCACGTGGTGTAAGGATCTTAAGGTAATAAGAACTTTATTGCATATTATTCTTCAAAATATATTATTTCTTTTTTACTTTTATTGATTTTTGTGAATTTAACATCATGGATTCTGACCCCAATTATCTCAGCGTCTCCCTGCATCTGCCCTTGCAACCTCCCCCCCACAAAAACACCAAAATTAAATCAAAACCAAAATTAAAAGTAAACTCAAAACCAAACAAAATAAACAGAACAGTAAAGACGAATCGTGTCATGGCAGCTGTAATGTAGCACACTGAGACCCACTTTTTACCCTTTAGTTTATTCATCTTGACTTGCAAGTGTTCATTGTGCAAGTCATTGGTCAGGCTCCAGGCCTCTGTTTCCTGCTGCACCACCAGTAATGGGCTCTCACTGGGGCTCCTCCTGGATATCCTGTGGTTGTTCTATGTCATGGAGATCCTGCTGTTTTGGGTCTATAGGTTATTCCCCTTTATATGCAGTTCATAGATGCAGTGGATATTGGGGTAGGCCAATTCATAGCCCTGTTTCTGGGCCTAGGTGGTACCTAGGCTGGTCAGCTCTCTAGCTTTCCTTCTTTATCACGCATTGCAGCCTACAGCAAGGAGTGAGGTCAATTCTCCAGCTTTGGGGCCCTTAAATCTGGGTTCAACTCACTCATTGCCAAGGCCTGCTCTATTGTTCTGCCCAGGCAAGGTGCAGGGCCCTCTCTCCTGATTGCTGTAGGGGGTATTTGAGGGGTTCAGGGTCAGCTATCCTGCTCTTAAGTTGTCTGGATTGGCTCATCTGTGGGCCCCCTCCCCAACCCCTGACAACAGGCTCAGCTCTAGTGTGCTGCCCAGTCTGGGTATAGGGCCTGCTCTCCTGTGTGCTGCAGCTACTGTGGAGCAGGGATAGTTCTCTCACTGTAGTAACCATGGGGACCAGCTCTCTTGCCTAGATGGCTCAGCCAGTCAAGGCTAAGTTCACAACCAAAAATATAAAATATATTAAATTTTTGAGAGTTTATATGTGTTTTAATCATATCTCCTCTTTACCAACTCTTCCCAGACTGATGATTCTTCTCTCCCCACCCAAATTTATGTTTTGTTTGTTGGTTTGTTTGTTTTGTTAATATATAAGCCATTCAAGATCAATTTGTGCTGGCCAAATATTTTTTGATGCTCGTCCACTGGAGAATGGTTGACTGACTTACATAGGGCTGCATACACTCTTTAAGAAAATGGTGTCTCCTCCCCACAGCAGCTAACAATTTCAATACAGGTGATTGTCTTTAGCTGGGGTTGTGTGCTCCACTCTCCTCTCCATGCAGCTATATGACTTGATTGTGTTTATACAGATTCGAGGGTGCATGGTCACAATCACTGTGAGTTCATATCTTCAGATGCTATGCTATGTTCAGAAGACAATGTTGCCCTGGAGTTACCCACCATCTCTGACATTTACATTGTTTTCTTATCTTTCTTCCCTTCTATTCTGGGCAGAGTATTTTGTTTTATTATTTTTACTTTATTTATTCTTCTCGCATATAGTACATCCCTTCTGTAGATTTCCCTTCCTCTACCCCTTACAACCCCAGCACCCCACCTCCACCACATCTCTTCCCCTCCAAATCCACTCCTTCTCCATTTCCCTTAGAAAAGAGCACAACCCCCAGGGCTATCAATCAAATACAGCATAACAAGGTACTATAAGACTAGGTACAAACCCTCATATCAGGGCTGCAACCCAGTAGGGGGTAAAGGGTCTCAACTGCAGGCAAAAGAGTTAGAGATACCTCCCTTGCCCTCCTACTTTAAGGAGTTCCACAAGAACACCAAGCTATACAAGTATAACATATATCCAGAGGCCCTAGTGCTGGCTCTTATAGGCTCCATGTTTGTCACTTTGGACCTTTATGAGCCCTGCTTAGTTGCTTCTGTGGGTTGTTTTCTCCTGGTGTCTCAACCCTTATAATTTTTCATTCCCATCTTCTTGAGGTTTCCAGAGCTCCAAGGGTAGGGACCCAAAGAAGATCTCCAGTTTGGGCTTTCTTTGTCTAACATTTGATTGTGTGTCTCTGCATCTGCTCCCATCAGCTGCCAGAAGGATTCCATGATGATTGGGCTAGGCACCAATCTATGAGTCTAGTAGGATGTCACTAGGAATCATTTTTATCTATTTTTTTTTCCCTTTCAAAGTCTCTGGGCAATCTAGCCTGCAGTTGCTAGCCATCAAGGCATTTTCATACACTGGGTTCACTCTTGTGGCAAAGCCTCAAATTAGACTGGTCATTTGATGACTACTCTCACAATTTCTGTACCTGAGCAAGTGTCTTTGTGGTATGAAGGCGTGTCCTCTGGGTATATGCCTAAGAGTGGTATAGCCGGTTCTTGAGGTAGATGGATCCCCAGTTTTCTGAGGAACCACCATATTGATTTCCATAATGGATGTACAAGTTTGCATTCCTACCTGCAATGGAGGAGTGTACCCCTCACTCCACAGCCTCATCAGCATGAACTGTCACATGTGATTTTAATCTTAGCCATTCTGACAGGTGTAAGATGGAATTTCAGTTTCGTTTTGATTTGCATTTCCCTGATGGCTAAGGATGTTGAATGTTTAAATATTTCTCAGCCAATTAAGATTCATCTAATGAGAAATCTCTGTTTAGATCTGTACCCAATTTTAACTGGATTCTTCAGTTTGTTGATGTTTACTTTCTTGTCTTTATATATGTTGGATATTAGCCCTCTATTGGATGTGAAGTTGGTGAAAATCTTAATAAATAAACTGCCTCAGACTATGACAAGCAGCTTAGAGGCAGGTGGGAAATATAAGCAGAAAAACAGAGGGGGAGAAAGGCTGGGTTGGGGGAGATGCTTCAAGGTGCCAAGGAGAGCAAGGTGTAACAGAATACAGATGAAGCCATGAGAGAGGTGGCAGTATACAGATTAATGGAAATTGGTTGACTTGAGATGTAATAGCTAGTTAGTTATAGGCCTGAGCTGTAGACCAAGTAGTTTGTAATTAATATTAAGCCTCTGAGTGATTATTTTATTAGGGGTTGTGGGCTAGGTGGGACATAGGAAAATTTCTGTTTACACGTAAGTCTTAGTGGAGGTAGTAGTGTATGGTGCAGTAAAAATGTTCCTTTTAGAGCTGAGTATTTTGAAGTCACTTATTCTCTATACATTGTCCAATTGTGGGTCTCTTAGTTACCACCTACTGCAAATAGAAGCTTCTCAGATCAGGATTGAGAATTACATTGACCTATGGTTATGATGATAAGCCATTAAGAGTACAATTATGCTAATATGTATACTTACAACAGTGTAACTTTACCTTTATTAAAGAAATTATCAACTTGCATATAAGATTATTAAAATAGCATACTTGACATTCTCATATAAACACAATGTGATGTCAAAATAAAGATGAACTGTGCTACTAATATTCATGCTGAGCTACTTAAAGCAGTGAACTTTAGAAATAGGTTAAAGATCTATTCATTTAACATAACAGCATGTTTTTAGTGAGAAAAAGATATATTGCTGCCAGAGATTTCTGATGAAAAAAACAGTTGGTTCTTATTGTATCAAGTTGTTGTACAAAATTGATAGGAAAAAGTAATCAAAGAATGAGAAGAGCCACAATCTTATTCAGTTTGTAGTCAATCTAAATTGCATCTTAGCCAATTTCAATTACACATTGGGGATGCTCCATCTGTTATGTGACAGTGATTTTAACCCCAGCGCTAAGATCTAATATCTGGAAAATTTAAACTTCACTTTAGATTATCTGCATAGAGATAAATAGGGTAATCAGGATTTCATACCTTTTGAGATGATCTGTATATAACTTGAGTGTAAGTTAATATATGCTGGCATCTGCTCATTCAATATTCACTCTCATATACTTCAGTGAATTAGTAACTCAGATTTATTGGCATGCAATAAATTACATCATGCTTTACTTAGAAAGGATAGATCTCTATAGACAAGCTACAGAATTTTGACCTCTGATAAGTTATTAGTACACTTTTATTTCATGTTATAATATTTAATGGTGATACGTATGTGAATCAACTGCCTCACAGGTTGTGGAATATGGGTCCATATTTTTGTTTGTTTGTTTGTTTTTTTCGAGATAGGGTTTCTCCATGTAGTTTTGGTGCCTGTCCTTGATCTCGTTCTGTAGACAGGCTGGCCTCAAAGTCACAGAGATCCACTTGGCTCTGCCTCCCAAGTCCTGGAATTAAAGGCATATGCCTATTGCCAATCAGCTCTCTGGGTCCATTTTTATTTATAGATATCTATATTAAGAATAAATACATGCACTAAATGTCTAAAATCCCACATACTAGATGCTGTCAAACTATTTTTGATCCAATAAGACTTCCCATGTTTGGAAATAGATTGACATGGGAATAGAATATTGTTCATTTGTTCACTTATTCCTATGACTGTTTTTGTCCTATGATAGGAAATATGACTAGTTGTGACAAAGATCGCATGGTCAATGAAGTTTAAATCATTTTCACATCCTTTGGACAGAAGGTTTTATGTAGCTTTTTTGGCAAGGCAAAAAAAATGTGATGATGTCTTACTTAAAGGCTGTAAAAGTATTACTTCAATAACCTTCTTCAGTTCTTAAAATGAATATACATATATGCATATATACATACATATTAATGACTATTGTATATATTAAAATATTTAATATTTTTTTTAACTTTATATAATGTGTTACTTGATGTAGTATTATAATGAGACTTTTTAAAAACTGAATGTAACACCTACATAAAATAATAAAGGCTACCATAAGAAGTTTAATAGTTTCATTGTAAATACTTGGCATCAGCCAGGTCTTATTATAGTTGTTTGACCTCTTGCCATTTCACTCATTTACCTGTGATCTTCGATGAATAATGTACATGTGAAATTTTAGTTTCTCACTTTATTTGAAAAGTAACAAGCTTTAGTTTACTTGGCTTTAACTTCTATTTAAATTCCAAAAGTCAATGATTGTAAGTTATTCTGAACCTAGTGATAGGGCATAATAGCAAGAAATCATCTTTGAGTTTTGTAATGTTGGTCTTTACAGTGTAAATATTAAGAACAACTAAGCCAGAAACACTGAATTGTTATGCTAACTATTGAGAGGACTCTTAAGTTTAAGTAAGATGCAAAGTATGGCTAAACAGTACTATAGGGTTGAAAAAAGTCAATCAGTCTGCTAGAGATAGAGAGAGAAGGGCATACACTTCCATATGGTTATATTTTTTAAATAAATTTGTATATAACACATGTCAAACATAATGTACATGCAAATGGTATTCCAAGAAAAACAGAAAGTAGAATACATACAAGTGGGCTAATACATTTCTACTGTAATCTATTTGCTTATAGGTAATGAAGGTGGCAATTGGTATTTATAGACATTTGTTAAAATAATTACATCAAATACATTCTAACTCATCCCTCAGTTGTAACTTAATCACAAAACCTCAGAAGCTAACTACCCTTGTATGAAATTGCCCAAGAGATTTGTCTGCCATATCAATAAATTTCAGGATTGAATATGTATGTTCTCTTCCTAAAAATCTATTTCAGAATGTCCAACTTTGTTTGCCAATACTGAGTCCTATTTTCCTCATACATTTAATCATATATTTGCATTGTGAGAAGTTCTTGTACCAAAAAGATATGATATTCATGCATAATAACATCAAAGAAAGGGTTTGATATAGAAGTTCTTTCTCATTCCTTCATGTTGTCAAAGGTATTTGTAGGACAAGGACTCTATGTTGATGTTCTGTGTCATAACAATATCAGTAATAAAATCAGAAATAGTTAAAAGGCTTCAGTAATATTTATTACAGTATATTACAGCAAAGTTTGCTAGTACACAGATGTATATCAACTTCACAAAGTAATGCATTTTTATAATATATAGATTAAAACAACTATCAAGGAACAGTATTATAATTAAAGGGTAGTTTGATATGGAGGCAAAAGTTATGAAGAATATGAATGGCATTAAAAGCTGAGAAAAAACTGGAATAGACTTGATACTAGATTTAGGATAATGCTTTTTGGAATTTTATTAATTATTTTATTTTATTTTTCATTTATTTATTTATTTATTGTGTGTGTGTGTGTGTGTGTGTGTGTGTGTGTGTGTGTGTTGATTTTCTGTATGATAGAGCATAAAATGTGTGCAGCAACCATGATGGCAAGAAGAGGACATTTTATCCTCAGGAGCTGGAGTTTTAGAAGTTTGTGAGTTGCCACATGAGTACTAAGGATTAAACATGGGAACCTAGGTCCTCTGAAAGAACAGCCAGTTCTCCTAATGAACATACCATGTCTCTAGCGCAGACATTGTTTTAAAGTCATTGCCATATTTAATCTCATTTGGGCTTTCTGTGTTAGCATCAAGGAGTCTCTGCTTTCTCTTTTCTTTACACTTTGAGTGCAAATTGTTCCTGGAAAATTTATAGACACAGCCATCTGTCCCACTGTATGGCCATCACTGCTTGTCTGAGATCTATTGACCATGTTCTCATCTTCTATTTTTGATGACTTATTCTCTTCCATGTATCTATCTATTTATAAACTAATATTTCTGTCTTGAGGACTTTAGCAGAATGGGAACCTGCAGTTAGTAGTGTCCATGCTGTGATTTCTATCCTCTACTTTAATATTGAAGTTATTATCCCCTCTACTTTCCTATTGAAATGAACTTCAGAATCAGTTAATTAATGCCAAAAATAGCTTGAGAAGATTTTGAATCTATAAGTCAAGTTACATGAAGTAAAAATATGAAAAATAAATCTTTATGATTGCTTACATAATTTTTCATTCCCTAAGTTTGTTTACTTGTTATATTGGTTACTTTTCTATTACTATGATAAAACACCTTGACCAAGACAACATATAGGTAGCTGTATTTGACTTACTGTTACAGAGGGATAAGATTTGGTGATGGAAGAATGAAGGAAACAGATTCCAGGTAATTAGAAACATAGCAAAATGTTCATCTCTTCAACCTCCAACAAGAAGCAGAGAGAGCACACTCACTTGAATAGGAGCATGGATTTTGAAACTCAAAAGCCTGGAACAGTGACACATTTCTTCTCTCAAGCCATACCTCCTAAACCTCCCCAAATGGGTTAATGATGGGAGACTAAATATTCAAATGTGCAAGCCTTCTGGGAAATGTTTTTCCATTAAACCACCACACTTGGAATTTAGTTGAAGACTTCTTTTACCTGAATCAATTTATTTTCTTCTGAAATACATTTATATAAAAAATTGTAATAAAGTCATTATTAGTCAAAATACTAGGGCAAGGAAAATGACCTAATAAGGTTTTTCTATTTTTATTTATGTCTAGCTGTATGTGCCTGTGTGTGGGTTTGTATATGTGGGAGTGCAGTTGCCCTTGAGTTCCAAAAATGACTTCAGATCTCTCAGCAGTGGACGTAGAAGCAAATGGGAAATATATAATATGGGTACTAAAGTACAAACTTGAATCTTCTGTAAGGTCAACTCTGCTCTCAAACACAGAATAAATTCTCTAGTCCTCATTTGTTCTTTTAAGCCTGGTTGTTGAATGGAAAAAGCTTAGAAAAAAAAATTTAACTGTGATAACTTCAGGCATGTTCCTGTAATATGGGGGTTTTGTTTTGATTTAGTTTGTTTGTTTGATTGTTTGTTTTACTTATTTATTTATTTTTATTAAGAAATTTTTATTCAGGAACTCCCATCTGGACCAGAGGTGAGTGCCTGGAGTTATAGTCAGAGAGGCAACTGCGCCTGGGTTCCACCACTGGACACAGGCCATCCCGGGAGGACCTGACCAACTTGGCCCCAGTTTCTGGCCAAACAGCGGGCCCTGCCCATGAAGGCTCCCCTTTCCCAAGATTGCAGGCAGACCTTGCAGTCTCAACAACCTGCCCCCACACCCATCTGCCAGAGACCCCAGGCACTTTCTGAGAATAAGAGACCAGCCCCAAGCTTCCATCCTGCCCTGGAACTCCCATCTGGACCAGAGACCAGAGGAAATCCCATCTGGACAAGAGGAGCTCCCATCTGGACAAAATAAGGAGACCCTAGGGACTTCCCAAGACTCAGAGTCCAGCCTCCCAGCTCCTATCCGGCCAGCACTCTCATCTGGACAAGCACTCCCATCTAGCCCAGAGTGTGCACCTGGACCAGAGAGAGGCTCCCTAAATCTATTAGCTCTCTCTGTACCAAGTACACTGATAAGACCAAGAACAAATCCAAAAAGAGATGGGCAGACATCAAGGCAGAAGTACATACAACAAAAAAAAGAGCAATATGGCATCACCAGAACCTAGCCCTTCTCCAACAGCTAGACCTGAACATCACAGAATGGAAGGAGAAGAAGAAAACAACCTTATAAGTAACATCATGAAGAGGCTAGAGCCTTATATAGAAGAAATCAAAAATAAAGTA